>NC_044983.1:61672227-61972227 GCF_008728515.1 Papio anubis
ATATTGGTCTAAAATTCTCTTTTTTTGTTGTATCTCTGTCAGGCTTTGGTATCAGGGTGATGTTGGCCTCATAAAATGAGTTAGGGAGGATTCCCTCTTTTTCTATTGATTGGAATAGTTTCAGAAGGAATGGTACCAACTCCTCCTTGTACCTCTGGTAGAATTTGGCTGTGAATCCATCTGGTCCTGGACTTTTTTTGGTTGGTAGGCTATTAATTATTGCCTGAAGTTCAGAGCCTGCTATTGGTCTATTCCGGGATTCAACTTCTTCCTGGTTTAGTCTTGGGAGAGTGTAAGTGTCCAGGAAATTATCCATTTCTTCTAGGTTGTCTAGTTTATTTGCATAGGGTTGTTTATAGTATTCTCTGATGGTAGTTTGTATTTCTGTGGGATCGGTGGTGATATCCCCTTTATCATTTTTTATTGCATCTATTTGATTCTTCTCTCTTTTCTTCTTTATTAGTCTTGCTAGCGGTCTATCAATTTTGTTGATCTTTTCAAAAAACCAACTCCTGGATTCATTGATTTTTTGGAAGGTTTTTTGTGTCTCTATCTCCTTCAGTTCTGCTCTGATCTTAGTTATTTCTTGCCTTCTGCTAGCTTTTGAATGTGTTTGCTCTTGCTTCTCTAGTTCTTTTAATTGTGGTATTAGGGTGTCAATTTTAGATCTTTCCTGCTGTCGCTTGTGGGCATTTAGTGCTATAAATTTCTCTCTACACACTGCTTTAAATGTGTCCCAGAGATTCTGGTATGTTGTATCTTTGTTTTCATTGGTTTCAAAGAACATCTTTATTTGTGCCTTCATTTCGTTATGTACCCAGTAGTCCTTCAGGAGTAGGTTGTTCAGTTTCCATGTAGGTGAGTGGTTTTGATTGAGTTTCTTAGTCCTGAGTTCTAGTTTGATTGCACTGTGGTCTGAGAGACAGTTTGTTATAATTTCTGTTCTTTTACATTTGCTGAGGAGTGTTTTACTTCCAACTATGTGGTCAATTTTGGAGTAAGTGCGATGTGGTGCTGAGAAGAATGTATATTCTGTTGATTTGGGGTGAAGAGTTCTATAGATGTTTATTAGGTCTGCTTTGTGCAGAGTTGAGTTCAATTCCTGGATAAGCATAATGTTCTTAAGGCTTATCCATGCTGAAGCATGTACCAGAAATTTTCTTCCTTTTTAAAGGCGGAATAATATTCCCTTATATGTATACAACACATTTTATTTATCCATTCATCCATCAGTGGATTCATGGGTTGCTTCCTGCCTTTGGCTGTGGTGAGTAGTGTGCTATGAGTGTGTGTTGCGTGTGTTTAAAACATAATGTGTTAGCCATTCGAAATGTCATTGATAAAATACTCCTCCCCCTCAAAAAAAATTTTTTTTGCCTAAGTTGCTAATTTTTAAGCAATTGGGAGTACTGTCAAATTTTAGTAATGTACTGTATGCCTCAAAAATAGTAAATTTTAAGATATACTTTTCCTTTAATAAATATTTGATTCTACATGGAAGTTGATGCCTGGAACTCCCAGTTATGGAGTCAGAGTCAGCCACTATTCATTTAGAGAATAAGTTTATTATGGTTGAAAAGTTTCTGAGCTTACTTTGGGTGCAATTCATGTCTTGAACCCCTGTGGTACTACATATTCCTGTGTTTAAACATTAGATTCAAAATAAACAATGATAGTGTGTGATTATAAAGGCAAAGAACAGAACTTGAGTCACTCTAATTTTATCACTCTGTGTGAACAATTTGGAGGTTTTGTTCTTTAAGATTTAAAGCAGTGACAGCTATCAATTGTGATGTGCAATATTTTTGTTAAGTATGTACAAATTTTAATTAATTCATGAAATGTCGGACTAAATTTGAGTATCTTTAGAGTTAAAATTTACTTTTAAAAATGGTTAACTGTGCTGGGCATGGTGGCTCATACTTGTAATCCCAGCACTTTGGGAAGCCAAGGCAGGGAAATCACTTGAGCCCAGGAGTTTGAGGCTGCAGTGAACCATGATTATGCCATGCACTCTAGCTTGGGTGACAGAGCAAGAGCTGGTCTCTAAATAAATAAATAAATAAAATACTTAATTATTTTAGGCCGGGCGCGGTGGCTCAAGCCTGTAATCCCAGCACTTTGGGAGGCCGAGGCGGGCGGATCACGAGGTCAGGAGATCGAGACCATCCTGGCTAACATGGTGAAACCCCGTCTCTACTAAAAATACAAAAAACTAGCCGGGCGTGGTGGCGGGCGCCTGTAGTCCCAGCTACTCGGAGGCTGAGGCAGGAGAATGGCCTGAACCTGGGAGGCGGAGCTTGCAGTGAGCCGAGATCGCGCCACTGTACTCCAGCCTGGGTGACACAGCGCGAGACTCCGTCTCAAAAAAAAAAAAAAAAAAAAAAAACTTAATTATTTTAAACATAAACATTAATCAAGAAAATAATGATCATTTACTAATTGTGGCCTGAATGTACAGAAAATAATTTTGTTGTATAGAGGAGAAGATGTTTTTAAAAATGATACTCTCTAGTTGTCAAACATTCTAGGTGTATTAAAGTCACAGGTTTATAGATATCAGGAGATGTGTTCAAACCCAACTCTAATTCTATGCTGTTTTACCTCTACTCTATGCTATTTAATTATTAGCAAGTTTGTCCATTTTCTAAAGATAGTTTATTGTCTACCAGCACAGAGTAATTGTGAAAACACTGACTATATAGCCAATACAACAGAGCATTCTCTCACCTCGGGAAACTTTACTTTTAGTGAGGAAGAAAAACAGTGTAATCATTTGAGCAATTTTACAAATGTAATTGGTGTCTTGATATTTGTATTGCTTTTGTTTTGCTGCTTTAATTCACAAGGTGGTTGGATAGGAGGTAGATGGATGGAGACTGTGGAGTAATGAGGGTCAAGATGTTTTTCAATTTCCCAGCAGATGGAGAGCCCTACATAGTGTCTATAGCGTTCACTCGTCTTATACCCAACCTATCTAAGGTGGTGGTAAACGCTTTTCTGCTTCTAATTGGGTGAGGAGGAATATTACGATTTGACTCAGGACATGGAAAAGAGACTTAAATGGGAAAGACAGGAGTGCCTAGCTGTGTGTGCATGCATGGAGAAGGGAGGAAGTAGAGGTTTCCCTGGACAGAAGGAAGGTAAGGAGTTTAAGGGGTTGCTGAGTGTTGAGGAGTGGGGTGTGTAAGGTGGGGTGAATCTCTGCCTTAATGGAAAGTCAGTCCAGACTGGCCAATACATGCTGGGGCTTTGAGCAGCTTTGAGGGTCCTGTGGTCTTTCTGTAACTGGTGGAAAGGATTGCTGGGGTGGGAGTGGAGTGGTCCCTGAGTTTGCCAGAGAACCAATAAACCAGTCCAGCATGCAACTGCAGCATCAATTTTCTGTGGAGAAACAGTTTTCTGATGTTGCATAAATTCAGAATTCTTGGGTGATCTCATGAGGGTGTGGGGTGGGGAGGGAGCCCACAGATTAAATTCTTATGAGTCAAGATGCTGAGAATTAGGAGCACATTTAGTTTTAATTTTAGGAATAATGGAATGTGACATTTTTTTTTTGCACCTGAGTAATGAAGAGTAAAATTCCTGCTTGCTATACAAATAAACAAGCAATTGCAACACAGCATGATGAACAATGTTGGACGAAGCATCAAGTTCACAGAGAGCACTTAGGAGGGGCAGGGAAGGCCTCCTGGGAAGAGTTGTCTAAACCAAGACTGAAGAGCATTAGCCAGGAGAAGGAATCTTGGGATGCACTAGGGAGGGAGAGGAGGAAATATGCTCCAGACAAAGGGAATAAAGGCACAAAGGCCTATGGGAGAATGAGCAGGAAATGTAGCATGACTGGACAAGAAGTTATGGGGGGAAGATTGGCCCGAGGTGAGGTGAGGTGGGGACAGACCAGAAAATCCCACACTGGGAAGTTAGGGATTTATCCTGAAGGCATTGGGGAAGCAATTGATGTGTTTTACCCAGAGAAATGACAGAACAATATTTACATTTTTAGAAAGGTCACTTTGACTATCAAAAGGAGAATAAAGTGTAAGGGGCAGGAAGGGCAACTCTATCTGAAGACTAGTCAGCCAAAGGGAGGCAGGGCTCAAGGTGCCGGCAGGCCCATGCCCTCTCTAGTGCTCTAGGGAAGAATCTGTTCCATGCCATTTTCTTAGCTTCTAGATTTTTGGCAATTCTTGGTATTCCTTGGTTTGTAAATCCATCACACCAATGTCTGCCTCTGTCATTGAATGGCGTTCTCCTTGTGCGTTTCTGTGTTTTCACATCATCATCCATCTGTATGTGTCTGTGTCTCTTCTCCTCTTCTTATGAGGACACCAGTTAGATTGGATTTAGGGCTCATCCTACTCCAGTATGAATTCGCCTTGACTTAAGTAGTTATAGCTGTAAAGATCTGATATGGTTTGGCTGTGTCCCTACCCAAAAGCTCATCTTGAACTGTAATCCGAATTAAAATCCCCATGTGTTGGGGGAAGGACCTTGTGGGAGGTGATTGGATAATGGGGGCAATTCCCTAATGCTGTTCTCATGATAGTGAGTGAGTTCTGACAAGATCTGATGGTTTTTTATAAGGGGCCTTTTCCTGCTTCACTCTGCACTTCTCCTTCCTGCTGCTATGTGAAGAAGGACATGTTTGCTTCCCCATTCACCATGATTGTATGTTTCCTGAGGCCTCCCCAGCCCTGCATAAATGTGAGTCAATCAAATCTCTTTCCTTTATAAATTACCCACTCATGGGTATATCCTTATAGCAGTGTGAGAATGGACTAATACAGTAAATTGGTCCCAAGGGAGTGGGGTGCTGATATAAGGATACTTGAAAAATGTGGAAGGGACTTTGGAATCAGGTAACAGGCAGAGGTTGAAACAGTTTGGAGGTTCAGAAGAAGACAGAACAATATGGGAAAGCTTGGAACTTTCTAGAGACTTGGAGGGCTTAGAAGATAGGAAGATGTCAGAAAGTTTGCAACTTCCTGGAAACTTGTTGAATGGCTTTGACCAAAATGCTGATAGTAATATGGACAAGGAAGTCCAGGCTGAGATGGTCACAGGTGGAGATGAGGAACTTGTTGAGAACTGGAATAAAGATGACTCTTGATATGCTTTAGCAAAGATACTGATGGCACTTTTCCCCTGGCCTAGACATCTGTGGAACTTTGAACTTGAGATAGATGATTTAGCATATCTGGCAGAAGAAATTTCTAAGCAGCAAAGCATTCAAGAGGTGACTTGGGTGCTCATAAAAATCATTCCATTTTATCTATTCCCAAAGATATGGTTTGGAATTGGAACTTATATTTAAAAAGGAAACAGAGCACAAACATTCAAAAATTTGCAGCCTGACAATACAATAAAAAAAAACCTCATTTTCTGAGAAGAAATTCAAGTCAGCTGCAGAAATTTGCATAAGTAACAAGGAGCCAAATGTTAATTGCCAAGACAATAGGGAAAATGTCTCCAGGGCATGTCGGAGGCCTTTGAGGCAGCCCCTCCCATCACAGGCCCAGAGGCCTAGGAGGGAAAAATGGTTTCGTGGGCCAGGCCCAGAGCCTAGGTGTTTCCTACAGTCTTGGGACTTGGTGGACTGTGTTCTAACATGGCTAAAAGAGGCCAAGGTACAGCTTGGGTCATTGCTTCGGAGCATATGAGCCCCAAGCCTTAGTGGCTTCCACATGGTGTTGAGCCTGCAGATGCACAGAAGTCAAGAATTAAGGTTTGGGAACCTCTGCCTAGATTTCAAAGGGTGTATGGAAATGCCTGGATGTCCAGGCAGAAGTTTGCTGCAGGGGCAGAGCCTTCATGGAGAACCTCTGCTAGGGCAGTGCAGAAGGGAAATGTGGGGTTGGAGACCCCACAAAAAGTCCCCACTGGGGCACTGCCCAGTGGAGCTGTGAGAAGAGGGTCACCATCCTCCAGACCTCAGAATAGTAGATTCACCAACAGCTTGCACCATGCACCTGGAAAATGCACAGACACTCAACATCAGCTCATGAAAGCAGTCCAGAATGGGGCTGTACCCTGTAAAGCCACAAGGGCAGAGCTGCCCAAGGCCATGGTAGCCCACGCCTTGCATCAGCGTAACCTGGATGTGAGACATGGAGTCAAAGGAGAACATTTTGGAACTTAAAGGTTTAATGACTGCCCTGTTGGATTTCAGACTTGCATGGGGCCTATAGCCCCTTTATTTTGGCCAATTTGTCCCATCTGGAACAGGTATATTTACCTGATGCCTGTACCCTCATTGTATCTTGGAAGTAACTAACTTACTTTTGATTTTATAGGCTCATAGGTAGAAAGGACTTGCTGTGTCTCACATGAGACTTTGGACTTGGACTTTGGATTAATGCTGGAATGAGTTAAGACTTTGGGAGACTGTTGGAAAGGCATGATTGTGTTTTGAAAAGTGAGGATACGAGATTTGGGAGGGGCCAGAGGGTGGAATGATATGGTTTGGCTGTGTCCCCACCCAAAGTTTCATCTTGAATTGTAATCTGAATTATAATCCCCATATATTGGGGGAGGGACCTCGTAGAAGGTGATTAAATCATAGGGGTGGTTCCCCCTGCTGTTCTTGTGATAGTAAGTGAGTTCTCATGAGATCTGATGGTCTTCTAAGGGGGTTTTCTCCTCTTCACTCTGCACTTCTCCTTTCTGCTGCCATGTGAAGAAGGCCATGTTTGCTTCACCTTCTGCCATGATTGTAAGTTTCCTGAGGACTTCCAAGCCCTGTGGTACTCCAAATCAATTAAACCTCTTGCCTTTTTAAATTACTCAGTCTCAGGCAGTTCTTTATAGCAGCATGAGCATGTACTAATACAAGACCCTTTTTCCAAGTAAGGTCACATTCCAAGGTTCTGGAAAAGAAATGAATTTGGGGGATGGGAGGACACTACTCTTCTACCCAGTACAAGTTTCATGTGAGCACAACAAAGTTGATCACTGCTGGTTCTGAATTATGAGGCATCAGGCTGCTGCCTAATCAGTTATTTTCCCTTACAAAGTCAACACCATGCAAGGAGGGACTAATGTATTCCAGAAGTACGCCCCCTTGGGTGGCTTGCACATAGATTATCATATAGATTCACTTGGCTTTTTCAGATCTGGAAAGGCTGTGATTGAAGTTCCGAGGAATAGAAAGATTACAACAAGTACTTGCTCACTTAAGTACATGCTATATTCTCCATTGAGACAACACACTGTATTTTTGACTCAACATAACCTATAAGAACTCCATGGAGGCAGAAGTCAAATATGTATTATTAAGGCATAATGCTATGCAAACATATACATCAATTTTATAAAATGCTAAAAAAAAGTTTGAATATTGTTTTAGGAAAGGAAACTACTGTTAATTTTGAGGTCGAAATCTGTTTATAATCTGATAGGTTTATTATATATATATATAGGCTTGTAATATAATATATAAGCTTATCAGAAAAATCAGAGAAAGCTTATATTTTGTCACCAAACATCAGTTTCAGCTATTTATAAAAATGATAAAACTGAGACATCAAGCAACTGAGTTTAATTCTTATTATGTCATATGCATATTTAGTGTTAGTCACAAGCGGTATGATTTACAGTGCTACATCTCTCTTCTTTTTTTGCTTGCTTGTTTGCTTTTTTCTTTTTTTCTTTCCTTCTTTCTTTTTTCTTTCTTTCTTTCCTTCTTTCTTTTTTCTTTCTCTCTCCCTCCCTCCTTTCTTTCCTCCCTTCCTCCTTTTTTCCTTTCTTTATTCTTTTTCCTTCCTTCCCTCCCTCCCTCCTTCCTTTCTTTTCTCTCTCTCACTCTTTCTTTCCTTCCTTCCTCCTCTCTCATTTTTTCTTTCTTTTTTTCTCTCTCTTTCTTTCTTTTTTTCTTTTCTGTCAGGGTCTTGCTCTGTCACCCCGGCTGGAGTGCAGTGGCATGATCATAGCTCACTGAAGCCTTGAACTCCTGGGCTGGGCTCAAGCAGTCCTCCTGCCTCAGCCTCCTTAGTAGATGCGACTATAGGTGCATACCACCACACCTGGATAATTTTTTAATTTTATCTTTTGTAGAGATGGGGCCTTGCCATGTTGCCCAGGCTGGTCTTGAACTCCTGGGCTTAAGTGATCCTAATGCCTCGGCCTCCCAAAGAGTTGGGATTACAGTGATGAGCCACTGTGCCCAGCCCTCCCTTTTTATAGAAGAAACACATCCCTACATATATGGTTAGATGGGTAGTCTAATATTTCCTTGCTTTTAGTATGTAGCAGAACACTTACACTTTATTGTATTCTCTGTGAATTCAGACCATGTAGTCTATGATAGCCACATCCATATTGAAAATTCAATTTAGAAAAAAATTCAAATGCCTAGACCTATTTTTCTGGTCTGTAGAGAGAGGTCCTTTTGGGTCCTCAATCCATCATGAGACAGATGGCTTATTTTATCTAATTAGAAGTCATATTTTGTTGGACTGCCATCAGTGTTTATATTAGCCCATTCTCACATTGCTACAAAGAACTACCTGAGATTGGGTAACTTATAAGGAAAAGAGGTTTAATTAGTTCATGGTTCTTCAGGCTTTAAGGATGCATTGCTAGGGAGATCTCAGGAAACTTACAATCATGGCTGAAGGCAAAGGGGAAGTAAGCACATCTTCACATGGCCAGTGGGAGAGAGCAAGCAAAGGAGCAGGCACTACACACTTTCAAACAACCAGATCTCGTGAGAACTCTATCATGAGAACAGCAAGGGGGAAATCTGCTCCTATGATTTAATCACCTTCTACCAGGTCTTTTCTTCAACATTGGGAATTATAATTTGACAGGAGATTTGGGTGGGGACACAGAACCAAACAAAATCAGTGCTCTTTTCCAATTTGTCCATGAAATTTTTGAACTGGAAGGGTAGCACAGTGGTCCTTTCCATTGCTCTCCAGGTTTACATCCCCCTTTGGTGAGAACAATCAACCACATGCAGATCCATGTGGCTGTTCATCACTGGCCCCTGGGTTTCCCACGCACTTCATGGAGTAGTTGATGAGACTTTGCTGTGTGCCCTACTAAACCCACTAGCACTTTGTTTACTTACCACTTTTTATATGACTTGCTAATAAGTAGGTGTGGAGATAACCATGTCGAAAGAGAAATGAGGTTAATTGTAGCTGATTTATTAATGAACCCATTATAGCTGTCAGTGGTCACATGCTTTCTTTTTAGATGCTGAAAAAAGCACTATTTGACAATCAGTTTTTGAATTTTGTCCAGGATTAACATCACCAATACATACTATATAGATATAATAATAACTCCCAATTTATTATTTTATTGAGTGTGTCCTCTGTGCTAGGCATTGTGTTAAGTGCTTTACTTATATTATCTCATTGAATTTCTACCACAAGCCTATGGAGTTGATTTTACTCCCAGATGGAGGATGAAGGCCACAGTAGTATAATTATTTTTCCAGCTCCACATAGCTTGTAAGTGGCAGAGCCAGCATCATCCTCTAGCCTGTCTGACTTGTAAACCCATGCTGATAACAACAGCTCTGGTTGCCTGATAATATCCTATACAAATCAGTATCATTGCACCTTCCAAATTTTTACTATATTATCTGTTGAGTGTCTCCTTTCTCTGGGAACCATGTCTAATTTCTCTTTATAGGAAAGATCTCAATAAGTTTTTGTTGAATAAATGTATTAACAATGTCTTCCTATTACTCACAATCTCCCATTTGCCCACCCTCACCCAACACTTATCTTCTTGTTCACAACAATTTCAGATAGTGGCTCAATAATGTCAGTGTTTCTGGCAGCCAGGGGTTCTCATAAAATTCTCTCTCATCCAACGCTTAACAAAAGCCTTTGTTTTAGCTTTTACAATCTGATAATCACCACCTAGGGAGAAAACACAGGTGAAATGGAAAATGACTGATTGTTTTTTCTTTTTAGCCATTAGCTTTTTACCAACTGCCAGGTATGAATTTATGCCTGCCATATTATTCATCTCTGAATATGAATTACTACCCTTATTGCCCTTAATCTTTTCCTTTACAGAAATGGACAGTCATATTTAAATCAATAATACATTGGAGTAACACACTTAGAACTGAGCACTTCTTGGTCTAGAGTCTCATTTGTTTATTCATTAATCAAATCACATTTTGGGAGGGAGAGGGAAAAGGGAATAATTAATGGGTACAAAAAATATAGTTAGATAGGATGAATAAAGATCTAGTGTTTGATCTTCATTCAACAAGATAACTACAGTCAACAATAACTTATTGTACATTATAAAATAACTAAAAGAGTGTAACTGGAATGCTTATAACACAAAGAAATAATAAATACTTAGATAGATACCCCATTTGCTCTGATGTGATTATTACACATTGTATGCCTATATCAAAGTATCTCATGTACCCCATAAAAATGTACCTACTATGTGACTGTAAAAATTAAAAAAATTAAAAAATGTAAAGAAAAACCTAAATCATATTTAAGATGTAATTTTAATAATGTAAGAATACTGGGAGGAGAGTAAGTTAACAAATACTCCCTGATACTTAAGGAATTTTGAATTATGTGCATATTTGTGGCAACCTCAAAAACAGGAGGAAAAGCAAAAAGATGTCTATAGTCCCTAAAATGGACAGATACTCTTTTTTTGGCTTTGGCTAACATGTACCCATTCTACTCTGCCTATTCTACCTACAACATGTGTCTCCCACTGGATACATTCCCAACCAGGAAAGTTTGCTAGTTTTCTCTTTCCAGCCAAGAATTCTGTGTTTTGGTCAATAATTTGTAATAGGCTTGACATATGACTCAATGTGGTCTCTAACTTGATAGTCTGATTTAGGGAATAAACTGGATGGTGAAGGTCAAAATTTTCACCTACTCCAGGGTTGTAACTAAACTAATGGACTTAGCAAATGCCAAAAACAAGGAGTGCTCAGAAGGAGAGTCATTCGCTGAGATCCCTTACTAGGAAGGAAGAAGACTAGAGTGTCTCCAAGTCATAGAGGAACCAGGTCTAAAGTCAGCTGTGAATCTAGATTAAAGAGGGTACTACCGCACACAAGTGGAAAGATGTTTCTAGATGGCATCTGTCCACTGATCTCATCAGGAGATGCCCATACTATGTATCTCTTAATGTGGTGGTACTTCATTGCCCCCTTTACATGCTGTTTATACAGCTATTCAATCCATGCAGTATATTTGTTTGTTAACCACCATTGGGAGGACATGGCTAGGTGTTAGGGATACCAAAAATGATTGAAGTCAATTTATTTTCAGGGTAGCAAGTGAAGCAATCATGCCAAACAACCCATCC
Source organism: Papio anubis (assembly GCF_008728515.1). Taxonomy (NCBI): domain Eukaryota; kingdom Metazoa; phylum Chordata; class Mammalia; order Primates; family Cercopithecidae; genus Papio; species Papio anubis. Next base: position 61,683,544 of record NC_044983.1, read on the forward strand.
GTTTTCCATCATAACATAAAAAACAAGCAATTAGAAAGCTCTACATCTAAATTACCATTACAAGATGGAGAAAAAGGGATGCATTATTACATGCTATGCCTGATGATCAAAGTGCCTCTGAATGTTAAGGATTATAAATATGATGTGTATGGTGCAGGCCTTACCAAGATGTACCATTTGATACATGTAAATAAAGTCTACTTTCTATACCAAAGTCACACTTTTGATAATAAATTATCATCCATTGAGTCATTTCTCATGAAATTATTGTTCTTTAGTGCCACATTTGCCTCTCTGTCTCTTCTGTCTCTCTTTCTATGCGCGCACACACACACATGCACACACACACACACACACACAACCATTATTAACTTTCAGGCTAAACCATTTGAAAATAACTTTCATACAATATGACCCTGACCTTTCACTCCTAAATACCTGATCATACTTCTAAATGCCTCCTAAGGACAATAACTTTCTCTTACATAACCGTAATTCAATAATCAAATTCAGGAAATTTAACAGCAATGCACATTTCTATTACCCAACATACACGTCATTTGACAATTTCACCAATTATCCCAATAATTAAATGTCCTCTAGGGCATTTATTTTTTTGATCCAAGAACCAGTCCAGGATCACACCCTTCAATTTTGTTGTCATGCCTCTCATGTCCTTGTCCTTGGAAGAGTCCTCACCCTCTCTGTTCCTTTGATGAAATGGATGTTCCTGAGGGGTACCAGCACGTCTGTAGAATGTCCTTCAGCTGGGTTTGGCTGGGTATTTTGCCAAGTTTTTCGTGGAGTTCCTGGACACTGGCTCATGTGCGATCTGGAGCAGGTCTCTCTGGTTCTTCCCTCTGGCGCTGTCCCTGCTTTCCACGTGGTGGCCACTGTGCTCCTCCATTGCAAAAGAAAGTCCAGCTATCTCTGCTCAATCCTCTCATGCCTCAGAGAAAGTGCACTGCAGCCCCATGGCCATTAGATGGGTGCTTCTTCGTTCCCTGCGGCACACCTCGGGCCAGGCTGTGGCTTTTACATAAAACTTCAGGGCTTGAGGTTAACACAAGTGTAATAAAAAGAACACTGTCAAACTGCTGCTAAACATTGCTACTCTTCCAGCCCACATCCTAAATCACCATCTGAGGGGTTTTTAGGGGTTTCTGCCTTAACACTGGCCTGCCTCCATGTAGAGGGGTGGACTCACTCTAGCACATGTGCTCCCGCGATGTCCATGCTAGATGGTTCGGATCCAACAGATCCCCAGGCCTGGAGAGGGGAAAACATCATTCTCTACCCCAGCCAGTGACCACTTCGTTTCCCGGTTTGGAAGGATTTTCTTCCCGGGAAGACTAACTCTAAAGACTGTTCTCCCTCTACCTGATAACCCACCTCTGAAGAATTAGGCTTCTGTGACTCAGCAAGTCCAGTCCTCCCAGACCACACTGACTAAAGTTAGACTGTCCGGTCTTATGTAACAGCAATGTGGGACAACCAGAAGCAGCCTGGAAGCACAGCCCCGAGCCAGATGCAATTCCTTTACAGCCTTTTCTCCAGCATGCGGTGAAGCGCAGAATGGTCTTTCACATGAACCCTAATGTAGCCCTGTTTTCATTCCTGATGTCCTATAAACAAATGCTGGACAAGAACCTATAAACACATCTCCCAAGAACAACTAGCATTTTTCAGACATAAATTCTAAATCTAGATTGAGGGAAAAAATGTATACCTCTGCAGGAACATAATTGAGCTTAAGACATTCCTAATTTACACTACCAAATAGACTGTCTGGAGCATTTGCATTTGGGTTACTGCACTGCATTTCGGCTTTCTTTAAGAAAAATAGTGAGTACTTGCCCTTACACCTACATAATTAAAAGGTCCATTGAAACGATGTTTGTAAAAAACTGACTTAGCAGTTTGGCTCCAATGGTAAATTCTAGCCTTCACCCCAGAGAGTGAGACTGCTTGTAACTTTAAGACTGGAAGGTTTTCCAGCCTCAACTATTTTCACTATTTTAAGGCAGATTTTCCACACTGCACGTGGTTACAGACAGCATCCTTCAAATATGCCCTATCTTTCCCACTTATCACACCAAGCCCATCCTGCTGATCTCTCACTGCATCCCTTATTTTCTCACTTCTAGGCACTTGCTTTTGTTGAATATGCTCCTCATCACTCCAGTCTCCCAAGATTCTACTTGGTAGTTAAAGACAAACCTAATGCTATCTCCTGATCTTCCCAACTGGATGTGATCACTCTTTCCTCTTAAAATCCCGTAACACAAGATCTGCGCCTTTCTCTTAGGGTGGTTACACTCTACCTTATGACCTAGTTATTTGGGTTCATGTTTCCTGTCCTACTAGGCTTTCTTCAGGTCAGTGACAAACCAACAGTCATCTTGGCACTTCTCCCATTACCTAGCGTGGTGCCTTGCAAAGAACAGGCATTCAGAATGCTTGCAGAGTTGAACTGAACTAAAACCTAGTGAATACAAGGTATTACAGGAAGGTTTAGTTCTGACCTAAAGTACCTAACATGGGAAATTTGAAAATATTAGTAAAAGAATGAGAGAAGGAATGTTTCAGTCTGTTCGTTTGCCAACTGCAGCTTTGGCCAAATATTAACACAGACAGGTATTGTAAATGAAGCTCCTTTATGTCCAGACTTAATGAGCATTCGATGACACAGAGTAGAGCAACCGGATAAAATGATTCTCGGGCTGCAGAGTTTGAGGTTTACAAGAAAAATGTGATACCAGCTAAATAACAATTACAAAATTGCTACTGCTCTCTCTACCATTTAGTTGGCCACACTGAAAGGAAAATTAAAAGTAGAAAATAAGAATGTAATAGACACTAAACAAAGATATTTAGTAACACATTTCTGATGATTACATCGCTGGTATCAGGTAGAGTCCCCAAGAGCCTTATTAGAGCTAACTATTGAGCAGCTAACTCTATCACAGTATAATGAGAAAGAAAAATGCTATATGGCAAATGGTAAGTAGATTCTTCTTGGGGTGGGGGTGGGGGAGCTCACCTTTCTTGTGGGTAAAGCCTTGAAAAGCCTATGAAGAAAAATAAATCTCTGTAGGTCTTCTGAGGATGGAAGGAAGACACGGAGAAATGTGTTTGCAACTAGAGTGGGGCTAAGGGAGAAGGGAGAGAGAGGAAAGAGAGAACAAGGGACATGAAGAAATGCCATGTTCAGTGGAATATTATAAACTGCACAGGGTAACTCCTCTCCATGACCCCATGAACACTCAAAAAATTTGACAAAAAGTTTGAGGTGATTGGATTTCTCGTGAAAATCAAATCTCATGAAAAACCGGCCAAATTCTGCGTCAGAATTTTTGTAAGAAAGTGGAGACAGTAAGTTCTAGTGCAGGGGACTGGGTGAGAGGGGATAAGTTCCCAGAAATCCTGGGGACTTCCCCACCCCATGGAAATTAGGGGCTTTGAAAAATTTCCCCCAGGGCACAGAAATAGAGAAGACCTCAGATAAAATCAGCATTATAGCAAATTTAGTGGCCACAGGTTTATCATTTAATATTCCAGGGGTATTAATCCAGGACCTATTTATATAAACACTACCTCCATTGCAAGAAAAGAAAATAAAGCTTGAGGCAGTGCAATGTGGCACTTATGAGCATAGATCCTGGAGCCAAATGCCTGAGTCTAGTTCTGTGATCTTGAACTATGTGATCTTGGTAAGTTACCTGACAGTCTGTGCATCAGTTTCTTCATTGGAAAAATAGGGATAATGAAAGCACCTATTTGTAAACAAAGGGTTTAACAAAACCTGTTATTCCTCTGGGAGACTTGAACATTGGTTGACTATGCAGTTCTGTCCTGGTAGCCTGGAAAAAGTAGAAGTGTTAACTATATCACTAGCATCACTGTTTATTATAAGAATGAGCCCTAATTGGTAAATTGCATCTGAACTTGGGGAATTAGAAGTGAACTGGGGATGCCCTGCTTTGGGCTGCCATGAGTATGGTGACCCTGGTAACTGGGCCTGTGCTTTGCAGGATCCTTGTACCTGTACCTATACAAGTCCTTCATATATATATATATGTCTCATTTCATACTTTTAAAACTTTTTAAATATAGAAATAGGAAAAGGAAACAATTTCTATAGGAGAGATTAACGTACAATCGAGCAATCATACTCCCTTGTATTTACCCAAATGAGTTGAAAACTCCACAAAACCTCCACACAAAAACCTGGACACAGATGTTTACAGCAGCTTTATTCATAGTTGCCAAAACTTGGCAGCAGCCAAGATGTCCTGTAATAGGTGAGTGGATAAATAAACCATGGTACATCCCGACAATAAAATATTATTCAGCACTAAGAAGAAGTGAGCTATCACATCACGAAAAGACATGCAGTGGTATTAAATGCATATCACTAAGTGAGAGAAGCCATTCTGAAAAGGCTGTATGATTCTAACTAGATGACACTTTGGAAAATGCAAAACTGTAGAGACAGTAAAAGATAGGTGGTTGCTGAGGGAGGGGGATCAGAAGGATGTATAGGTGTGGCACAGGGAATTTTTAGGGCAGTGACACTCTTCTGTATACTATAATACTGGTTACATCTGTTAAAAATCCGTAGAATGTACAACATGCAGAATCCTATTGTAAACCATGAACTTTTAGTTAATAATAATCTATTAACATTGTTTCATCAAGTAAAACAATATATCACACTAATGGAAGACATTAACATAAAAACAGGGGAATCTGTGTGCTGGGGGTATATGGGAAATTTCTGTACTTTCCACTCACTTTTTCTGAAACCTGAAACTGCTCTGGTCTGGTGGAGAATGAGGCTTCTAGGCCAGAGTAAATCCTGCACTTACCCCCTGTGGATCTTTTTTCGCTGAACCTGAGCTGTTGGACGACTTCAAAACTGCCATTGAAGGGAACTGTCTGGAGTTGCCCTGGGGTGAGCTATGTTTCCTGTCTTACATCCTTCTCACCAGGCTGGTGGCCTGTGGTCACTTTGTAAGTCTGAACATCTGGTAGAGTCTAAGAAGACCACCTGTTGGGTGATGCACTATCTCAAAAGTGTTGTGACAATTAAATGAAGAGTTAACATAGGCAAAACACTCAGAACAAGGCTTGGGACATATAAGTGCTGTGTAACTACAGTTGTTGTAAGAGTGAGTGGTTGTGGTTTAACTTTTTAATAATAAAATCTCAAAAAGGTGTGAATGATATGCCATCTGCAATATCGTATATGTATCTCCACATATATAGATATTATATATTCATTATGTAATGCCTTGCAAATAATTTTCTGCTCCTCAGGCACCCCCCAAAATTAAACTATCTGGCCATGTTTAAGTGATTACACCATGGAACCCAAATTAGGACTGCAAGTTTCCAAAGTCCAGCCTGCCCTCAGCATAGCTGAGCTCCCCTCAAAATGAACTAACTGACCCCAGAGCTTTTGAGTGACTATGTGTCTGAAATCTATGCTTTTCTTGTTATTGTATCCAAAGTTCCTAGCACAGTGCCTTGCACATATTCATTTATTCACAAACCAATGTGTATCAAGGGCCTACACTGTGCCAAGTGCTGGGCTAGTATTAATAGTTGTTTTTATTTTTATTTTTTATTTTTTGAGACAAGGTCTTGCTCTGTTTCCCAGGCTGGAGTGTGGTGGCACAATCTTGGCTCACTGCAGCGTCTGCCTCCTGGGCTCAAGCGATTCTCCTGCCTCAGCCTCCCAAGTAGCTGAGGTTATAGGCACATGCTACCATGCTTGGCTAATTTTTGTATTTTTAGTGGAGATGGGGTTTCACCATGTTGGCCAGGCTGGTCTCAAACTCCTGACCTCAAGTAATCCATCTGCCTCAACATTCCAAAGTGTTGGGATTACAGGTATGAGCCACCATGCCCAGCCTAATATCTGTTTTTGAAAAGTCCTAATAGAAAACATGAACCTTGTGTTGAACACATTCTATGTGCCATCTCAGATCCGCTTGGCCTCGCCACCTCCTGGGCCCTTACTGCTTGCGTCTCCCCTGAAGTCTGCTCCCTGCCAGTCTCACACCGTACAGCCTGAGGCCAATGTCCAGAGTCTTGGATGAAACACCACAGCACAGGTTAAACACATCTGTCTTCACATACTGAAGGGGCCAGATGACATCATGGAAGTTTGCAGGAGTTAACTCTGTGGGACAAACTGATGAATGAAGATGGCACATCAATCTCTTCTCCATCCCTCCCAACAATGGACGGTTCTGCGGTATGGTGCTCAGGGAGTGCATCCGGAGACGGCTCCTTTATAGATGAGGCTATTTACACACTTTGTAAAGTGTCTCTTTACGAAGGAGTGACCCAACTTGTGTTTGCCTCCGTTCCTTCCAACCTTACTTCCTTTCCCCCTCACTTTTGCTGCCCTGGGATTGCAACTCCCCCACAAAACATCGGCAATTAAAGTTTTGCCACAGGCCCTGATTTCTGGGCCACTCGGGCTAAGCCATGCTCATAGATCCATGTCCTTAGTAATCCTAGTTACCCTTCTGCTTATTGCACTCTGGGTCCACTCCTTGCCCCTCTCATTCATCACACATTCCAATTCCACTTGGCTCAGTATCACAACTTTCCTGATTATGTCTCAGTGTTGATTCCACATACTCACACCCACCTTGATTATCCCAGTCTCCTTTGCTTTTGCTTTTCCAGCCTCCATTCCTCCTTCTTACAGCTAATGATATTTTTCTGTTTCCTTGGGAAATTTGCTACTCTCTTCCCCTTGGTCCATGTGGTTCAAGTGGGACTGAGCCTTCTCCCCCACCACCCAGGTCCTGGACAATCCGTGTATTCCCAAGAGCCAGTCATAGTGATTGGTTTGGAGACAGGGACATGACTAAATCAGTCCAAACAGAGCCTGTCTTGAGATCTTTGCCAGAACTACTGAGGTTTAGAAGCTCTTTCTCTTATGAGAAAGACAAAGGAGGAGAGCCTGGACATGGAGAGAACCTGAGAACAGAGTCGGACCCAATGTGGGGCAAGGGATTGGCCTTTGACGGGGAGCTTTCAGCCACTGAATTAATTCATGCCTGAAATTTCCTATCCTCAATTTGGCTTTCTGTATCTACAACAGAAGGTGAACAAACTAATTGGTTCTCTCTCTATATAAATCCTGGGCATTAATATAAAAGCCTGGAGTACCTAATGTAATACAGTGGAAGTGCTTGCTATCACCTTGTGATCTGCGTATCTTTCCACTGCGGGGTTGTGGGATGGGCTTCGGTGAGTCATTTCACAGAGTCAAGGCTTGGGACACGGGCCCTTAGGGCACACACTCCACCTGGTGCACAAGTGGCTGTTCCTTCCACAACGCCGCCTGGCCTGTCTCGGCTTGTCTCTGCCCTTTCCCTCCTGACATGTGTTTCTGTCTGAGTGCCTTGCCAACAGTCTGATGCAACTTCTCAAATTCTTCATACTGCAGGGAGATTTTATGGCCATTTAGGCATACAGTTCTTCAGCAGCGCAGAGCAGGTGGAATTTCTGGCACCCTACCAGACGGGGCGATTCAAGAGCAGGTCTTTTGCTGTAGGAGGTGGTGGCAGCTCTCAGAGAGACTTTCCAGTCGGACCACCGCATGCCTTCCACGGTTGGCTTCTGCTTAACATTTCTACTTGACTCATGTTCCTGTCTTTCCTAACTCTCCTCAGAATGCAGTTTTACATCTGTTTCTGGGCTCCCCACACTCTCAGACTGCCTTGGGTAATGTTTCCTCACCCATCCTTGACCCTTCAGACTTTCCTCCTTCCTTTAAGTTGCCCCTTTAGGAAGGCAGGTCTTATCAGTTCTATGCCAACCTGATGAATAGGACCTGGCCACTGGCAAAGTCTAATTACTGCTTCTTCTGACTCAAGATCATGGTGTCCCATGTGTCCCAGGCTAGAACCAACGACAACTTAAAAACTCATCCTCTACCTTGCCAGGTGTCCAGCAAACCTCTAGAATTTATGTCTATCCTGCTGTGTTTTCAGAGAAGTGTCCTTATGCAGTGATCAGATGTGTATTGAGCAAAGTCTAAAGCACATTTGGGGCTATCCTGCTTGCAGATGAGTGAGTGGCTGATGGTGAAGTCTTAAAGCATAGACTGAAAAATATTCCCACTCATGCAATGTGGCAATTTTCTCTAACGCTTTAGCCCCTTTAGTCCAGCACAATTTCTGGAGTTTGCTTGGTGACCTGCACAGCAGCCATACCCTCAGTCTACTGAACAGACATACTCTGGACAACCAGTTGGGTTTCAGGCAATATTGATGGTGGAATTCAGGTGTAACATGCATGGACCAAACAATAATTGTAAAACATCTTTCATACGCAATGCTCTGGCTAGGGGCTAGTGGTTTAAACAAGAAAACATTAAATGAAAACATTATTATAAATTGTGAAATATGCTTTGAATATTTGAACTTTGAATAAGCAAGAGGCAGAGACAGAATAATTGGGGAAAGTGTCTACTTAGGGAAGGCCTTTCTGAAGAGGTGACATGAGGTACAGCAAAAAGTAAGAGCAAAAGAAATGAGAAAGTAGAACAAAAAGAATGAGATAAATGCAAACAGTTGAAGGAATGGTGTTACAGCTAGAAAAAACAGTCTGTACAAACTCCCTGAGGTAGGTATTTTACAAGAATGGAAAGAAAATCAGTGGAGCTGAAGCATAGTGAGCCTGGGGGAGAAATGGTACAAGATAAGAATTGAGGTATAGGCTACGCATGGTGGCTCATGCCTGTAATCCCAGCACTTTGAGAAGCTGAGGCAGGCAGATCACTTGAGCTCAGGAGTTTGAGATCACCCTGGGCAACATGGTGAGACCCTGTCTCTACCCAAAATACAAAAGATTAGTTAAAACAAAACAAAACAAAACAAAACAAAACCTATCTTAAAAAAAAAAAAAGAATTGAGGCATGATCAGCAGCAGAATGTAGGACCTTAGGGAGCTCATATATAAATCCATGTGAGAAATGAAGGCATTGAGGTGAGAGAATAACATGGAATAATTGAAATTCCAAGGTCACCCTTACTGCAAAATGTATGGAGAATGGGTTGTAGATGGCAGAAGAGGAAGCAGGGGAGCCAGTCAGGAGGCTGCCCCTGGGTGTGGCGGCTGCGGGGAGGAATGAAGGATTTCTCCATCCTTTTGGAGGGTGATCAGTAGGACTTCCTGTTGGGTTCAACTAGATGGGTAAGAAAAAGAAGAATCAGCATGACTGTTAGGTTTCTGGCTTAAGAGACTGATCCATGGTGGCGTCAGTTAGTAATCCGGGAAAATCTGAGAGGTGAGTATATTTGTAGGGGTGAGTGGGAATCCATTTCATTTTGGAGCTGAGTTTTAGATATTTGTGAGACAGCCAAATGGAGCCATCTAATGGGAAGTTGGAATACGCACCTGAAACCTGGGCAGATAGGTCTAATCTAGAAGCAGGGATTTGAGAACCATCAGCATACAGATGGCCTTTAGAGCTGCAGGCATGGAGAAGGTCCCTAGGAGGATGTGGTAAAAAAAAAAAAAAAATAGGAGGGCAGAAGGTCCTACACCCCAGTTCCTCCCCTCAAGTCTTACCATATGTCCTAGTCCTTCCTTCTCTAGGCTTCATGTGCAGAAGATACAGTTCACTTCTGCCCGCTCACTTGGAGTCTGATGGTCCCTCAGCAAGTTGGCCAACTGTGGTCACACTCTCAGAAAGCCCAGCCCCCCTGCCTTTATCTTCTACACCTTTCAGATAAGATTCCTTCCCCCCTCCCCAACCCTCAAGATCACCGAATGATCTTCATTGCAAAAGGAAGGAAGGAAGAAAACCTAAACAATACTGCCATCATCACCCAGCCAAGCAACTAAACCAACAAGCAAAACTGCAGCATGAGCTTTCAGAGAGATTACCCTCCTGGTCAAGTCTTAGAAGACAATTTGCTGTCCTACGATTTGCCTTTGGGGTGAATCACGTTTCCAGACTGCTCTCTTTTGACTTAGCAGTTAGTTTGTCAGTGTATAGCCTGGATCACACGGAAGGCTGGAATAAGAGAATTTTACCAGCATCACTCTTTGATGAGCATATGCTCCACTGACAATGAATCCCAAAGGGAAAATGAGTCCCGAAGCCAATATGCACCTGTAATGACACCACATGTTTTTCAGTGTGGTGTGTGAGTTTCAAAGACCCCGTTGTGTAATTCTCCACTCCTTTTATGTTAACTCTTATCTCTGTATGAATATTCCCCATTCCTGGCAGATTCCCCCTCTTACCTGCTCCCTCCCACCGCTCCCAGACTATGTCAGGAGCTAATTCCTGTACCAGAAAGAAGCAAACAGGAAGTGCCTTCTTTAAGGCTGTAGATAACCCACAGCATTGAGGTTTCCTTTTGGTGTTTTGCACCTCTGCTTCAGTTCATTTTGCCCGGCCCCTTTCCTTCCGGTGCAGCATCAGGCCACTTTTCTGGCCTTTCTCTGCAGTTCTTAAGGCCACATGTTTCTCATCTTCCCACTATTTTCCTTGACCAATCATTGTGTGTGCTGCTCATACAAGTGGTGTGATTCACAACTTTGCCCTGAAGCTCAATTTGTTCATGCATCTGGGCTCCCGGCTCCTCATCAGGTTTGCAAACCTGCTGTGCAACCCAGACCCATAACTTCCGCATGTGCTTTGTTCCCCTAGCTCCAGCTTGTGGCCTATCTTTGTACTAAGCCACCACCCCCACAGTTCCTCTGCTGACACATAGCGTGCACATGCAAAAACTGCTTTTTGCTTCATGACTGCTTAAAATACCTGGATCCTGTGATCCTGTGGTTGCGTCTCTGTCCCCTCCTTATTTATGTATTTCATGACATTTTGACTCACCCAAATCTACTCCATCTCTGCTCCCCACTGAAAGGGTCTGCCTTCTGCAGCTTTTCCTAGGGGTCAGCATTTGTGTGTATCACTGCTCCTAAGCAGGGTTAACTATTTTTTTTTTTTTTTTTTTTTTTCTGAGATGGAGTTTCACTGTCATGTTGCCCAGGCTGGAGTGCAATGGCATGATCTTGGCTCACTGAAATCTCCACCTCCAGGGTTCAAATGATTCTCCTGCCTCAGCCTCCCAAGTAGGTGGGATTACAGGCATGTGCCACCACACCCAGCTAATTTTTGTATTTTTAGTGGAGACAGGGTTTCACCATGTTGGCCAAGCTGGTCTTGAACTCCTGACCTCAGGGGATCCTCACGCCTTGGCCTCCCAAAGTGCTGGGACTACAGGTGTGAGCCGTCGTGCCCAACCGCATGGTTGCTATTGATTAGTAAAAGTGTTTCTTTTTCCTGACCTAGAAATGTCTACTTCATGTTAGTTCATCATTCAGAGCTGCTTGGGAGACCTGTGTTCAGCCAGCAAAGAATAAGGCAAGGATGGGGAATGATAAACTGATGGTGGTCCAGTCTTTACTGACATTTAATATTAAATCTATTTCATGGGTGTGATTAGTGAAACTCTTTAAGGAAAGGACGTGTGGTTGTCACTAGTGCTGTAAACGAAATTATTCTGGTTCCCCTGAGTGCATATGGTTCAATTATACTTCTCTCTGAAAAGGTTAGGAAGGGCTGTGTGAGTTGTTTGGGACAAATAAATTTTAGCAGAAGTGATATGTGTTACCTTGGAATGGAAACTCTAAGAACCATTGTGGACTTTGGCATACTTCCTTTTCTCTGCCAAGGCCAGCATCCTCTGACAGAAATACAGTGCAAATATGTCACCTTAAATGTTTTAGTAGTCTCATTAAAAAGGTTAAGAGAAAAAAGTAAAATTAATTTTAATATATTTTATTTAACTCGTTATATCCAAAATATCATTTCAACAGGGAATTGATGTTAAAAATTATTTGTGAGACATTTTACAGTCTTTTATATTCATATTAAGTCTTTGAAATCTAGTGTGTATTTTACAATTACCTCTCAATTCAGAATAGCCACTTTTCAAGGATTCAACAGCCAGAGATGCCTAGTGAATGACAGCTGGACAGCACACGCCCCAGTCAGCATGGAAGCACAGATAGAGCTTATTTCTCTTCACCTGGCTTTCTAAGGAGAATGGTATAGGCACAGCTGATCTTCAGCGGATGCACAGGCAGGAATGAGAAGTAAGCCTCTGTTGTTTTCAGTCACTCAGACTTTAGGGTTCTCTGTTGTGCAACATAAGGTAACTAATAGAGATATTGATATAGGGTATTAGATACTGATGTAACAATGTGCTGAAATATGCGGTGCTATTAGCTACAGGAGCAAGCAATGAGTAGCAAGGAAATTTTTATCAACTAAAAGGATAGCAATTCCCTTTAAGTAGTGGTAAGACATTGAGTAAATCACTTTTGAAAACTTAGAAGGTTGTATGTAATGCACTTGCAGTTTTAGGGAAAGAGGTTGGATGACAACATTTAGTAGCATGTGTTAGTTGCCATTGGCTGCATTTATGGAGGAATTACAAGAAAAGAAATCAGCTGAAAAGAGAATTGTTGGATTTGAAAGCAAGAATAAAAGGAAATAATAGAGATTGTCCCCAAATTGTACAATTTGTGTGGCAGAGACTTATTGCTTATTATTAACCACAAATGGAAGAAATAAAATTAGGAAATTCACTTAAAAGAAGATTCAAACACAAATTATCAAATTTGTGTTTACTTACTATAAATTATCAAGTCAAGGCCTGACCATGGAAACCTCTGAATGGATTAAATAACTCTTTAAATTGGATAAAAGAACTTAAGGAAAAGATACTAAAACCCTCGTTCTTAGACCCAAGGAATTCATAATTTTATGTTTGTATTATATCCTTACCTACATATTCTACTAAATTTTAAATTTTACTATCTGAAAAACCATGAACCAGGACTTTAAAAATCTACGACTTTCCTCTCCTAGACATTTCTGTCTCTATCAACAAATGTTTAGGAAGGGTGATGGAAATCATCCCTTCAACCTGCAACACCACCAGCCTTGCCACCACAATCAGCCTTGAATCTACTGAGGCTAATTTAAAGGGTTCCTTTAATGTGCTTGTGTTGGTCATCATAGGAAAGTCCAGAAACTCAAGTACTATGGTTTGTTCGTATTTCCCTGAAATTAATATGTTGAAATTCTAACCCTCAAGATGATGATATTAGGAGGTAGGACCTTTGGGAGGTGATTAGATCATAGGAATGGAGCCCTCATGAATGAGACTAGTTCCCTTCTGAAAAAGATCTAGAGAGACCCCTTGTCTCTTCTTCCTGTGAGGTTAGAGTGAGAAGACAGCTGTCTATGAGGAAGCAGCCCTCACCAGACATAATCTGCTGGCACCTTGATTGTGGGCTTCCTAGCATCCAGCACTGTGCAAAGTATGTTTGTGTTGTTTGTAAGCTACCCAGTATATGGTATTTTATAATAGCAGCCCGAATGGATTAAGACACCAAGTAATCTCATCTTTTGCACACGGAAGTCCATGGCATTTACACCCCCATTGAGCCACCCATCCCCAACCCCTGAAACTCTTTAACTCCTCTTCCATTTCTGAAACACTTCAAGTAGAACTCTACTGTGCCTTATCATTTCGCCCCTCCCTAACTCCTAAACTCTGCGTATTAAAGTTGCACATCATTTTACACTTCCCCAAGTATTCCCTACACCTTCTTGTTCTAAACAGAATCTAATTCTTCCCTGAGGACTGATTTCTCTGCAGAAGTAACTGTGTATCCCTAAGATGTTAGTCCTGATTTCTCAATGATTTTATTTACTGCTCATACACCATATTCTACATGATTCTTTCTTAAATATACCTCTGTGGTCTTTCCAGTGACTCTAGCCACTCAGTCCCTTTGACCTCTTTTCCCCACTGTTCTGGTTTTTCTCTGTGTCTCATTTCCCCAGAAATATCTTAGACTATGTCATTATCAAGAACTGTAAACACTCCATAATCTCATTTCCAAGTATTTCAAACTCTGAGCACCAGGGAATAGTACACTTCCTCTAGAACCCAAACACTCCTTGACAAGGAGATGGCCTCCAACCCATGGGTCCCATTTTTTAAAGTGTCTCCTTCATTTATAGCCTTTTCCCGGTTCTTATCAAACTGAGGTTATATGATGTTATGGGCTGAATTGTATCCTTCCTAAATTCATATGTTGATGTCCTAACCCCCAGTATCTCAGAATATGACTGTATTCAGAGATAGGGCCTTTAAAGAAGTAATTAAGATTAATAAAGTCATATGAGTGGGTCCTAACATAATCTGACTAGTGTCCTTATAAGAAAAACTTTGGAACATAAATTTTATTACCCAAAATTTGACTATTTTTTGGATAGTAAAATTTGCAACATAAAGATATCAGGGAAGTGTGTGCACAGAGGAAAGACCATATGAGTAATAAGGGATTTTTCCCTTGACCTTGACCCGCTTTGTGCAGGGGAACTGGAGTGGCTTGTTTCACTCAGCCTGCCTCTGGCCACTCCTCACAAGAAGGAGTGTGTGAGCAAGTGAGTGTGGGAACTGGAGAGAATGAATGCTGGAACCAGCCAGTCGCTTCTCTCTGGCAGGAGCAGGCTCTGTGTGGGCCTCGCAGCAGAGTCCAAGCCCCTGCGCTCTCAGCACCTGGGCTCTTGTCCATTGTCCAGAAAGAGTCAGATCACATGAATGGATGGAAGAGTAGTGTATGCTGAGGATTGTATTGGGTGATGGATGTGGTTCTCAGTGGAATGGGGAGTTGGAAAGGGGATGGTGCAGGAAGAAGGTGCTCTTTCTCTGAAACCACATTGTCTGAAGTTAGCCACATCTAACCGTAGTCTCTGAAATTCAGCCACTCATTTGTATCCCTGATACTCAGCTGCTTCTATCCCCAACGCTCAACTGCTTGTGTTGTTCTGCCAGCTGGTCTTTTTATGGGCACAGCATAGGGATGTGGCAGGCCAAAAAGGCAACATTTGGGCAGAAAAATGGGGTCGGCTGTTTTCACTTAGGGCTGTGGTTCCAGGCTTAAGGGGGTTGGCCTGGAGCCCAGCCTTTCTGTCTCATTAGGACACAGCAAGAAGGCAGCCATTTGCAAGTCAAGGAGAGAGGCCTCAGAATAAACCAGACCTGCTGACACGTTGATCTTGGACTTCCAGTCTTCAGAACTATGGGAAAATAAATTTGTGCTGTTTAAACCACCCAGCCTGCAGTATTTTATTATGGCAGCCTTAGCAAACTAATATGGATTTGGTACTGAGAAGTTGGGTACTGCTGTATCAAATACCTAAGAGTGTAGCAGGGGCTTTGGGATTGCATAATGGACGGAAACTAGAAGAGTTTTGAGGTGTATGCCAGCAAAAGCCTAGATTGCCTTGAAGAGTTTGTTGGTACAAATATTGATGTTAAAGGTGGTTCTGATAAGGCACCAGAGGGAATAAGGGACATGTTATTAGAAACTGGAGGAAAAGTGATCCTTGTTATAAAGTAGCAAAGATCTTGGTTTGTGTTCTAGTGTTTTGTGGAGACTAGAAATTGTAAATGATGACCTTCAGTATTTAGCTGACAAGATTTCTAAGCAAAATGTTGAAAGAGCAGTCTTGTTTCCCCTTGGAACTTATAGTAACACACAAGAAGACAGAAGTAATTTGAAGAAAAAGTTGTTAAGTAATAAGGAAGAACTTGAAGATTTGAAAAAGTGTATTTTGGAGAGAACACTAACGGTGTGGCTGGACAATTGCTCCATAGATTTGGGGTATGATTCATGGATCCAATCAGCAATTTTAGCAGAAGCCAGGAAAAGATATGGGGTTACACGAGCAGAAATACTGCCAGCTTGGACTAAATGGGACAGAAATGGGACAAAGTCAAGAAAGGCTGTTGTACTTCTGGGATTCTGCAGGACTGGACAATGGAGCTATCTGGCTGGGAAAATGCATTACCCATTATCCTTAAAGAAAAGGGAAGCATGACACTGAGGTGACTCAGAGATCATCAGGACTGCCACCCCCACTCCAGATCCTAGGGTTTAGATCCAGGGGAGACACCATCTCCTCTTCAGTTTCCATGGGGCAGGCCCTCACTGCCCAGGGCTGCCAGGATGGGGGTATGTCCTGGTGGGCCCAAAGGACAGAGCATTCAGCCAAAGAGGATTATTCTTGAGCCTTAAATTTTAATGAGATTTCCTGCTAGGTTTTGGACTTGCTTGGGATCCATGACCCCTTTCTTCTTTCCAGTTTACCCTTATCCTCTGTCTATCCTCTGCCTGTCCCACCAGTGTAATTTGGAAGTAGATAACTTGTCTGGTTTCACAGGTTCACAGCTGGAACGGAGTTTCGCCTTAGGATGAATCATACCTGCAGTCTTGCCCATATCTGAATTATAAGAAATTTGAGACTTAGAGTTTATGCTGGAATGGATTAAGAATTTTGAGCTGCTGGGACGGGGGTAAATGCATTTTGCTTGTGAGGAAGACTTGAATTTTGGGGGACCAAGGGCAGAGTATCATGGGTTGAATGCCCTGCCAAATTCATATGTTAAAGCCCTAACCTGCCGTATCTCAGTATGTGGCTGCATTTCGAGATAGAAACATGTAAAAGGTAATTAATATTAAGTGAGGTCTTATGGGTGAACCCTAGTTCAATCTGACTTGTGTCCTTATAAGAAGAGGAAGTTTAGACATCATGAAAGTGCACACAGGAGAAAGATCATATGAGGACACAGCAAGAAGGTGGCCATGCACAAGTCAAGGAGAGAGGTCTTAGGAGAAACCAGACCTGCTAATACCTTGACCTTAGATGTACAGCCTCCAGAACTACAAGAAAATAAATTTCCGTTATTTAAGTTCCCCTACCCACCACCAAAAAAAGAAAAAAAAAATCCATGACTTTCAATATTTAAAAAGCACCACAGGTCCCTACTTCTGATGAGTAGGAGACTGGTTTCCAAGAAACGAGCTAGTCCCCAAGGAATATTCTCCAACTCTTCAGGTGATCAAGGAAGATAATGGAATAGGTTATCAAGTTACATGTCTACCCGTAAGTAGAAGGCCTTACGACATTTGCTCAGTGGGATTTTAGAATTGTAAATGACCGCTGTGTGTCTACCACGCTTTCCCAATTTTTAGTCGGGAGATGATATTGTGGCATGAGGAGAAAACACGGGAAACTGAGGGATGGGAGAGATACTGAGAACAAAGGGAATGAGAAGTTATGACAGGCAGTTAGATTCCCTTTAAAACTATTTAAAGAATAAAGGTTGGAATTACGTTCAGCTACACTGGCCCCTGGGCGTTTTCTCAGACCATAACTTCTTATGGATACTGCTCTCAGTGGGGCCTCGGCACTATGTGAGTTACAGTAAAATACATTAAACTTGGCACTGGTCATGATTAGTACCTACCGTATCTCTCCTCTGTATATCAACCAGGCTGATCTGCACAGATGTAGATCAGGCTGTGCTGCTGTCCATTGAAATCCAGCAAGGGCTCCCCATTCTATGTATGATAGGAATTAAGCCTCTTTAACCCACTAGTCAGGGCTCTTCACGCTGTGGCTCCTGTTTTCTTCTGCAGCCTCATTTCTTGCTGCTCATGTCCTTTGTCTTATGCTTCAGGAACACCAGAGTATTTTAAGTTTTTTGCTCAATGCATGATACTTCTCTTGATTCAAACTTTCCTGGAATACCCTTCTTCCTCTTTTTTGCCTACTAATTGTTTAAAAACTTAATTCAAGTCTCATCTCAAAGAAGTCTGTGCAAGCTGTCAGAATTATTAGATGTTCTTGTTTGACCCACCCTAAGACCTTACACATCTATCATTAAGGTTATCACTTTGCATTAAAATTATGTATTTACGGGCCAGGCACGGTGGCTTAGGCCTATAATCCTAGTACTTTGGGAGGCCAAGGCAGGTGGATCGCTTAAGCTCAGGAGTTCGAGACCAGCCTGGCCAACATAGTGAAACCCCATCTCTACAAGAAATACAAAAGTTAGCTGAGGATGGTGGCTCGAGCCTGTAGTCCCAGCTACTTGGAGGGCTGAGCGGGGAGGATCGCTTGAGCTCAGCAGGCGGAGGTTGCAGTGAGCCAAGACGGCACCACCACACTCCAGCTTGGGTGACAGAGAGAGACCCTGTATCAAAAATATATATATATATATATTTACATTTGTGTATATACATATATTTACATCTGTGTGTGTGTGTATATATATATATTTACATTTGTATATAAACATTTCTTGGAGAAATGTTTCTGGAAGACAGAGCCAGTGATCACAGGTAAGAATGGATGAGGAAACTTCCTAGAGAGTAAGGTTAGGCCGGGCGCGGTGGCTCAAGCCTGTAATCCCAGCACTTTGGGAGGCCGAGACGGGCGGATCACGAGGTCAGGAGATCGAGACCATCCTGGCTAACACGATGAAACCCCGTCTCTACTAAAAGATACAAAAAACTAGCCGGGCGTGGTGGCGGGCACCTGTAGTCCCAGCTACTCCGGAGGCTGAGGCAGGAGAATGGCGTGAACCCGGGAGGCGGAGCTTGCAGTGAGCCGAGATCCGGCCACTGCACTCCAGCCTGGGCGACAGAGCGAGACTCCGTCTCAAAAAAAAAAAAAAAAAAGAGTAAGGTTAGTAGAGGTTTCATAAATGTTTCCTGAGTAAGTGGCAAGTGAGAAGTTTGTTGTTGAAATAGTAGAATCTGACTGTAATTTACAGTTTTTCCCAGCATGGCGAGTGTATTTCTGTACCAATAATGGATCATAATTTCTAAAAGCTCTCATTTTTTGCCTGATAGGCCACCAAAACTCTGATGGTATAAGCTAGTCAGCTTTTCCTTGCCAGCTTATCAGAGAAGGATCTCAAATGCCTGATCTTTTACCATAGCTTGCTGACATTCCCTAACTGAAGACAGGGAGGTAAGAAGCCACAAGAGTTTTCGTGGTGAAGGGAGTTACTTATGCAGTAATTGCAATAATGTCTTATATGACTGGGCAACCATGGCCAAGGCCTTAACAGCCTTTGACATAGCTATAATGTTTAGAGTGTATTTTTGGACCATGATGTGAAAAGCAGACATTTGTGAAGTTTTTATCAAATGCCAAAGTTATTGGGAATTTGGGAAACTATCTGCCCATGAAACCACATCATACCTTCTTCTCCCCTTGAAACTTGCATTGTCTCTTCCTTATGATTACTTTGGGGCCCTATTATTCCTTTACATGACACCTTGGCCATAATGGATTGGTTTATGAGTGGAAACAGGGACCCACTTGGACCAATCATAAAACTTGACAGCTCCAAATCATACCTCACTGGTACAAAGACTATCATCTGACCTAAGATTGACTAACAAAATCCAGGATTGTTGTGCTTGGTAAAAGAAAGTTTGGAAGTTATGAGATGTGAGACTTTGGAGACTTATTTGAAAAATTCAGGTGCTGTGAGAAAGAATCCAACCACCTTGCAAAAAGAAAAGAAATGAATTGTACATAGATGGTGGTAAGTTGACTAGGCACAGTAGCCTCACAATAAACATAATTTAAATGGATACCTTAGCTAAATGACAGGTTTATTTTATGACATGGACCTACAGGATGATTCAAATATAAATGTAGCTACAAA
Source organism: Papio anubis (assembly GCF_008728515.1). Taxonomy (NCBI): domain Eukaryota; kingdom Metazoa; phylum Chordata; class Mammalia; order Primates; family Cercopithecidae; genus Papio; species Papio anubis. Next base: position 61,703,142 of record NC_044983.1, read on the forward strand.
TCTTAGATTATGAAATATGACCCATTATATTTACAGACAGAAACACAGAATAAGAGAAGGAAAGTGGCACCAAGATAATAAATACCTCAGTGAAAGAGGCTAGATTTGAGCTTCGAATTATATTGGCAGAGCTCTGATTCCAAACCTCCTGATCTGTTAAGAGAAGAGAACCATAGATTCACCTCTATGGTGGAGTAAAGATGGTCACAAAATCTTTGACACTTTTCCCATTGTGAGATGGAGTCTATGTCTCTTCCACTTGAACTCGGGTGGGCTCTGTGATAGATATCCATCTCTGCTCTGATGGATAGAATCTGGTGGAAATGACACTGGGCATGTCTGGCCTTAAGAAACTGACCGCTTCTGCTTCCTATCACCTGGAACACTAACTATGGAAAGGCAGCTTCTGTGTGAGAGGTATGACTACCCTGAGAGTACCATGTTGTGAGAAGCCAAGGCCATGTGAAGAGTCCATGGAGGATGAGACATTATGTGGAGCAAGAGAGAGACCGAAGAAGATCAAGATGCTGGACAGAGGAGTGAGACATAGGAGCCCTCTTAGAAGTCCATACCCAGCCCCAGTGACTCGGGCTGACAACACGTGAATCAGAAACAAGCTGCAGTCATCATGAATTCCCAATCCAAAATTTTAGGTAAATAGTATAGTTGCTTGGGGACACTAAATGATGGATAGTGTGTTAGGCAGCGATAGATAACAGGAACAGATAGACAACTAGAAAAGGGGTGCTGCCATCACAAAAATCTAAAATATATAGTATGGTTTTTTTGTTCTTTTGTTTGTTTTTTGAGATGGAGTCTCACTCTGTTGCTAAGGCTGGAGTGCAGTGACATCACGTCGGCTCACTGCAACCTCCATCTCCTGGGTTCAAGCAATTCTCCTGCCTCAGCCTCCCAAGTAGGTGGGATTACAGGCACCCACCACCATGCCTGGCTAGTTTTCATATTTTTTTGTAGAGACAGGGTTTCACCATGTTGGCCAGGCTTGTCTCAAATTCCTGACCTCAGGTGATCCACCTGCCTCGGCCTCCCAAAGTGCTGGGATTACAGGCATGAGCCACCCCACCCGGCCAATATATAGTATTGGTTTTGGGAATGGACAGTGGGCAGAGACTGAAAAAGCCTCAAGGAAAGTGTTAATGAAGTCTGGAGGACAGAAGGTCATTATTGTGGGTCAGTAGGAACATGACACTTATTGTACAGTGGCAGCAGGTTTAGCAAAACTATCATTTGAGAGATTCTAGAAAATAAAATATAGGCCTAATAAACTGATGGGTTTTGCTAAGTAGATTTCCACATAGAATGTTAAAAGTGTCACCTGGTTCTTTTATCTGTACATGATAAAGTAAGGATGGGGGAAATAAGATAAGAAATAGTTATTCAAATTTTTTGGCAGAATTTAGAGAAAATGTATGGCAGCCAGGACTTGTTGGCTTCAAATAGGACTATTTCTCATGTTTTCCTGATGGTGTCTCGCTGTGTTGCTGAGGCTAGCATCAAACTCCTGGCCAATCGCAGTGCTTGACATCCCAAAGTGCTAGGATTACATGGGATTACAGGTGTGAGCCACTGCACCCAGCCTAAGAAAACATTTTTAAAGCCAGAAATAGCCTCCAGGCAGAGATCAAAACCAGGGCAATAAGACAAAGACTCAGGGTAAAAGTTAAATCGAAGCTGCAACTGTAAATCCCTTTGATAAGACTTCTGAAAAATTTAAGTTGATGCTTTGTTGGCCCTTTCAGCTAGACAAAATATTTTCTTTTTCTTTTTGTGTTTTTGAGATGGAGTCTCGCTCTTGTCACCCAGACGGGAGTGCAGTGGTGCGATCTTGGCTCACTGCAACCTCCGTCTCCTGAGTTCAAGCAATTCTCCTACCTCAGCCTCCTGAGTAGCTGGGATTACAGGTGCCCACCACCACAGCCAGGTAATTTTTGCATTTTTAGTAGAGACGATTTCACCACGTTCGCCAGGCTGGCCTCTAACTCCTAAACTCAGGTGATCCACCTGCCTCGGCCTCCCAAAGTGCTGGAATTACAGGTGTGAGCCACTGCGTCTGGCCAGACAAAAGATTTTCTAGGATTTTAAGAGTGTGCCTTACGGGTCTATCTGTTAAACTAGCAGTTCCCAGCCTCTTTGGCACCAGCGATCAGTTTCATGGAAGACAGTATTTTCAAGGATGAGGTTGGGGCCAGAGGGGGTTAGAGGTGGGGGGATGTTTTCTGGATGAAACTGTTTCACTTCAGATCATCAAGCATTAGTTAGAGTCTCATAAGGAGCATATAACCTAGATCCCTTGCATGCGCAGTTCACAATAGGGTTTGTGTTTCTATGAGATTCTAATGCCACCGCTAATCTGACAGGAGGTGAAGCTCAGGTGGTAATGCGCGCTCACCCGCTGCTCACCTCCTGCTGTGCGGCCTGGTTCCTAACAGGCCATGACTGGTACCGGTCTGCGACCTGGGGGTTGGGGACCCCTTAAGATTCTAATAATCTTAAGGATATTGTCCCATTTTTAAGCAGCTTTGCAGAGGGCCCAGGGCAGAGAAGAATCTACCTCAAAAAGATTTGCGGCCATGACTTTTATATAACACAACAGATTATAATTTGATACACAAGAAGCCCATGATGTTTTAAAAGAAATTATATCACCTTGGACTTGAAAAAGTCAGAATCAATATCAAATAATAAAAAAAAAGCCCTTGGACTCCACACCAAACTAGTACAGCCAGGACTCAGAATGAGAAATTTATTCCGCATAAAACAAAGGCTATTTCTTAAGGAAAAAGAGGACTGACTTACAGGACCAAACCAAGACCCCAAAGGTCAGAACCAAAGGAAGCAGAGAATCCTACCAAAGGTTCAGGACCGGGGCCGCATCCAGGAGCTGGCAGCATCCACTGTCTGGATGTCAGTGTTGTTCTGGAGCAGCGACGGCCCTGAGCCTCTTGCTTTCCTCCTTTTAGAAAGGGCGTGTTTACACATTCCCACCCATCATGGTATGTTGGAATGTGTGTGTATCTATGTGTGTGCGCGTGTGTGTGAGTGAGAGAGAGAGAGAGAGAGAGAGAGAGAGAGTTGGGGCAAGATAATTTATTTCTCTATTTCTAGGATTTCAGATTGAGAGGACATGCACTTGAGGAACCAAACCCAAGATTTATTTGTACCTGGATCTGAGATCTGGAACCTTGAGCCTAAGCTTAATAACATAAGGGGATGAGACTTTGGGGGACTGCAGAAGATGATTAGCACATTTTCATGTGGGGAGAGTATTGTTTGTGACCACAGGGCAGAGTGTGGCACATCAAAGATGGCCACAAATTCTTTGACATTTCTCCCATTGATAAGTGGGAAGCTTGTGTTCCCCTGCTTAAATCTGGTTAGATTCTGTGGCTGTTTTGATCAATTGAATATGGTCAAAGTGAAGTCGTGCCAGTTTCTTGAACCAGGTTTTAGGCAGTTGGCAACTTTCGCTTCCTGTTCCTTGGAACTCTCAGTTTTGGGATCCAGCTACCTCTTGAGAAGTATGATTGTACTGACACTACCATGCCATGAGATGCCCGGCCACGCGGAGGAGGAGGCATCGTGCAGAGAGAGAACCATAGAGAACCCATGTATCATGCATGAGCGAGAGTCATCTTGGAAGTGGATTCTCCAGTCCTAGCTGATGCCTCATGGATTAGCAAGAAACTCAGAATGCATGATGCATAAAACCCCTGAGCAAAATAAACAGGCAGTTTTGAGCCAGTACATTTAGGGTAGCTGATTATACAAGCCACAGATGACCAGAACAACTTCTTGGAATTCACTATTTAATCAAAAGCACTTGCTCTTCCTGTCACGAAAATTGTTGGTTATACAAAATTGGAGTTTGTCTGACCTCATGACTTCTGGCCAATAGAATGCAGCAGAAGTGATGTCTCCATTTTGAGCCTGGGCCTCAGGAGGCTCATGTCCTTCTGCTCTTTCTCTTGGAAGCTTTGGAGGCTGAGGACATGAGTTATCCCAGCTGCCTCCCTGGCTGACCACAAATTTATGAGCAAGCCAAGCTGAGGTCAGCTGAGCCCAGCAGCCTAGAAGAACCCGCCCCGTTGGACCCAGCCTAAATTGCCAACCCACAGAACCATGAACTGAAAAATGGTTATTGTTAAGCTGTAAGTTTTAAAGCAGTTTCTTAAATAGTGAGAGCTAACTTTAATAGTGATACAACAGCCTTCTATTTGATTTACTGCCAACCAAGAACAAAGTGGAGAAATATTGATTGTGCTGTCCAGTTTTAGGGAATTTGTTTACTTTCATTTCTTTACACATTGGAGGATGAAACCAATTAACTTTTAGGATTTCTGTGTAACGGAATATGATGAGGAACACAGCAACACTTCTGTGACATTTCTGCCAAAAACGAAAACCTGAACCTAATTATAAGAAAACATCAGATGAACCCAAACCGAGGGACATTCTTCAAAAGTGTCAAGGTCACAAAGGACAAGGACACACTAAGAAATTCTTCCAGTTTGAAGGAGACTAAAGAGATGTGACAACAAAAATTCAATATGTGATTCTGACTGGATCCTTCGACTAGAAAGAGCATTATTAGAACGCTGGGCAAAATGTGGGCATTTATGGTTTGTTTAGAGGAGTGCATTAGCATTAACTTGCCCATTTTGGTGGTTGTATTGTGGTTATGTAGAAATGGCTTTGTTTAGAGAAATGATACATGAAAGTATTCGGAGGTTTTGGAGCTTCATGTAAGTAACTTATTCTCAATAGTTCAGTTTACAAGTTTAAAAAGAAAAAGAATATTATAGAAAAGAATTGTTTTGTTTTGTTTTGAGACAGAGTCTCAGTCTGTCACCCAGGCTGGAGGGCAGTGGCACTTTCTAGGCTCACTGCAACCTCCATCTCCTGGGTTCAAGTGATAGAAAAGAATATTAATGTTATGGCAGTTCTAATCCCACAAGATAATAAAGAACAGGTTTCTCCCACTTAAGTCAATAATTTGTGTTTGATCATCAGACTTACTGCCCCCCAAAAATACTCCTTGAGAGCCTATTTCTTATTATTTTTCCCTATTTATTTATTTATTTATTTACTTACTTACTTACTTACTTACTGGAGACAGAGTCTCACTCTGTCTCCCAGGCTGGAGTGCAGTGGTGCGATCTCGGCTCACTGCAACCTCCACCTCCCAGGTTCAAGTGATTCTTCTGCCTCAGCCTCCTGAGTAGCTAGGATTACAGGCGCATGCCACCAGGCCCAGCTAATTTTTATATTTTTAGTGGAGATGAGATTTCACCATATTGTCCAGGCTGGTCTCAAACTCCTGACCTCAGGTGATCCACCCGCCTTGGCTTCCCAAAGTGCTGAGATTACAGGCGTGAGCCACCATGCCCAGCTTCCCTCCATTATTTTAAATGAAAAAAAGTATATGCTTGGCATATCAAACTAGAGCACCTAATCAATTTCTATAACCTGGAACCAAAACACAGTCAAATGCCCATATATCAAAACATCATGCTAGTATGTAAAACATTTAAAACATCACTCTCTGATCACCAAATACTTAATATGGTTATTAACAAACTATTGCTTTGTGTGCAATATCTCAGCCACAATCCCACTTGCTGTCACTTGATGTGCTTTTCAAAATGGTCTACACATGATGACATGATATGAGTATGATATTCTACCAATTTTGTTTGACTCAAGACTATTCTTTATTCTTATTATTCTTTATTAAGATTTATTTCATCCATAGTTTTGTTTAAAATAAGGTATTGAATTTTAGGGAAAATTATACAATTTTCCTATATAAGCAGCGATTTAAAAAGTGTGCTAGAATAAGTATGTTTGATGAAGTTGGCAAGTATAATCCAAGAAGTATTCTAGTAAAAAAAATATATATATATCTACAAAGACATAGGGGCTGTGCCTGTATATTAAAAAGCCACAATCAGTTCAGCTATAAGTCTTAAATAGATAGCTCAATGAAACAGAACAGATTTACCCTCAAATGAAAGAATTACATCTATACTATATAACACTATAAATATTTGGCAAGTGAATGAGATTATTGGCTAGCAATTGGAAAAACAGTTTAGACCTACACAACATTATGAAAATCATTTTCAGAGAATTTACAAAGTTAAACACTTTAAAACAGAAAATCTAGAAGAAAGTGGAACTGAATTTATTCATTTTATGCATTGGAAGAGTTTCTCAAGGATGGAAGCAACAGAAGTCAATAAAAGAAAACACACGGATTTGATTACAGTAAAATTTTAGAATTCCGTGTGTATGAGCTTAAAAGGAAAATAAACATTTACAGCAAATAGGAGACCAAAGCGTCAAATATTAAGAACTCACACAAATTAGCCCATCGCAGTGACTCATGCTTATAATCCCAGCACTTTGGGAGGCCAAGGTGGGTGGATCACTTGAGGTCAGGAGTTCGAGACCAGCCTGGGCAACATGGTGAAACCCCATCTCTACTCAAAATACAAATTTTAGCTGGGTGTGGTGGTGTGTGCCTGTAATCCCAGCTATTCAGGAGGATGAGGCATAAGAATCGCTTGAACACAGGAGGGTGAGGTTGCGGTGAGCCAAGATCGTGCCACTGTACTCCAGCTTGGGTGACAGAGCCAGACTTCGTCTCAAAAAAAATTTTTTAAAAGTCACACAAATCAATTTAAAAAAAAATTAAGACAATGTAGGAAAGGGCACACCAAGACCATTTATAAGAGAAGAAATATGAAATTATGGGAAAAACGACTTTGCTTGTAGTCAGATAGAAATCATAACCCTGAGCTACCATAGCAATCTATTAAATTGAAGACATCATTAAAAATATCACACTATACAGTGGCAATGAAGGGTGTGGCAAACTAGCTGAGTACTCTGCACATAACTAGTGTACAAATAAAATAACAGAGCACTTTGGGAAAGTAATTTGGTATGGTAACCATAAATGTTAACACATTTTGGCCTGTTATACTTTTGGAAGTTGCTCTTATTCTTGCACAAAAGTGATCTTTACAATATTGTTTACAATGGCAGAAGAAAGTGTCTGTGTTAGAGAGGGGGCAGAAACTAAATAGCTGGTAGTTAAGCAAGCTATGCTACCAACACTTCATGTAATGGTATGCAGTCATTAAAATAGCCTTAAAAATGAACAGAAGCGTCTGGGCACAGTGGCTTACACTTACAATTACAGGGATTACACACCTGTAATCCTAACATTTTGGAAGGCTGGAGCAATAGGATCATTTGAGCCCAGGAGTTCGAGACTAGCCTGGGCAATACAGTGAGACCTCATCTCTACAAAAAATTTAAAAAGTAGCTGAACATGGTAGCATGCATCTGTAGACCCAGTTACTTGGGGGGCTGAGATGGGAAGATTGCTTGAGTCCAGGAGGTCGAGGCTGCAGTGAGTCATGATTGCACCACTAGACTCCAATCTGAGTGACAGAGTAAGATCCTCTGTCAATTAAAAAATGAAAAAATAAAAAAATAAAAATTGGACGGGTACAGTGGCTCACGCCTGTAATCCCAGAATTTTGGGAGGCCACTAGGGGTGGATCACCTAAAGTCAGGAGTTCAAGGCCAGCCTGGCCAACATGGCGAAACCCTGTCTCTACTAAAAATACAAAAAATTACCCAGGCATGGTGGTGCATGCCTGTAGTCCCAGCTACTCAGGAAGCTGAGGCAGGAGAATGACTTGAACCCTGGAGGCAGAGGCTGCACTGAGCTGAGATTGGGCCACTGCACTCCAGCCTGGGCAACAGAGTGAGACAATGTCATAAAAAATAAAATGAAACAGAAGTGATGATACTATGTCGAAAAAAAAGTAGAAGCCCAAATTGTATGCCCCGTCTGATTACACAACCTTAATCAATGCATACGAATAAGTAGTGAGATTATACACCACGATATTAACAATGGATGTGAGAAGTAATGAATCAATAAAAAAATATTTAAAAAATATTGTTTCTATTTGTCCAAATTAAAAGAGAACATACATTATCTTTACAACTTAAATATATATATAAAGAAAGAAGAGAGGAGGGATGATGTTACAGGCCACTGTAAAAAGTCAGTATCCCTCTGAGAGCTGATGACAACACTGCCTAAGATGGAGGTCATGCTCCAACCTGCCCAAAGAGTCTTTCCATGCAGTCACAGCTGCTGTAATACTTTACAAGGCTTCATAAACACATCAAATGCTTACTGGCCAGGAAATAAGCCTTGTAGTTAGATATTTTTGTTTATGTTCAACATAAAGTGTGTCTGTGTTTTTCAACTTTTCATAAGGTTAAGGTCACAGTGTTTTTCCATTATAAAATTGCTCATGTAAGAAAAAAAAACACCCACAGTTGCACCATAGAAAGTGTTTTTATTATAGGAGTCATCAACAGACGTAGGATCCATTTTTTCCCCCAAATATCATTTTAAATGTTCAAGTTGCATTTGTGCTGGTAGTATTTTAAATCAAGGAAGTACATTGGTAATATCATTTTACTTGTAGTTTTGCTGCTTCTTATATCGGAGGATGTTTAAAGTGAATGTAATATAGTAGGGGGTAATCTTCCATTGAGCTTGATAATTCTATCAGCAAAATGCCAGGGGAGAAGGAATATCATGTTCTCTTTGAATTGCATTTTTGCAACCTGAGATTCAAGTTCAGGTTTCTTGATGCACCCTTGGGCATTGAATATGAATTAATTATTGTGTCCAATTTCCTCCACCTAGCCCCTAAGGCAAGTGCAAACAAGCCATCAACATCACCCCCATGGCCACTAGAGATCATATCAAAGGAAAGCACAAATGGCACAATGTTCCACTGGTAAGAAGTTGTTTTTTTTTTTTTTTTGAGACGGAGTCTCACTCTGTCACCCAGGCTGGAGTGCAGTGGCGCGATCTCGGTTTACTGCAATCTCCGCCCCCTGGGTTCAAGGGATTCTCCTGCTTCAGGCTCCTGAGTAGCTGGGATTATAGGTATGCACAAGCACACCCAGCTAATTTTTGTATTTTTAGTAGACATGGGGTTTCACCATTTTGGCCAGGCTGGTCTCGAACTCCTGACCTCATGTGATCCGCCTGCCTCAGCCTCCCAAAGTGCTAGGATTACCAGCATGAGCCACCTCACCTGGCCCAGTGGTAAGAATTTATCCATTGGGAAGGACTGAAGGGAGAGTCAGGTTGGCCCAAATTGGAAGCTATTCGATACACTTAATATCTTCTAATTTAATTCACACTTTCCAGGTGTGGATTAAATCACATCAAGAACCACTGTGCTCTGATTACAGGAGTAATTTCTTTTTTTTTCCTTTTTTTCACTGTAGTAGCAATTAGCCAGGCACTGCCTATAAAGGGGAAGGCAGGCCTTATGCCAGGCTGCATGCTGCTAATGGGGTTGCCACCCATTCTTAGCGGGAAAATGGTTCTTTATGACAGGTGTGAGATTTTGGCCTCAAAGAATGACTCACAAAAGAAAAGCAGATATGGGTCTTTCTAAAGCTCTTGCTTCTCTAAAAGATTTTTAAAACCCTCAGAGTATTTTATTTCCTAGGATTTTTTAAGTCCCTAATAAATAATGATGGGCCTGTAATCCTAGCACTTTGGGAGGCTGAGGCGGGCAGATTACTTGAGGCCAGGAGTTCGAGACCAGCCTGGCCAACATGACAAAACCATCTCTACAAAAAATACAAACATTAGCAAGGCATGGTGGTGCGCACCTGTGGCCCCAGTTACTCAAGAGGCTGAGGCACAAGAATCTCTTGAACCCACAAGGCAGAAGTTGCAGTGAGTGGAGATCGTGCCGCTACACTCTAGCCTGGATGGCAGAGAGAGACACTGTCTCAAAAAAAAAAAAAAAAAAAAACTCACAAAAATTAAAAACCAAAAAACCACAAAACAAAACAATCAAGTAAAAATGAAAAAATTTAATGATGGGATTAATAAAGAAATTTCCTTCTTTTGTCCTCTAAAATGTATGTGCCTGCTCCCAGATTGTCTTTTTGTCTTGGCTGCCATTCTGCATAAAATCTCTCGCTGAAGCACTCAAAAGGCTAGTCCTATGGGAAGAAAAATAGAATAGCTTTTCCTATTCTTTTTATTGGAGATGTAAGTGAAAAACTTCTTTCCTCTTAATGTAAGTTTTAGGGCAAAATTCTTGAGAAAGACTTTATAAATCACCTATGAGTTTAATTCTGTACAAGGGAGTATTTTTAAAATAAAAATAATAAACATTATTATTAATAACAATGAATAATAATGGAAGCTAGCAGAGAGACTATACAGTAACATGGTCAAGAAGTGGATGAGAGTCAGACAGACTGGCATAGAATCCCAAGCTAGTAATGGTCAAGACAGCGATTTTACTGCCTCTCTAGAGGCCATTATTATTGGTGATGGTTTGTTATTTCTTGTATGGCTAAGGTAATAGGTAGGTGAGGAGGAGGGAGGCCAAATACCAAGAGAGAGCTGGAGAGGCAGCTGGGACCAGATTATGAAAGGCCTTGCTTCTGAGTTTGGATTGAATTATAAGCTTGACATTCACTGGAAAAAATGTATCTTAGAGAGAATGACATACACCTTAGACATTCTGGCTCATGATGCAGAATGCATGGCCAGGGCAAGAGTGGAGACATGACCTGCTAGGATAATACAGTGGTCCAGTGAGAGGCCACAATGTTAGAGACAGTGGAGATGGGAACAAATGGGTATGTTCTGAATTTATCTAGAAGTTAGAATCCACAGGACATGGAGATATGCTAGAAGTGTCAAGAATGAATACTACCTTACAGAATTAAAGACAAGGTGTGACTCTCCTGGTGTCTATTGTGTATTAACAGGGACCATCTGACACATGGTAACTTAATCCGGAAGAAGAGTAAATCTAGGTAGTTTTGTACAGGCTTTTTGGACAAGACCCCTTTCAGGCCCTGACTAGTTGCTCAGCCCATTGACCCACAAGACTGGCCATCAGAATACATTCAAGCGACTCATACTTTTTATAAGCTTTGGATTCGTAATTGAAAAATCTAAATCCTTCATGCTGTCTTTTAAGTACAATACTAATTTTTGTTTAGTAAAGATTGTTAATTATATTTTCTTTACTAAATCTATATCTTTATGTAAAAGAAGAAAAATTAATCTTTAAAAATCCTTATACAATGTGTGTGTGTGTGTATATATATATATACACATATGTGTGTGTGTATATATATATACGTGTGTGTGTGTGTATATATATATATATACACACATATATAAATGTTTTTTTTCTTTCAGATGGAGTCTCGCTCTGTTGCCAAGACTGTAGTGCAATGGCGTGATCTCAGCTACTGCAACCTCCACCTCCCAGGTTCAAGCGATTCTCCTGCCTCAGCATCCTGAGTAGCTGGGATTACAGGTGATCACCACCATGCCCAGCTAATTTTTGTGTTTTTAGTAGAAATGGGGTTTTGCCATGTCAGCCAGGCTGGTCTCAAACTCCTGATCTCAGGTGATCCGCCCACCTCAGCCTTTCAAAGTGCTGGGATTACAGGTGTGAGCCACCATGCCTGGCCTATAAAAAGTATTTTTAAAATTTAAAAGCAATTTAAATATCTAGGCAAGTTACCCAAATCTCCAGTTCCTTAAATTGTAAGTAGCTGCATGGCCTGTTTGTAGCTTTCCCTTGGTGTGTTCTTTCTAAAGCACAAATCAATTTTGAAAGAAAAAGCCAATGTTTCAAGTGGTATTTATTGAATTCAGAGCCTTGATACAAGTATGGAAATAAGTATACCATGATTGGATAGTATTTAAAAAATTAGAATTAACAGCCCAGGTATGGTGGCTCACGCCTGTAATCCCAGCACTTGGGGAGGCTGAGGTGGGGCAATACGAGGTCAGGAGATTGAGACCACCCTAGCCAACAGGGTGAAACCCCATCTCTACTAAAATACAAAACAAAACAAAAAAATTAGCTGGGTGTGAAGGCACGTGCCTATAGTCCCAGCTACTCGGGAGGCTGAGGCAGGGGAATAGCTTGAACCCGAGAGGCAGAGGCTGCAGTGAGCTGAGATTGCGCCGCTGCACTCCAGTCTAGCAACACAGCAAGACTCCATCAAATAAATAAATAAATAAATAAATAAATAAACAAATAAATAAAATAAAAATCATAATTAACAAATATCCCATTCTGACTTTGCTTAATTTTTATGATTATTAATATATTTTAAAACCCTGTTTGCTTTTTTCCCCTGGAGACTGGTTTTTGTCTCTTTCGTTAACTTTATTGTTTACACTGAGAATTCCTTAAAGGTAAGAAAAAAAGTTAAAGACTTAATATTGTTTTAACTTAATATATTACTTTACTATTCAAGCATTTGTTCTTTGATGACAATAAATTAACCCTAGCCTTTTTATATAAAAAAGAAAAATCTGTATCATACTATTTATCTTTCTAACTTAGAGCATACCATTTAGGTCACATATACTTTCCAGAGTTATAAATCAGAATTTGGGTGTATTAACTTAGTAATATCTTTAATGAATTGACTATAGTCAATAAACAGTTAATGTTAATGATGATAACCACTTGCCTCTGTGTTATGCTACAGCTTACCTAGTGCTTTTATTTTTTTAATCTTATTTATCATCTCAAATGGTCTGTAACATAAATGAACTAGGTACTAATCCTTCCTTTTAAATATGAGAAAACAGAAACTGAAGAACCTAGTATCTTCCTCAAATATCAACTATTGGTAAGGGGGAAAGTCAGCCTTGAAAACAAGTCTCTGGGTAGTGCCTTTTTCTATCACAAACCATTGTGTTTGTCAGTTGCGAGTTAGTAAAACCCAGGATATATTTTAGAAATAAATGAGAACAGATTCAAGATTATCCTTACACTAACATAACTTTTGTTTGCCTGCCACTGTTGCCTTTTTGAATCAGATAAAAAGTTTTGGACTTTTGGTTAATATTTTGCAGAATTGTGGCCAAACTTGCATCCCCCTATCGTTGTGGGTTGAACTGTATAGCTCAAGAAAGATATGTCAACGTTCTCACACTCGGTACCTCAGAATGTGACCTTATTTGGAAATAGGGTAATTGCAGATGTGATGAGTTAAGCTGAGGTCCTGCTGGAGTAGTGTGGGCCCTGAATCCAATATAATTTTTGTCATTATAACAAAGAATGCCATGTGAAGAGACAGAGATGCACAGAAGAAGACAGCCATATGAAGCTGGAAGCAGAGGTTGGAGTTGCACCGTCACAAGCCAAGAAATGCCTGAGGCCACCAGAAGCTGAAAAGAGGCAAGAATAATCCTCCTCAGAGGTGTCAGAGGGAGCATGGCTCTGCTGATGCCTTGATTTCAACCTGTAGCCTGCAGAACTGTGAGACAATACAACTCTATTTTCTTAAGCCACCCAGTCTGTGGTACCTGGTTATGGCAGTCCTAGGAAACTAATACACCTATGGAAGTACACTGTGTTTGGGTAAGTGTGGTTTTAAAGAGAATATGGCTGGGTGCGGTGGCTCATGCCTGTAATCCCAGCACTTTGGGAGGCTGAGGTGGGCAGATCACCTGAGGTCAGGAGTTCAAGACCAGCCTGGCCAACATGGCCAAACCCCATCTCTACTAAAAAATACAAAAATTAGCTGGGTGCAGTGGTACATGCCTGTAATCCCAGCTACTCGGGAGGCTGAGGCAGGAGAATCACTTGAACCTGGGAGGCAGAGGTTGCAGTGAGCTGAGATCACACCACTGCACTCCAGCCTTGGCAACAGAGCTAGACTCCATCTCAAAAATAAAATAAAATAAATAAATAACGATTTCTTCAAAGCTGTACAGAAGTCTGTGGTTGCTGACTATGAAATTTTGTGGCTAGCTAGACGTCTGCAAAGTTCATCATCAATGTTCATTAAGGGTCCTAGTGCCTTACCCATGTAATCTGAGTCTTGGGAAAGCTGTTTAAGATGGCACAAATTGCCAGAGTGACCAAGGCAATCAGGCAGTGATGAAGGGCCTGAGCAAGGAGTCTGCCTCCAAAGATTGCCCCAAGAAAAGTTAGGATTGGGCATTTCCAGGGCAAGTGATCCCTGACTTAGCTCTAAAATTCTCAGCTGGAAGTGAGGCTCCAGTGGAGCATTGGGATTCTTGGCCATCCCCGTATTTCAAGGACATGTCTTGGGCACAGTAGATATCAGGACAAAAGTGCAGGACTTTGGGGTTAATACTTGAAGGGCAAGCAGTGGACTGATGGTGACTGCTGAAGACCCAGCGGACAGACTTGTAATTTCATTAATGAATTCATACAAATACATGGGAATGGGAAATGCTGGTACCTCAGCTATGAATTTGCACATCCTGGGCTAAACATGTCACCTATAGGCTAACAGTTGATGATGGTATTGTTTCAAAACAGAATAATCCAGAACGTTTAGCAGTTTGTTTATAATTTAGATCCCAAGAGTCCTAGTCTAGGAAAGATTCATCCCTACAACCCCCGACCCACCAGTCAGCTGAGGGCTTGTAGCAGTCAGGATCCTGGGAGAAAGGAGGTGACACTCTCTAGCTGAGTAATTAAGGTGAGTAATTAAGGTGATTTTAGTAAAAGTACTATTTGCAAATGTGTTGGCAGGATTTAAAAAGAGCAACAAAAGGCTGTGCCCTACTTTAGGCTAGTCACAGCAGGGAGCCATTTCCACATCTTGGTGGGAAGGGACAGAGGAAGGGAGAAGTTACCAAGGCTGGGAGACAGCTGCTGTCTCCAAGGCTGCTGCCAGGAGCTGTGCATTCAGGAGAAGCCTGCACAAAATCCACAGGGCCTGGATGGAGCAGTGTCGGGGCAATAAATCCTAAGTCTCACTCTACCCTTACTGCATCTTCTGCTAGAGACTCTCACTGGTGAACCCCAACTAGAAGTAGGAGGGCAAGAGAACCCATGGTGTGATCCATGCAGTTAGCTTTCGGGGATGCAGAACAAAATGAGGACTGTAGATGGAGGGAATAGCCAAGTAAATGAAGATAATCAGCACAGGCAACCAGGATCCTTCCAACTGCAAGTGACAGAACCCTATCATAAACTAACTTAGATAAAAAAGGAAATTGATTGGAAGTTGCTATGGTTTGAAGGTTTATGTCCTTCCAAAATTCACGTTGAAGCCTAATCTCCAATACAGCAGTATTAAATAGTGTGGCCCTTTGCAGATGATCAAGTCATGAGGACAGAGTCCTCATGGATGGATTCAGTGACCTTATAGAAGAGGTTAAAGGGAGCTCCCTGCCGCTTCCACCATGTGAGGACACAACAACAAGGCACCATCTATGGAGCAGAGGACTAGCCCTTATCAGTCACCGAATCAGCTGGCACCTTGATCTTGGCTTCCCCAGCCTCCAGAACTGTGAAAAATAAATTTCTGTTCTTTATAAGTTACCCAGTTTTAGGCATTTTGTCATAGCAGCCCAAAAGGGCCAAAACAGAATTTGGTAGTGAGAAATGGGATGTTGCTATAAATACCTGAAAATGTGGAAGTAGCTTTGGAACTGGGTAACAGGTAGAGGCTGGAAAAGTTTGGAAGTGAACACTAGAAAAAAAACTATATTGTCATGAACAGGATATTAAGGGTGATTTTGGTGAGGGCTCAGAAGAAGAGGTGGGCAGTAGAGAATTCTTCAATCTTCTTAGTGATTAAGAAATAATTAACAGAATGTTGGTAGAAATATGAACAGTAAGGGCCATTCTGATGAAGTCTTAGATGGAAATGAGAAACATGATACTGGAGATGGAGGAAAAGCCATCCTTGTTATAAAGCGAAAAACAACTTGGCTGAATTGTATTTGTGTCCTAGTGTTTTGTGGAAAACAGAACTTAAGAGTGATGAATTAGGATATTTGGTAGAAGAAATCTCTAAGCAAAGTGTTGAGGATGCAGCTTGGCTTCTCTTAACTGCTTATAGTAAAATGTGAGAAGAGAGAAGCAAATTAAAGACAGAATTTTAACCACAAAGAAGACAGAACACAATGATTTGGAAAACTCTCATCCTGGCCAGGTAGTAAAGAATAAGAAAGTATGCCTGGCAGAGAAAACCAAGGGTGTGGCCAAAAGATCATTTGATGAGGAGATTAGCATGAATGAAGGAAGCCGTGTGCTATTCATCAAGACAATGGAAGAATGACGCTGAAGGCATTTTGGAGATCTTTGGGGCTGCCACTCCCATCACTGGCCCAGAGTGCCAGAGCCTTGAGGGCAGAACAGGTTCCAATTGAAGAGCCCAGAGGGAAGTGCCCATGTGACCTTGAGACTCCTGCCTAGGGCCACCTTAAGTTCCTGTCCCCCACGTTCCAGTGTAGAGCTCCTCTCGTGCCCCACATGTGGCTCCAGTAGGCCCATGTGCAGGGTGGTCAGCTATGGCCACACCTCTGGAGGGCACAAGTAGTAAACCCTGGCAGCATCCACGTGGTGCTAACTCTTACAGGCACAAAGAGTGCAAGAGCTTGGGGGCATGGCTACGTCCTCCTAGATTTCAAAGGATGTCCTGGAGATACTTGGGGCCTAGGCAGAGAATTGCTGCAAGTGTGGAGCTACTGCAGAGAGCTCCCACCAGGGCAATCTCTAGCGGAGTCATAGGAGTGGGGCACCCCTGAGACCCCAGAACTCTAGTGTTACCATCATGCAGGCCAGCCTGGAAAAGCCACAGGCACATGACTCCAGTGTATGAGAGCTACTGCATGGGCGGCACCAAACAAAGCCATAAGGGCAGGGCTTACCAGAACTTTGGGGGTCCAACTGTACCCCCAGTGTGTCCAGAAGGTGGGGCGTGTAGTTAAAGAAGATTATTCTGGACACTTAAGATTTAATGTTTGTCCTGATGGATTTTGGGTTTGGTTGGCATCTGTTACTTTTTCTTGTTTTCTATTTCTCCCTTTGGAATGGGAATGTCTGTTCTATGCCTGTCTAAGCATTGTGTTTTGCAAGCAAATTTTTTTGACTTCACAGACTCACAGCAGGAGGGGGAATTTGACTCAGGATGAATCATACCTCGAGTGTCACCCATATCTGATTTAGAGGAGACTCTTTAGACTTTTAAGTTGATACTGGAACAAGTTAAGACTTGGGGGCTATTGGGATGGAATGAATGCATTTCGTATGGGAGAAGGACTTGAATTTTAGTGAGCAAGGGGTGAAAGGCTATGATTTGAATGTTTGTGCCTCCTCCAAAATTCATGTTGAAACTTAATCTCCAGTGCAACAGCATTAAGTAGTGGGTCTTTAGGAGGTGATTCAGTCATGAGGGCAGAGCTCTCATGGATGGAATCAGTGACCTTATATAAGAGGTTGAAGGGAGCTCCATTGCCCTACCACCATGTGACGGTGCAGCAAGAAGTCATCACATTGCAGCTGAGAGCAAGGCCTCACGAGACATGAATCTTCTGGTGCTCCAATCTTGGCCTCTTCAGCCTCCAGACCTGTGAAAAATAAATTTCTGTTGTTTATAAATTGTCCAGTCTTAGATATTAGGTTATCGCCTATTACAGCACAGACTGAGGCAGACATTGGTAGTGAGAAGTGGGGTGAGTGCTATAATAAATACCTGGAAATATGGAAGTGGCTTTGAAACTGGGTTATGGGTAGAGACTGGAACAGTCTTAAAGTAAATACTGAAAAAAAAAAAGGCTGTATTGCCATGAACAGAACACTAAGGGTGATTCTGGTGAACACTCAGAAGAAAAAAGATCCTTGATCTTCTTAGTGATTATTTAAGTGGTTCTGATCAGAATGCTGGTGGAAATATGGACAGAAAAGGCTATTTTGATGAGTTCTTAGAAATTAAAACAAGGTATTGGAAACTGGGGGAATGGCCATCCTTGTTACCACATGGCCAAGAACTGAATTACGTCCAAGTCCTACACTTTGTGGAAGTCAGAATTTAAGAGTGATAAACTAGGATATGTGGCAGAAGAAATTTCTAGGCAGCAAAATATTCAGGGCGGTGCATGGCTTCTTTTAACTGCTTATAAAAATGGGAGAAGATGAGAAAATGTGAGAAGAGAGAAATGATTTAAAGACAGAATTTATCATTAAAAGGGAAGTAGAAGTTAAAGATTTGAAAAATGTTCAGCCTGCCATGTAAAGAATGAAAATAAGTGTGTTCAGGAGAGAACACCAAGGGTGTGGCCAAGCAACCATTTGATGAGGAGATTAGTATAGACAGGAGGAAGCCAGGTGCTATTCATCAAGAATATGAATGGGAGAATGACCCTGAAGGCATTCTGGAGATCTTTGAGGCTACCAAGCCCATAACAAGCCAGAGTGACAGGGCCTTGAGGGCAGAATGGTTTCCAGGAAAGAACCCAGGATTCCCATGGAATATAGGAGTTCACTTAGGCCATCTTAAAAGTCTCTGCTCCCAGCATTCATGTGCAGTCCTTCTCACCTGCCCCAGTTGTGGTTTAACCAGGAACATGTGGCTTGGAATACCTCTCTGTAAGGTACAGGTCATAAACCTTAGTGGCATCCATGTGGTGTTAATTCTGCAGGCTAGCAGAATGCAAGTGCTGTAAAGGTATGGCTGCCTCCAGTTAGATTTCAAAGGATGCCTTAGAGACCTGCGGAGCCTAGACAGAGAACTGTCACAGGAGTAGGGGTGCCAAAGAGAGCCCCCACTAGAGAGATGCTTATTGGAGTTCAGAGGGGAGGGCCACTGCAGAAAGCTGCCTCTAGAGCAGGGCTCAGTGGAGCCATGGGAACAGGGCTGTCCCCAAGACTCCAGACCTGTGGAGCCACCAGTGTGCAACACCCGCCTAAGAGAGCCACAGGCACCTGACTCCAACCTGTGAGCACTTTAGTGTGTGTAGTGTCCAGCAAAGCCATGGAGACAAGGCTGCCAAGAGACTTGGAGGTTTAACCCCTATCCCAGTGTGTCCAGAATCCAGAACATGGTGTCTAAGAAGATTATTCTCTAGCCTCAAGATTTAATGTTGTTTGCCTTGTTGGGTTTTGGTCTTACTTGGAATCTGTCACCCCTTATTCTTCCCAATTTCTCCTTTGTGGAATAGAAATGTCCAAATTGTATTTTGGAAGCACATAACCTGTTTGGTTTTGCAGGCTCACAGCTGGAAGGAACTTTGTCTCAGGGTGAATTGTGCCTTGAGTATTATCTATATCTGGTTTAGATGAGACTCTAGACTTTAAACTTTTGAGTTGATGCTGGAATGAGTTAAGACTTTGAGGGATGGAATGAATATATTTTGCACGTGAGAGAGACATGTATTTAGGGGAACCAGAGTGGAATGCTGTGGTTTGAATATGTCTCTTCCAAAATTCAGGAGTTGAAGCTTAAGGACAATGTGATAGTGTTAAGAGGTAGGGCCTTTAAGAGGTGATTGGGTCATGAGAGCTCTTCCTCTCATGAATGGGATGAAGGCCCTTATGAAAGAGGCTTCAGGCCAGGCATGGTGGCTCATGCCTATAATCCCAGCACTTTGGGAAGCCGAGGCAGGTGGATCACTTGAGGTCAGGAGTTTGAGACCACCTGGCTAACATGGCAAAACTCTGTCTCTACTAAAAATACAAAAATTAGCCAGGTGTGGTGGCACATGCCTGTTGTCCCAGCTACTTGGGAGGCTAAGGCCAGAGAATCTCGCTTGAACCCAGGAGGTGGAGGTTGCAGTGAGCTGAGATCGCACCACTGTACTCCAGCCTGGGAGACAGAGTGAGACTCCATCTCAAAAATAATAATAATAATAATAATAATAATAATAATAATAAATTAATTTTAAAAAAGAGGTTTCACACAGTGTTTGCTTCTCTTGCCCTTCCACCTTCTGCCATGTGAGGACATAGTGTTTCTCCCTTCTGGGGATGCAACCACAGTGCACCATCCTGGAAGCAGAGAGCAGCCTTCACCAGACAACTGAACCAGCAGCACCTTGATTTTGGACTTCCTAGTCTCCAGAATTGTGAGAAAATAAATGTATGTTCTTTATAAATTACCGCATCTCGGGCATTTTGTTATAGCAGCATAAATATACTATATTAGGCCATTCTTGCATTGCTATAAAGAAATACCTGAGACTGGGTAATTTATAAAGAAAAGAGATTTAATTGCCTCACAGTTCTACAGGCCTCATGAGAAGCATGGTGCTGATGTCTGCTCACCTTGTGCTGAGGCCTTAGGAAGCTTACAGTCATGGCAGTAAGTAAAGTAGGAGCATGCATTTCACATGGTAAAAGCAGGAACAAGAGAGAGAGTTGGCAGGGAGGTCCCACACAGTTCTAAATGACAAGATCTCATGACAACTCACTCACTATCACAAGAATAGCACCAAGGGGATGGTGCTAATCCATTCATGAGAAATCTACCCCTGTGATTCAATCACTTCCCGCCAGGACCCACCTCCAACATTAGGGTTTACAATTGAACATGAGATTTGGGTGCGGACAAATATACAAATTATATCGCAGGCTGAGACAAACACTCTCTGATATGGTTTGGCTGTGTCCCCACCCAAATCTTATCTTGAATTATACTCCCATAATTCCCACATGTTGTGGGAGGGACCTGGTGGGAGATAATTAAATCATGGCGATGGTTTCCCCCATACTGTTCTCGTCATAGTGAATAAGTCTTATGAAATCTGATGGTTTTATCAGGGGTTTCTGCTTTTGCATCTTCCTCATTCTCTCTTTGCCTGCTGTTATCCACATAAGATGTGACTTGCTCCTCTTTACCTTCCGCCATGATTGTGAGGCTTCCCAAGCCACGTGGAACTGTAAGTCCAGTTAAACCCCTTCCTTTGTAAATTGCCCAGTCTCAGGTATGTCTTTATCAGCAGCATGAAAATGGACTAATATAGTAAAGTTGTACCAGTGAAGTGGGTTGTTGCTGAAGAGATACCCCAAAATCTGGAGGCAATTTTGGAACTGGGTAAGGGGCAGAGGTTGGAACAGTTTGGAGGGCTCAGAAGAAGACAGGAAAATGTGGGAAAGTTTGGAACTCCCTAGAGACTTGTTGAATGGCTTTGACGAAAATGCTGATAATGATATGGACAATGAAATCCAGGCTGAGTTGGTCTCAGATGGAGACGAGGAACTTACTGGGAACTAGAGCAAATGTGACTCTTGATATGTTTTAGCAAAGAGAATGGTGGCATTTTGCCCTTGCCCTAGAGACTTGTAGAACTTTGAACTTGAGAGAGATGATTTAGGATATCTGGCAGAAGAAATTTCTAAATAGCAAAGCATTCAAGATGTGACTTGGGTGCTGTTAAAAACATTCAGTATTAAAAGGGAAACAGAGCATAAAAGTTTAGAAAATTTGCAGCCTGACAATGAGGCAGAAATTTACATAAGTAACGAGGCACAGAATGTTAATCCCTAAGACAATGGGGAAAATATTTCTAGGGCATGTCAGAGGTCTTCACGGCAGCTCCTCCCATCACAGGTCTGGAGGCACAGGAAGAAAAAGTGGTTTCATGGGCGAGGTCCAGCATCCCCGAGCTGTGTGCAGCCAAGGGACTTGATGCCCTGCATTCCAGCTGCTCCAACCATGGCTGAAAGGGGCCAACATAGAGCTCAGGCCATGGCTTCAGATGGTGCAAGCCCCAAGCCTTGGCAGCTTTCATGTGGTGTTGAGCCTGTGGGTGCACAGAAGTCAAGAATTGAGGTTTTGAAACCTCTACCTAGATTTCAGAAGATGTATGGAAATGCCTGGATACCCAGGCAGAAGTTTGCTGCAGGGGTGGGGCTCTCATGGAGAACCTCTGCTAGGGCAGTGCAGAAGGGAAATGTGGGGTCAGAGCCCCCACACAGAGTCCCTACTGGGGCACTGCCTAGTGGAGCTGTGAGAAAAGCGCCCCCATCCCCCAGACTGTGAATGGTAGATCCACTGGCAGCTTGCACCATGCACTTGGAAAAGCCGCAGACTCTCAACACCAGTCCATGAGAGTGACTAGGAGGGAGGCTGCACCCTGCAAAGCCACAGGGGTAGAGTTACCCAAGACTATGGGAACCTACCTTTTCATCAGTGTGACCTGGATGTGTGACATGGAGTCAAAGGAGTTAACTTTGGAGCTCTAAGATTTGACTGCCTCTCTGGATTTCAGATTTGCATGGGGCCTGTAGCCCTTTTGTTTTGGCCAATTTCTCCCATTTGAAATGGCTCTATTTACCCAATGTCTGTATCCCCTTTGTATCTAGGAAATAACTAACTTCCTTTTGATTTTACAGGCTCATGGGCGGAAGGGACTTGCCTTTCTCAGATGAGACTTTGGACTGTGGACTTTTGAGTTAATGCTGAAATGAGTGAAGACTTTGGGGGACTGTTGGGAAGGCATGATTGGTTTTGAAATGTGAGGACATGAGATTTGGCAGGAACCAGGGTGGAATGATATGGTTTAGCTCTGTGTCCCCACCCAAATCTCATCTTGAATTGTACTCCCATAATTCCCACGTGTTGTGGGAGGGACCTGGTGGGAGATAATTGAACCATGGAGGCGGTTTTCCCCATACTGTTCTCATGGTAGTGAATAAGTCTCACGAGATCTCATGGTTTTATCAGGGGTTTCTGCTTTTGCAACTTCCTCATTCTCTCTTTGCCTGCTGCCATCCACGTAAGATGTGACTTGCTCCTCTTTGCTTTCCATCATGATTGTGAGGCTTCTCCAGCCATGTGGAACTGTAAGTCCAATTAAACCTCTTTCCTTTGTAAATTGCCCAGTCTCAGGTATCTTTTTCAGCAGTGTGAAAATGGACTAATACACTCCCTATGCAAATTGTGTCCTAAGAGTGCAATTCATTTGCTGTTCTCTGGGAACAGCCTATGTCACCATGTCTGGCTGACTCCTTTTCTTTCATCTCCTACATTTCCTGATCCTACTAATCACTAGAGACCCTGCTCAAGTCTCACCATCTCCATCAGAACATCCCTGCTCCATCCAGGGGAAAGGAAACTTTCTGTCCCTGCTCTTCTGCTACGTATCAGAAAGCTGTTTACACATCTGTCAAGGCCAGCTTTTCATCACAACTAGTGATCTACATCAGTCTCCCTCATGAAACTGCAAGATCCTAAAGGGAAAGCCTCCTATATTCTGGACACACCGCCATAACCTACATGCCCACATCCACACCCACACTTGTGCTTGGCACTGGGCTTGTGTGTTTTTGATGGAAGGAATCTTGGGAGCTGTGGGAAGGAATGAGGACTTGACTTTCATTTCGTGCCCTCCCCCCACTTCACATACCCTCACTAGCTTTCTCCTTCTTCCCATGCCTCCTGTCTGCTCTTGGCTTTTCAGTGGTTGGTTATAAATATGGTCACTTTTCTTATCCACATTGGGATAGATTTAAGATTGAACTTTGACTTTTAAAAGCATGTGCCTAAGACACTGAGCTTGTAAATCTACCCTGGTTAAACATGTGACAAGTGTTGTAAAGCAAATGTGACTGTATTTCCTTTTAGAAACTGATGTTCCTCATAAATGTCAGAACTGAAATCTTTTAGGGAATGATATTTTTACAAGAACTTTTAGAAAAGTGTTGATTACTTAAGCCACATTAGTCAAAGGTATATAGGATCAAACATCATTTGCCTATCCAAAGGGAGAGCTCAGCCTGACCTTGGCAGCTGTGGTTGCATTATAACTTCTTTTGTTCAGAGACATTTTGCTTTGAAAATGGTTTACACTTCACTGTTCAGAAACAGAAGTAAAACTGTTCATAGAGTGGATTGAGGGTCAACGGGCTTTCCTTCTTTTTTGGTGTTAACCACAGATGTCTTTAACTGAACATGGCCTTTCTAAATGACCCTTTCAGTTTCTATAGCTACTACTTTGTGGACTAAAGTTCAACAGTTTGTGGGCTGGCCAATTTGACTTGGTAACCCCCTAAGCACACTCTGGAACAAAGTAAAAGACATAACATCTCTGTGAAGAGAGTTGCTGAAATT
Source organism: Papio anubis (assembly GCF_008728515.1). NCBI lineage: Eukaryota > Metazoa > Chordata > Mammalia > Primates > Cercopithecidae > Papio > Papio anubis. The sequence goes on from NC_044983.1 coordinate 61,727,094, forward strand.
CAGGTAAACAACAAGCCCTGAGTTTTATGATGACCAGTTAATAGTACATCTGTTCCAGGCCCTAGTAATCAACCAAACTGCAGCTTCTAATTATTAAAGCCACCATCTTCGTTTGTCCAACGAGGTAAAAGAGAGAATGTTAACCTTTCTGTCACTTCCAGGACATCAAAAAAGCAATTCCCCCTCCCTCTTCTTTTCTCCATCAAACTAAGAAGGAGAAAGAAAAGAAGGAAGGAAAAAACCTGAGTATTTTCTACAATCAAACAACGGAAATTTTAACAACTTTTCAACAATAAGTGTAATGTTTCCCAGACAAGAATCTTTAATATAGTTGAGTAAACCAGAAACTCTAAACTATTCCTCTTTTAGCACTCAGCCCCCATAATGACATATTATTGAATTCACATTTTGACACTAATTGTGATAATTTTTCTAGAAGCAAAATGGAGCAGCAGTACAATGGATGTGATGACATTCAAAGTGGTTGGGACGTGTTGACTGACAGAGGACCAAGAAGGAGTATTGAAGATGGTTTTGCAAGGTTAAGCCTAATGACTGGGAAAATGTGTAACTGAAGTAGGAAATCAACAGGGGAGCTAGTTTTATGAATCAGTTGCTTAGTTCAAGTTTAGATGTTGGGTTTGAGGTAGAGACAGTAGTATGTTCAGTGGAGGCCTACGGGGGCAGATAAAATGGAACCTACGATATTGGACATAAAATATAATGCTGCTTCTGGTGCTGCTCCCTAAGATATGTTTTGCATAGGAAGTACAATGGTCTTTCTTAAAATAGGGTGTATAGAGTGTTCCAGAGAGGCAAATGATTACATATTTATGGTCTGTACTTGTCAAAAGTGAGGGCTGAAAATTTTGGGGGATTGGTAATAACGGCCCTGTATTAGTCATTTTTTGCATCACTATGAAGAAGTACCTGAGGCTGAGAAATTTATAAAGAAAAGAGGTTTAGTTGGCTCATGGTTCTGCAGGCTGTGCACGAAGCATGGTGCCAGCATCTGCTTCTGGTTGGGACCTCAGGAAGCTTCCAATCATGGCAGAAGATGAAGCAGTATCAGGTGTATCATGTGGTCAGAGTGGGAATAAGAGAGAGAAGGGGAAGGTCCCAAACTCTTTTAAACAACCAGATCTCGAATGAATTAACCAAGTGAGAACTCACTCATCACCATGGGGATGGCACTAAGCCATTCATGAAGAATCCACCCCCTGGTGGTCCAGGATCACCACCCCTGGTGATCCAATCACCTCCCACCAGGCCCCACCTCCATCATTGGGGATTGTATTTCGACATGAGATTTGGAGGTAACAAACATCCAAAGCATATTAGTGCCCCAAAATAAGAAATTAACACTCCATGCCAGGAAGGATAAAAACACCCAGAAGTATACCCCCAAGCCAGGAAGAAGGGAATCTAAGCTGGATAATGCTGATACAATTCCCACAACCACACTATGTGCTGCCACCGACTTTTTTTTCTTTGAGACGGAGTCTCGCTCTGTCGCCCAGGCTGGAGTACAGTGGCGTGATCTCGGCTCACTGCAAGCTCTGCCTCCCGGGTTCACGCCATTCTCCTGCCTCAGCCTCCCAAGTAGCTGGGACTATAGGTGCCCACCACCACACCTGGTTAATGTTTTGTATGTTTAGTAAAGACGGGGTTTCACCGTGTTAGCCAGGATGGTCTCGATCTCCTGACCTCATGATCCGCCTGCCTCGGCCTCCCAAAGTGCTGGGATTACAGGAATGAGCCACCACGGCTGACCAGGTGTTGCTACCAACTTCTGAGTGAGAAAGAAGCAGCATATCCAGAATCACCTACACATTTACATCCAAGTTACTTGTTTAATAAACTAGATGTAGCTGTCATTCCCAAGAAATCCTTTGCCACATCCCTAAGTTAAGGAACATGTCTATAAATTATGTGAAGCTTGTGTTGCACTAGGGTTGATCCCATGCACGTCATCATTCAGCTGGAGGTTGAGAAGGTAAGGTTTTCAGAAGTAAAGGGAATATCTATGTTTCTCACATTTTCTGCATGGAGTATAATGTGTTTATTTAAAAGCACATAATTACTGAAAAAAGTTATTAACAAGAAAAACTTTCTGAGCCCACAAAATAAAAATATGCTTAAATAAAAAAAAAATGTTAGGAGGATAGAACAAGGTGAATGCAATCCTCCTTGTAATAGTATAGTTTTATTAAGTCAGTGTGAGTATCTGGCCTTCTTTCCAAGGGTTTCATCTCCTCAGAGAGAGTTTATCTGTACACCAGGTTGCCAAGACAGCTGAGAAACAAGCAATAGGCTTCAAATACTGGAACTAATTATATGAATGCCAGCTACCAGATTTCTTTCTTCTTTCTTTCTTTCTTTCTTCCCTTCTTTCTTTCTTTCTTTCTTTTTTTTTTTTTTTCTTTTTTAGGGTCTGGCTCTGTCACCCAGACCAGAGCGCAATGGCGTGATCCCGGTTCACTGCAACTTCCACCTCCCAGGTTCAAGAGATTCTCCTGCCTCAGCCTCCCAAGTAGCTGGGATTACAGGCATGTGCCACCACGTCCAGCCAATTTCTTGTATTTTTAGTAGAGACGGGGTTTCACCATGTTGGCCAGGCTGGTCTCAAACTCCTGACCTCAGGTAATCCACCCACCTCAGTCTCCCAAAGTGCTGGGATTACAGACGTGAGCCACGGTGACTGGCCCAGCTACCAGATTTCTTTTACCTTTTATAAAATATATATAAGGTCCTGAGCCCAGCATTCACATTCTACTTTGGCTTACGTTTTGAATACTGTTGTCCTTTCACAGATAAGGATGGTTATGAATGTATACTAGGTATGTTCATGTATGGAGTTACACGATTCACTGCTCATACAAAAGGTGTATGACCTATGTATCCATGTACGGGGAAAAAAGTATAAGTGTGCCTCTTTTAAAAACATAAATAGATAAAGAGCTACTCAAGGAAAAAGATCCTCCAAAACAAACAACCATCATGAAAAATCTTGATTATTCACATTTGAATTGAAATGAAGACCAAATGTTTTGGATTTTTCTAGGCACTCTCCTGCAAGAAAGAAACATATTCGAAGTCCGCCTTACCTGAGAGATTTACTGGAAATGTCATTGCTTTGTGCTCTGGCACTTTCTACAATGAGGGTACTTGTCAGTACTCAGCAGAAGGCTGAGGAAAGAGGATGCAGATGAAAGCGGCAACTGGCAGTGCAGACGAGAACGACGGTGCCAGGAGACCCCTGGGAGGTGAGGAGGGCACAGTGCTGGAAGGCATATGGGGTCCAATTCAGGTAATGAGTCAGGAACCAGGTGATCCAACTCAACAAGCAGGCATCACCCAAATTCTGTGGAGAGCAATGTGGTTCAATCCTGCCTTTGCCTTTTCAACTTGTGGCCTGAGCACAACAGAAAAATGGAGATGTTGTCCTTTGGCCCTGACAATAATGCTTGAAAACTCTCCACACCAAACCTTGAGTGCAGTGGCCAAGACACAGGCTGTTTCAGCTCCTTTCTTGCCATGGTTGTCTGCTGCCTTTCACATAGGCTCCTTGCAGCTGCCTGAGGTACTTGGCTTGAATTCCCACCTCCAAGGGCGCAAACCTGGTGGTTTGTGAACCCGTTGGTCTGCTTGTCTGCTCCCCTGCCTCCTTGTCTCCCTCCTCTGAGGCTGGAGCCCGTCTGCCCACGAGGCCCTCCTGCTCCTCCACTAGTGCTCTCCCATCTCTCTTTCCGACTGAATTCTCAATCCTGGCTCCTAAATCTACCCACGCTGGATTATGAAAATGAAGATTGTGAGGTATTGCAAATTCTTCAACACTCTACATTCCTTGAAGGTGGGAATGTGTCTGTCTGTAATGTTCGCCACATGTGCCTAGCCCCTAACAGCGTCTACATGTGCCTGGCATGGAGGAAACACTAACAAAATAATGAAAAATTAAAGTGAGTTGTTTATGTAGTATTTATAGAGAGTAGGAAACTTGGATTTTTTTTTTTTTTTTTTTTGAGACTAGGTCTCACCCTATCACTTAGGCTGGAGTGCAGTGGCTCAATCACGGCTCACTGCAGCCTTGACCTTCTAGGCTCAAGTGATTCTCCCACCTCAGCCTCCTGGGTAGCTGGGACCAGAGGCATGCTCACCATGCCCGGCTAATTTTTGTATTTTTTTGTTGAGACTGGATTTCACCATGTTGCCCAGACTGGTCTCGAACTCCTGAGCTCAAGCAATCCACCTGCCTCAGCCTCCCAAAGTGGTGGGATTACAGATATAAGCCACTGTGCCTGGATGGAAACTTGGGTTTTTAACATAGATTGAAACAAAAACATTTTTCTGCTTAATGGGAAAATTAAAAGAATGAAAAACTATGAAAAATAAAAAGAATGAAAAATCATATTTATGGTTGATTGAGATTTAAATCCCAAGTATTTCATCCTCAAGTTCCCTCAAATATGCCAAGCAGGCTCACACTTTGAGGCCTTTGTGTTTGCTGTTCTCTCTGTCTGGAGTGTCCTTCCATCAATTCTCCACATAGCTCCTGTATTCTGCAACGAAGAAAAGGGAACACATATACACTGTTGGTGGGAAGGTAGATTAATACCACCTCTATGGAAAAGAAAACAGTGTGAAGATTTCTCAAAGAACTAAAAATAAAACTACCATTTTCTCCAGCAATACCACTACTGGGTATCTACTCAAAAGAAATCAGCATATAAAAGAGATACCTGCACTCATATGTTTATTGCAGCACTATTCACCATAGAAAAGATAAGAAATTAACCTAAGTGTCCATCAATAGATGATTGGATAAAGAAAATGTGGTGTATACATATAAATTCCATGGAATACTATTTGGCCATAAAAAGAGTGAAATAATGTCTTTTGCATCAACATGTATGGAACTCGAGGCCATTATCTTAAGTAAAGTAACTCAGAAACAGAAAGTTAAAATACTGCATGTTCTCACTTATAAGTGGTAGCTAAATAATGTGTGCCCATAGACCCAGAGACTGGAATAATAGACTTTGGAGACTCAGAAATGTGGGAAGGTGAGAGCAGGATGATGGATGAGAAATTACTTAATGGGTACAAGGTACACTATTTGGGTGACGGTTACACCAAAAGGCCAGACTTCACCACTCCACAGCATATCCATGTCACAAAACTGCACTTGTACCCCCAAATCTATAAAAATAACGTTTTTTTTTTTTTTCTTTTGCGACAGAGTCTTGCTCTGTCACCCAGGCTGGAGTGCAGTGGTGGGATCTCTGCCTCCCAGCTTCAGGACATTCTCCTGCCTCAGTCTCCCGAGTAGCTGGTACTACAGGCGCCCGCCACCACGCCCAGCTAATTTTTGTATTTTTTTTTTAGTAGGGACGGGGTTTCACCATGTTAGCCAGGATGGTCTCGATCTCCTAAAAATAATTTTTTTTAATTATGAAAGAAAATAGCCTGGTATATTTAATTTTATTGGACTTAAATAAAACTGACCTTCTGTTTATAAACATTGTGACATGGGGGTACATATTCCTCATTTTAATATACACTTTTGATCCTCATTAACCTATTCTAAAATATGTTACTGCTTACTTACTCCACAATATTTTATCTGTGGGCTAAATAAGACAGAACATCTGCCTCTGAGGTACAGAGAATGAATCATAAAACTACATACTTAGGTTATGTGCAGCAAAAGCAGGGGTCTTCATACACACTCATGCCTAATCTTTAAATGCATCTTCTAGTGGGGCTTTTGACACTCAAATAGCCAAAGTGCATTTATGAGTGAATGCTTTTAAAGCAGCTCACTACTCATTCATGGATAATTCTATTGAAACTTGTTTTTTTCGTATCTAATGGGAAGTTTAAAGCCTACACCATGGGAAAGCATACACTGAATTTGGGGATTTATCGTGGTATCATATGTTAGACAACAGATTCTAGTCTTTGACTTCCCTGCTAAGCCAAAGAACCCTGAAAAGTATAAACACACTTGTCATTCCTGGGAGGTCGCTGTTCAACATGGATATAAAAGGTTTATAAACAAAGATCAGGATAATCAGAGCAAGGGTAGTGAGGGGTCAGGTCTCGGAAGTGAAGATGATCTAGAATGCCCAGGGAAAATGGCGTGGATCACTGAACAGGGGCTGGGTCCACAGAGTATTTTTAGTGTCCCAAGCAAGATTTAAACTTTTATCTTTAGTTACTAAAACATAAGGCAGAATCTCCTGCTGTTTCTTCTCAAGGAAGAACTGTTACTAAAGCTTGTACAGAAAACAAAATCAAGTGAAGCCCTCAAAAATATTAAACAAGATAAGGTACATAAAGTGATAAGCTTGGGACTTGTGATTTAGTAAGCGCTCAAGAAGCTCATATTAATGTTTACTTCTTCCATATTCTTCCTGTTCCCTTACTCCTCTCTGCTTCGTTTCTCTTTTCTTTGTTTTTCTCTCACTGTAGAGCCTGATTGTAATGATCATGATTGTTTGTAAGTATTTATTGAACATCAATCCATTATCATTAAATAATAATTCAGGAGAATCAATATGTATGTGAGGATTTACTAAACAACTCTCAGGAGCAATGGGCTAAGAGATACAGGTCAGAGACTGTGTGTTTGGTCCCCCCGATGGGTGCACGCTCCCACGGTGATGCAATGCAGGGTGTTATTCCATAGTGGGGGGCAACATCGCTTTTGGGTGGCTGAAGGTGGCTGGCCTTGATAAAAAGTAAAGGCCTACAGTAGTCAGAAGGCCTGCTCCCATTTGGAAGCCACAGGTTCCTGGGTAAATTTTTTCTAGAGAGGGGACATGGGAAGAGACTAGTTTTCCTGCTTCTTAGAGTCCCTGAGACACCGGAGAACAGGCTTTGTGAACTCCGAAGTGGCAACTCTCTCAGGGCTGTTGCTAAGAAGAGGGCATACCTAGGAAATGGCTCTGTCCCCCAGAGGCATTTGGATCCATTATAGCTGGACAGGGAGCTGGGGAGGCTGCTTCATGAGCCCCTTCTCTGCTCTTTTCCCTGCTCATGCCTTTGTCCTACCTCATCTGCTCTCTCCCCCTGGCCATACCCTTCACAGGACTACCACTTCTTGCCTCCACGTGTCTCTACTTCAGTCATGCTGAAATCCTTCCAGTTTCCTAAAGTGCTTTATTTATTTATTTATTTATTTATTTAGAGACAAGATCTTGCTCTGTCACCCCGGCTGGAGTGCATGGCGTGATCTCACTACAACCTCCACCTCCTGGGCCCAAGCAATCTTCCCACCTCAGCCTCCTGAGTAGTTGGAATTACAGGTGCGCACCTCCATGCCTGGCTAAGTTTTTGTATTTTTTTGTAGAGATGTGGTTTTGCCATGTTGCCCAGGCTGGTCTCTAACTCCTGAGCCCAAGCGATCTGCCCTCCTTGGCCTCCCAAAATGCTGGGATTACAGGCTTGAGCCACTGTGCCTGGCTGTCTTCTTTATTTATGGAAGGCAGAGCTGCTGCTTCTGCCTTTAATGTTCTTTTTGGCCTATCTTCTATTTGTTCTCAAGACCCACCTCTGTGCAGTCTCCCTTCATCCCCATCTCTTCCACAAGGTGCCCCTGTGGTGTGCATGGTCTTGGTACTGTGGTCTTGTGGCCCTCATCAGTCAGTGTGTAATTGCTAGGACCTCTCACTCTCCTGGAAGTCTGCTGAGAGTAGAGATGGTATTCATTTCTCTCATCTCTGTGTCCCTAACACACAGCACGGTGCCTGATGCATAGAAAGTGCTTAGTAAGTGTTGGTGGAGCAAATTAGTGAGAATCTCCATCTTCTCTACATCTTCCATCTGAAAGTGAGCTGTGATGGCTTCCCCCAAATAATTAAGTTGTGTTTAAAAAGCACACACTTGGCTGGGTGTGGTGGCTCACGCCTGTAATCCCAGTACTTTGGGAGTCTAAGGCAGGTGGATCACCTGAGGTCAAGAGTTTGAGACCAGCTTGACCAACATGGTGAAACCCTGTCTTTAGTAAAAATACAAAAAAATTAGCCAGGCATCATGGCGAGTACCTGTTATCCCAGCTACTTAGGTGGCTGGGGCATAAGAATAGCTTGAACCCGGGAGGTGGAGGTTGCAGTGAGCCAAGATTGCACCATTCCACTCCAGCCTGGGTGACAAGAATGAGATTCCGTCTCAAAAAAAAAAAAAAAAAAAAGAAAAGAAAAGAAAAAGAAAAAAGAAAAAGCACACACTTTCACATTTCTCCTTGGGTTTTGGAAAGATTCATATCTATTTGGCAATGAAGATTTTGTAAGGAGACTCAGCTCCTTGAAGGAAAGGGGCCATGCATGATTTAAAAGACATTAATGATTTTGATCTGTGGTGATTGCCACATCTGTCCTCATACTCTGCTTGTGGAGAATACAAGTATCCTTCACTACTTAGGAAAGTGGTACAACTTTTTTAAATGACTAAACATAACCTTATATTACCTTGTATTCTGTCAGATGAAATAATTTTTAAAGGTTATTCTGACCAAGCAAAACAAATAAGATGAATTTGATTCACTTACTCTCTGTCCTCTAACAGGGGAGGACCAACTCCTGTGTTCCTATTTCTCCATATCCTCTCCAGCACCTGTTGTTTCCTGACTTTTTAATGATCACCATTCTAAGTGGTGTAAGATGGTATCTCATTATGGTTTTGATTTGCATTTCTCTGATGGCCAGTGATGATGAGCATTTTTTCATGTGTCTGTTGGCTGTATAAATGTCTTCTTTTGAGAAGTGTCTGTTTATATCTTTGCCCACTTTTTGATGGGGTTGTTTGGTTTTTTTCTTGTAAATTTAAGTTCTTTGTAGATTCTGGATATTAGCCCTTTGTCAGATGCATAGATTGTAAAAATTTTCTCCCATTCTATAGGTTGCCTGTTCACTCTGATGGTAGTTTCTTTTGCTGTGCAGAAGCTCTTTAGTTTAATTAGATCCCATTTCTCAATTTTGGCTTTTGTTGCTGTTGCTTTTGGTGTTTTAGACATCAAGTCCTTGCCCATGTCTATGTCCTGAATGGTATTGCCTAGGTTTTCTTCTAGGGTTTTTATGGTTTTAGGTCTGACATTGAAGTCTTTAATCCATCTTGAATTAATTTTTGTGTAAGGTGTAAGGAAGGGATCCAGTTTCAGCTTTCTACATATGGCTAACCAGTTTTCCCAGCACTATTTATTAAATAGGGAATCCTTTCCCCATTTCTTATTTTTGTCAGGTTTGTCAAAGATCAGATGGTTTATTATTATTATCATTATTATTATTATTATTTTTTGAGACAGAGTCTTGCTCTGTCACCCAGGCTGGAGTGCGGTGGCCAGATCTCAGCTCACTGCAAGCTCGACCTCCCAGGTTCTCGCCATTCTCCTGCCTCAGCCTCCTGAGTACCTGGGACTACAGGTGCCCGCCACCTCACCCAGCTAGTTTTTTGTATTTTTTAGTGGAGACGGGGTTTCACTGTGTTAGCCAGGATGGTCTCGATCTCCTGACCTCGTGATTTGCCCATCTCGGCCTCCCAAAGTGCCGGGATTACAGGCTTGAGTCACTGCGCCCAGCCTGTGTGGTATTATTTATGAGGGTTCTGTTCTGTTCCATTGGTCTATATCTCTGTTTTGGTACCAGTGCCATACTGTTTTGGTTACTGTAGCCTTGTAGTATAGTTTGAAGTCAGGTAGTGTGATGCCTCCAGCTTTGTTCTTTTGGCTTGGGATTGTCTTGGCAATGCAGGCTCTTTTTTGGTTCCATATGAACTTTAAAGTAGTTTTTTCCAATTCTGTGAAGAAAGTCATTGGTAGCTTGATGGGGATGGCATTGAATCTATAAACTACCTTGGGCAGTATGGCTATTTTCACGATATTAATTCTTCCAATCCATGAGCATGGAATATCCTTCCATTTGTTTGTGTCCTCTTTTATTTTGTTGAGCAGTGGTTCATAATTCTCCTTGAAGAGGTCCTTCACATCCCTTGTGAGTTGGATTCCTAGGTATTTTAATCTCTTTGAAGCAACTGTGAATGGGAGTTCATTCATTATTTGGCTCTCTGTTTGTCTGTTGCTGGTGTGTAGTAATGCTTGTGACTTTTGCACACCGATTTTGTATCCTGAGACTTTGCTGAAGTTGCTTATCAGCTTAAGGAGGTTTTGGGCTGAGATGATGGGGTTTTCTAAATATATAGTCATATCATCTGCAAACAGGGACAATTTGACTTCCTGTTTTCCTAATTGCATACCCTTTATTTCTTTCTCCTGACTGATTGCCCTGGCCAGAACTTCCAACACTATGTTGAATAGGAGTGGTGAGAGAGGGCGTCCCTGTCTTGTGCCAGTTTTCAAAGGGAATGCCTCCAGTTTTTGACCATTCAGTATGATATTGGCTGTGGGTTTGTCATAAATAACTCCTATTATTTTGAGATACGTCCCATCAGTACCTAATTCATTGAGAGTTTTTAGCATGAAGGGCTGTTGAAGTTTGTCAAAGGCCTTTTCTGCATCTATTAAGATAATCGTGTGGTTTTTGTCTTTGATTCTGTTTATATGATGGATTATGTTTATTGATTTGCACATGTTGAACCAGCCTTGCATCCCAGGGATGAAGCCCACTTGATTATGGTGGATAAGCTTTTTCATGTGCTGCTGGATTCGGTTTGCCAGTATTTAACTGAGGATTTCGCACGATGTTCTTCAGGATATTCTGGGTCTAAAAATTCTTTTTTTGTTGTGTTCTGCTTTGGTATCAAGATGATGCTGGGCATCATAAATGAATTAGGAGGATTCTCTTTTCTATTGATTGAATAGTTTCAGAAGGAATGGTACCAGCTCTGGTACCCTGGTAGAATTTGGCCAGAATCTCTTGTCCTGGACTTTTTTTCGCTAGAAGCTCCAATTACCGCCTCAATTTCAAAGCCTGCTATTGGTCTTCTAGAGATCTCTACTTCTTCCTAGTTTAGTCTTGGGAGAATGTATGTCCGTGGAATTTCTATCCATTCTTCTTAGATTTTCAGTTTTATTTGCATAGAGGTATTTATATATTCTCGATGGTAGTTTGTATTTTGTAGTTGGTAAGTGACATCCCTACTGGCTTCTTTTTTTGTCAGTATCATTTATAAATTTTCTCTCTTTCTTCTGTCAGTTTCATTACCAATTTTGCTTTGATCTTTTCAAAAACCCAGTCTTGGATCAATGTGACTTTTTGAGGGTTTTGTGTTCTCATCTCCTTCAGTTCTGCTCTGATTCAGGTTATTTCTTGCCTTCATTAGTTTTGAATGTGTTTGCCCTTGCTTCTCTAGTTCTGACCAATGTTAGGTGTCACCTTAGATCGTTCCTGTTTTCCTAGGCATTTAGTGCTATAGCCTTACACACTGGTATGTAAATGTGTCCCAGAGATTCTGGTATGTTGTATCTTTGTTCATTAATTTCTAAAAGAACATCTTCATCTGCCTTCATTTCATATGTACCCAGTAGTCATTCTGGTAGGTTTAAACAAGCCATGTGAAGGAGTGGTTTTTAGTGAGCCTAATCCTGGAGTTCTCTAGTTTGATTGCACCGTGTCTGAGAGAGACAGTTTGTTATAATTTATTCTACTGTTGAGGAGTGCTTTACTTCCCAACTATGTGGTCATGACATTTGGAAATAAGTGTGATGTAGTGCCGGAGAAGAATGTACAATTCTGCCGATTTGGGGTGAAGAGTTCTATAGATGTCTATTAGGTCTGCTTGGTGCAGAGTTTGCTCACCCTGGACATCTCCACCTTCTGTCTCATGGATCTGCCTAATGCTGGCCAGTGGGAAAGTCAAAGTCTCCCATGGCTATTGTATGGGAGCCAAGCCCCTTCGTAGGTCTCAAGTGACTTGCTTTATGAATCTGGGTGCTCCTGTATTAAGTATATATATTTCTGAGGGATGTTAGCTCTTCTTGTTGAATTTATCCCTACCAGCTTATGTAATGGCCTCTCTTTGTCTCTTTCTGATGATCTTGTTGGTTTAAAATCTGTTTTATCAAAGAGACTAGGGATTGCAACCTCTCGTTTTCTTTGCTTTCCATTTGTTTGTAGATCTTCCTCCATCCCTTTTATTTTGAGCCTATGTGTCTCTGCATGAGATGGGTCTCCTGAACACAGCACACTGACAGTGTCACTCTTTATCCACCTTTTGCCAGTGTCTTTTTAATTGATCTTTATACATTTCTTACATTTAAGGTTAATATTGTTATGTGGGAATTTCGATCCTGTCACATGATGTTATTGCCATTTTGCTCATCTGCTGATGCCATTTCCTTTCCAAGTATCATTGTTCCTTTTACACTGGCATGTTTTTGCAGTGACTGTACTGCTGTTCCTTTCCCCATGTTTAGTGCTTCCTTCTGAGTTCTTTTGCAAGGCAGGCCTAGTGGTGACAAAATCTCTCAGCATTTGTTGCTGTAAAGGATTTTATTTCTCCTTCACTTATGAAGCTTAGTTTATTGATATGAAATTTTGGGTTGAAAATTCTTTTCTTTAAGAATGTTGAATATTGGCCCCCACTCTCTTGTGGCTTGTAGAATTTCTGCCGAGAGATCTGCTGTTAGTCTGATGGGCTTCCCTTTGTGGGTAACCCGACCTTTCTCTCTGGCTGCCCTTAACATTTTTTCCCTCATTTCAACTTCGGTGAATCTGACAATTATGTGTCTTGGAGTTGCTTTTCTCGAGGAGTATCTTTGTGGCATTCTCTGTATTTCCTGAATTTGAATGTTGGCCTGCCTTGCTAGATTGGGGAAGTTTTCCTGGATAATATTCTGAAGAATGTTTTCCAACTTGGTTCCATTATCCCCGTCACTTTCAGGTACACCAATCAGACGTCGATTTGGTCTTTTCACATAGTCCCATATTACTTGGAGGCTTTGGTCATTTCTTTTTACTCTTTTTTCTCTAAACGTCTCTTCTCACTTCATTTCATTCATTTGATCTTCAATCACTGATACCCTTTCTTTTAGTTGATTGAATTGGCTACTGAAGCTTGTGCACGTGCCACGTAGTTCTCGTGCCATGGTTTTCAGTTCCATCAGGTCATTTAAGGCCTTCTCTGTGCTGTTTATTCTAGTTAGCCATTCATCCAATCTTTTTTTAAGGGTTTTAGCTTCTTTGCAATGGGTTTGGACATCCTCCTTTAGCTCGAAGAAGTTTGTTATTACCAATCTCCTGGAGCCTTCTTCTCTCAACTCGTCAAAGTCATTCTCTGTCCAGCTTTGTTCCATTGCTGGTGAGGAGCTGCATTCCTTTGGAGGAGAAGAGGTGCTCTGATTTTTAGAATTTTCATCTTTTCTGCTCTGGTTTCTCCCCATCTTGGTGGTTTTATCTGCCTTTGGTTTTTGATGATGGTGACGTACAGATGGAGTTTTGGTGTGGATGTCTTTCTGTTTGTTAGTTTTCCTTCTAACAGTCAGGACCTTCAGCTGCAGGTCTGTTGGAGTTTGCTGGAGGTCCGCTCTAGACCCTGTTTGCCTGGGTATCACCAGTGGAGGTGGCAGAATCGCAAATATTGCAGAACGGCAAATGTTGCTGCCTGATCATTCCTCTGGAAGCTTCATCTCAGAGGGGTACTCGACCGTATGAGGTGTCAGTTGGCCCCTACTGGGAAGTGCATCCCAGTTAGGCTACTCGGGAGTCAGGGACCCACTTGAGGAGGCAGTCTGTCCGTTCTCAGATTTCAGACTCCATGCTTGGAGAACCACTACTGTCTCCAAAGCTGTCAGACAGGGACATTTAAGTCTACAGAAATTTCTGCTGCCTTTTGTTCAGCTATGTCCTGTCCCCAGAGGTGGAGTCTACAGAGGCAGGCAAGCCTCCCTGAGCTGCAGTGGGCTCCACCCAGTTCGAGTTTCCAGGCCACTTTGTTTACCTACCCAAGCCTCAGCAATGGCAGATGCCCCTCCCCCAGTCTCACTGCCACCATGCAGTTCGATCTCAGACTGCAGTGCTAGCAGTGAACAAGGCTCCATGGGCATGGGACCCTCCGAGCCAGGCACAGGATATAATCTCCTGGTGTGCCATTTGTTAAGACCATTGGAAAAGCACAGTATTAGGGTGGGAGTGACCCGATTTTCCAGGTTGCCATCTGTCATGGCTTCCCTTGTCACAGCTAGGAAAAGGAATTCCCTGACCCCTTGCGCTTCCCAGGTGACCTGATATCTTGCCCTGCTTCGGCTCACGGTCCATATGCTGCACCCACTGTCCTGTACCCACTGTTCGACAAGCCCCAGTGAGATGAACCTGGTACCTCAGTTGGAAATGCAGAAATCTCCCATCTTCTGCGTCGCTCACACTGGGAGCTGTGGACTGCAGGTGTTCCTATTTGGCCATCTTGGAACCTCCTTCCTTATCCATCTTTAGAGCAGTACTGCCATCAAAGAAAACCTGCCCAAACCCAGTAAGCACTGTTAAAATAGTTATTATTATTATTATTTTTTGCTTGGGTTTCTTTAACATTTTGAGTGAATACATAGACCATAGAAACCCTTAAAACCCCATCTCTTTCCCGTTTACTTCTCTCTCATCACAAACTGCTCCTCCAACACTCCTACACATTCTGCAAAGCCTTCTTCTAGTCCTAGCCCCTACATCTCCTGTCTCTACCTCCTTCCCACTTTCTCCTTATTCTATATCTTGCAATCTGCAAAGATTTCAAAGAAGAAATCTTTGGAAATGTTTGAAAAGAAGATTTCCAGTCTGGTGAGGTAAGAAGAGGCTTTCTGAAGAGTGAGAAAGGAGAAGAAATGAAGCCAGCAAAGTCAGGATTCTTCTAGAGGCCAGGAGTTGGGGAAAGGTTGGAAGGGCTCTCGCATTAATGTTTTTGTTCCTGTCACAGTGGACTCAAAAACCAGGCTGATCTTCTAAATAAGTCATGCATGCAAAGAGGTTTAGCAGAGAGCAAGGACCCTTGTACCAGGAAGTGGATGGCAACCAAATGAAAGAAGGTTCTGATCAGTGGGTGAAAGGTATTGCCCAGAGACATTCCCTGAGCTGCAGAGAATAGCCGAAGCAGCTTGTACAAGTTCTAGTGGTCTGTAGCACAGAGGAAAGGAGCCACTAAAGTGCTAATGAGGCCTGGACATCATTGGAAGAAGGTATAGAGTGAGAAGAAAACAAGAGTCAGGACAGACGCTTAGGGAGCAAATGGAAAAAAAGAGTCAATGAAAGATTCTGATGAGAAACTGTCAGGGATGTGGACGAGAACCATGAGTGTGTGGTGTTCTGGAAATTAGGAAGCATTTTTTAAGGAGACAGTATCGAATGTTTCATAATGGCCAAGTTTGATAAGGAATGCAAAGTATCCATTGGGTTTGGCAATTGAGAAGTTACTGGTGACCTTAACAAAAGCATCTTTAGTGGAATGGTGGGAGCAAAAGGTAGATTGTTCATTGAGAGTGAAAGATGACAAACTCCAGACATGAGGACAAGTCTCCTGAGCAGCCTGTCTGAGGAGTGGCACAGGACAATAGCTAGAGGAGTTTATCCCCTCCCTCCCTTCTTCCCTCTCTCCCTCCATCTCTCTGTGTCTCCTTCCTTCTTTCTCTTCCTTTCTTCCTTCTCTCTCCATTCATAATTGGCAAGACATACACTTTTTTTTTTTTTTTATGAGATGGAGTCTTTCTCTGTTGCCCAGCCTGGAGTGCAGTGGCATGATCTCCACTCACTGCAACCTCCACCTCCCGGGTTCAAGCAATTCTCCTGCCTCAGCCTCCCTAGTAGCTGGGATTACAGGCACATGCCACCACACCCAGCTAATTTCTTGTAGAAACGGAGTTTTGCCATGTTGGCCAGGCAATGTACTAATTTTTAGTAGAAATGGGGTTTTGCCTGTTGGCCAGGCTGGTCTGAAACCCCTGACCTCAGGTGATTCACCTGCCTTGGCTTCCCAAAGTGTTGGGATTACAGGCATGAGCCACCGCACCCGGTGACATACACATTTTTTAAAGACTGTTAAGTAGGATCTTGTGATGAAGAGTCTGAAAGTCCAGAATGGAAATGGCACAGATGGAGGCATTGACCTTGAATGAGAGAAGGAGGAAACGAATGAATATCTGTTCTTCTGAGGATGGAGGGAAGGGACTAAGGAAAAGGTGTACATAGAAAGGTTTTGTGAGAAAGCAGGAGGTGATCAGTCAGCAAGTTGAGGGAGTTTGTCTGTTAGCCTCCAACCTCCAAGTCCTCTGCAAGGGAGCTAGCAAGATCATCTGCTGAGAGCAAAATTAGGAGGTGAGGACAGGCTCAGGGAACATAGAGGTTTGGAATAATGACAGTAGAGAGTGGGAGAGGGGGACAAAATAAATGGCACAGAGGGCTCACATGTGTGGGACCACATGTTTGTGACACCAAGTATGTTTGAAACTCATAATACGTTTTTCCCCTGCTGCACCTGAATGAGGTGCAGTGATATTCATGTGAGATGTGCTCAGGGATGGCAGGTGGAGGTAGATGAGGTGTTTAGTAAGTATCTGCTTCCCCACTAGGCAGTGCAGGTTGGTGGTACAAAAATATGCAACTGTGACTTTCCAGTGAGAAGAAATATTTCCATTTGATTAAATTAATATCAAGGATATGAAGGTCTTCTAAAATTGTTGATTTCAAGCTGAGTACAGTGACTCATGCCTGTAATCCCAGCACTTTAGGAGACCAAGGCAGGAGGACTGCTTGAGCGCAGGAGTTCAAAACCAACCTGGGCAACACAGTGAGACCCTATCTCTATGAAAAATAAAAATAAAAAAATTAGCTGGGTGTAATGGCATGTGCCTGTAGTCGTAACTACTCAGGTGGGAGGCTCACTTGAGCCCAGGAGTTTGTGGTTACAGCAAACCATGATTGTGCCCCTGCACTCCAATCTGGATGACAGGGTAAGACCCCCATCTCTAAATAAATAAATAAAAATAAAATATATAATTGTTGATTTCAAGTTTGGGAAGGTAAACAGCAAAATATCAGGTGGTGCTACTTGGTTATTGGACCTGGGATTGTGACTGCCCTTATCTTGAGAACACAACAGAAGTAATTAACTTCCTTCCTGCTCTACCCAAGTCAAGGGAGACAAAAGAATTTCCAACATATCCAATCTTGACTTTGCAGACAACCTTCAAAGGAAATAATAGGACAGTAAATTTTGGGAACATGCTCGTGAAGTGTCTAGCACATGAGATCATTTATTACAACAATTGCATGAAAGCAGAAATACCTTTTTCTTAGAAAAGAGATCTGAATTCAGATAAGGCAGAGCAAGAGTAAGAGAACAAGAGCCTGAATGAATCAGTTTGTCCTCTTTGCCTGGTAGAGAAAGTAAATCAATCCTCTTGCAGGTAGGTGTCAAAGCAGGAAAAGGATATGGAGAATATTGGAAATAATGTCCAAGGATATGTGGAGACGGTCATGGATATGCTACTCCTTGAAATTGATGTTTGTGTAAGGTTTCAGAAAGAGACCCACATCTGAGCAAGAGTTTCTCTTGTGGAATTGATTTTGATTTGAACTGGTAGCACAGCTCCCACGTGAGTGTGAGTGAGTGATGTAGTGCAGGCCTGTTAGGAACTGGGCTGCACAGCAGGAGGTGAGCAAGCAAAGCTTCATCTGTATTTACAGCCGTTCACCATCACTTGCATTACTACCTGAGCTCCACCTCCGGTCAGATCAGCAGTGGCATTAGATTCTCACAGGAGCGAAAACCCTATTGTGAACTGCACATGCAATGCCATCAGATCTTGGTTGGGTGCTCCTTATGAGAAGCTAATGCCTGATGATCTGAGGTGGAGCTGAAGCAGTGACGCTAGCACTGCGGAGTGGCTGCTAATTCAGACTAACATTAACAGAGAGGTTTGACTGGACAGAGACCATAATAAATCAATTGCTTGCAGACTCATATCAAAACCCTATCAGTGGGTGGTAAGTGACAATTAAACTGCATCTGGTGGCAGGCTTTAAGTATGAATCTGACACTTATTTTAGTCTGCATGTGGTCTATTATTTTATTTGCCACTTTCATCTGTGCCTCTTTCCTGCACTGAGCACTTGTCTCAGTCACAGTTTTGGTAAGTCCACAAGCTAGCCAAAATCAGAAAAAAAAAACAAATGCCACTGGAGAGCCTCTTCGAAAAGGGGAAAGACCCAATGATGAGAAAGAAGGAGACTCCAAGACTGCAACAAAAAGAAAGCTTAATTTAAAAGAAAATGCTAAGTCCTACTTAAATTACGAGTTCATTGCAACAGGTGATTCACATTCTCCAAGCCCGCTTATATAGTATGTGGTGACCAGATATCCAATGAAGCCATGAAGCCTTCAAAACTGCTTTGCCATGTGTAGACCTGCACCCTGCCTTTGGAGTTTTTCAAAAGAAAAACAATGTGAACACGAAGAATAGAAACAATTATTGAAGGCCAACACTTCATCAAATGTGTCTGCACTGAGACCATCATTCTTAGTGGCTAACCACATTTCTAAACCTAAGAATCCCATTACTATTGGTGAAGAGTTGATCCTGCCTGCTGCTAAGGAGTTAAGGATATTTGTTGTGAACTTTTAGAAGAGGCTGTGGTTCAAAAGGTGGCACGTATTCCTCTTTTGGCTAGCACCATAACTAGGCAAATTGATGAAATAACAGAGGATATTGAAGCACAATTGTTAGAGAGGATTAATGAGTAACTGTGGTTCACAATCCAGGTTGACGAGTCTACCAATGCTGACAATAAGGCAACAATGCTTGTTTTGTGCGATATATTTTTCAGGAGGATGGGCATGAGAACGTGTTATGTGCACTTTTGTTGCCAACCAACACTACAGCTACAGAACTATTCAAGCCTTTGAATGATCGCATATCAGAAAAACTGAATTGTTCATTTTGTGTCAATATGTGCACAGACAGAGTTGCTACCATGACTGGATGGCTTTCGGGTTTCACTGCTTGGATCAAAGAGGTAGCTTCTGAATGTGAGTCTATGGAGTGTGTCATCTAGAGAGAAATGCTGATTAGCCAAAAAATGCCATCTGAACTTAACAACGTTTTGCAGAATGTGATTAAAATTATCAACTACATTAAAGTATATGCCCTTAACTCACATCTGTTTGCTCAGCTCTGTGAGGAGATGGACACAGAACACACATGTCTTCTTTATACACAGAAGTGAGATAGCTTTATAAAGGTAGATCACTGGCCAGAGTTTTTGAGTTACTAGAGCTGCACCAGGGATTTCTTTTAGAAAAACAGTCACCACTGGCAGCACATTTCAGCGACACAGAATGGGTCACAAAATTTGCTTACTTGTGCAACATATTCAACCTGCTCAACAGACTCAATCTGTCACTTCAGGGGAGAATGACAACTGTGTTCAAGTAGGCAAATAAAGTGACTACCTTCAAAGCCAAAATGGAATTATGTGAGTAACGAGTGAACATTGGAATTTCTGACATGTTTCAAGCATTAGCAAAGATTTTGAAAGAGACCAAGCCAGGGCCTGGCACATAATCACCTATCTTAGCTTTCAAAAGAGTTTAAGCATTACTTCCAACCACAAAAGACCCCCAAACTGGGAAGGAATGGGTCTGTGAACCATTTCTGAATAAGCCAGGTGGGTCAACTGGTTGAGATCACAAATGACAGTGACCTTAAAAGTATGTTTGAGATAACTTCAAATCACCATACCTTCTGGATTAAAGTCAAGGCAGAATATCCTGAGATTGCTACAAGTGCATCAAAAAGCTTGCTGCCATTTCCAACATCCTGTCTTTATGAAGCAGGGCTTTCTGCAGTGACAGCAACCAAAATGAGATTATGAAGTAATCTTCAGTAACACTTCAGGTGTCACTGCCTCTCATCACTCCCAGAAAGAACCGTCTAGTTGGAAGAAAACAAGTCAGGGCTCCCACTGATTCTACATTATTGGGAATTGTATAATTACCTAATCATATATTACAATGTAATAATAATAGACATAAAGTGCACAATAAATGCAATGTGCTTGAATCATCCCAAAACCACCCCCCACTCCTGGTCCATGGAAAAATTGTCTTCCACGAAACTGGCTGCAGATACCAAAAAGTTGGGGGCCATTGATGTAGTGCAAAGGGGAAGGAACTATCTAACATTTGTTGAGCCTCTACTAAGTGCTAACAAATCACTTTTCCCCATTTGATTAACATAACACTGTGCCATAAATATGAGTTCCTACATTTCATAGGGGAAAGAATCTGGGGCTCAGAGTAGTGTAAGAACTTGCCCAAGTTTACATGCACAGACCATCTTGTGCATCTCAAACATGGACCATGGAGACAGGCAGAGCAGGCCTGGGATCTGGCTCTGCCACTAACCAGCCCTGTGACTTGGGGAACCAGTGAAAAGTAGTATCCAGGATGGTCGGTTTATTCAATCACAGATGCTATTCCAGGCATCGCTGTCCTCAATCAGAGAACGTGTTTTGTAGATGTTGTTAAAGTCCATAATCAATTGCCCTTAAGTAAGGAAGGTTATTCTAGATAATCTGGGTGGGCCTGATTCAATCAGTTGAAAGGATTTGAAAGCTGGTTAAGGCTTCCCTGAAGAAGAAAGTCCATCTGTGGACCAGCTTCCCTGAGTGCCTCAAATTCCAGCCTGCCTTTCTCAATGGCCTGCCCTCTGGATTTTGGACTTCCCCAACCAACCCCACAATGACATAAACCTACACATAAAAATTCTGAATATCCCTTGCTGGTTTGGTTTCTCAGGTGGAACTCTGATACAGTGTCTCCCTCATGTGTGGTGAAGATTAATGGAAGTCATTAATGGGAAGCATTTCTCACAGATGGGAAGCATTTGACATGGTGCCAGGAACATTCAAACAGGTTTGAAACATGGTCGTTATTACTGTGAGGACTTGGCAAACACCAGGTTAAGCCTACATCTAGTCGGTTCTCAAGCCTGATGCTTTACCCAGCACAGACTTGGTCAATAGCTATAGTTACCAGTTCTATCACCAATTCAATGGGACCTACCACAAACTCAGTGTGACCTTGAGTGGGCTACAAACTTGATGGGCCCTGGCTTCCTTCCTGTAAAGTGAGGGGATTGTGTACCAAATGATTTTTGTATAAACTTCCAGCTCTGATGTTGTCTGGGTCAGTTTTGACCTAATTGATCAGATTTTTATTAGGCCATGTCTGCTTCCTCCAGCCACCAGACAAGATTTGTTCCGTTACTGGTACATTCAGAGCTCCTCCTTCATAAATGGCCCTCTAATTACTGGGTGGTTTATGGCCCAAGAAAATGCAAACTGAGTTTAATATTAACTTGGGCAAAGCATTCATGTCAATTTAGTCAGTAGTTCTAGAGCTCCCACTCTGCCCCAGATGATGGGCCATACAATATATTTAAAAAGCATTAAATCTGGTCCCTGCCCTTAAGGAGCACAGGGAGACCTCCAAAAATCAGATCCTACTGTGAGGGAGTAGGTAATCAAGTCTAAGCACTATAAGAGTTGAGAGTAAGGAGGCAGTGAGATCATTCTGGGCTGAAATAATCAGAAAAGCTTAGCAGAAGAGACAGGAATTTAGATAGGTGAGATGTGTATGTAAGAGGTAAGAAGGAAGTTAAATCTTCCACTTTTCCTGTGCATCACACATCTCAAAATCCAATGGGTATGATTTTGGGAGCTCTTTACATTACTGCTTGCCTTTGCTGGCAAAGAATCAAGAAGCAAATGCCACAAGATTTCAGGCTTTCTCTCCTATTCTCCCTGACATCCTCATTAACCACCATTGCTCTGTGCAAAGATGAGCATGTACAGTAACTTCACTACATCACACACATTTATACACACGTATCTACAGATGCCCTGACAGTCCCATCATTTGTGCATTTGGGGACCCCCGTAGTAGAATAAGTTTCAGTAAAGTGGGTGGGTCCTAATCCACGTTTCTCTTGTCTACTGCATATATCTTGCCTTCCACAAAGCAGGCCTTCAATAAATATTTAAGGAATAAATAAATGAAAGTATAATCACTCTCCAGACTACAGGAGACACAAAGGGAAAAGTTTCCCTAACTGAAACTTTCAATGGCATGAAAACCCTAATAATGGTGAGTCTTACACTTTGAAGATTCTTTGATTTTTAATGTCAGACCAATCTAACTCTCTCCTCCCACTTAAAAAAAAATATTGCTTACATCCTACCATCAGGACTTCTTATTCAAAGAGCCATTGATAGAACCACAGCCAAAAACTTGCTGGAGCTGAACAACAACAACAACAAAAAAACAGTGGGTGTAGGCAGAAGAAAAGTTATGCTTGAATGACAAGCAAACACCAGAAGGATTAATTTTACAAGCTCACCTTTGTGATCAGATGAAGGCAGCCTGACTTTTTAAAGACAATATTTATTTTTATCAGTTTAATAAACAGCTCTTAGCAACATTGATAGTCATCCTTCATGGACAAAAACAAAGAAGGCTTATTAACTTTAAATTGTTCACTAATCTTACTTCAGTTTGTTGCCTCTTTCATGATGATATTTTGCTAAATGAGTCTTAAAAAAAAAAACTTGGTGATGTGTGTAAACAAGCCAGAAATTCTCAAGACTGTGGTCTAATGAAAGCAAATAAATAGAGTTTACAAAATAATTCAGAACACTGAAAGAGACAGTGTTTGGGATGTAAATATAGATTTCTACAAACAAGCAGCTAATAATCATAAGTCAACATTCATAAGGATCACTCTAAAGACTGGAAGTGGAAAAAATATCCTCTGGATTCAGAAGTCTCCTAGCCAATTGCAAAATAATTCTGTCTGTAGAATTCTAATTTGATGATTATTAACATTTATATTCCAACACATTTCTGAAAACATGTATTGAGTACCAGCTATGTGCAATGGATAGTTCTCAAAACACTGCATCCAATCCATGCAACCAGTCATTACTTATTTACCAAGGATTGTACTATGAGTAGTATGGATAATGTAATGTACACATGCTGTTTTTGCCTGATCAACCTCTATGAATTCCCCCTTCTTCTGTTAACAATGCCTGAATTTTCCTTTGGGCAGCCACTCTATTCCACACGCTGTGCTCAATACGACTGAACCCACCCTCTAGCTCCAGGGGTCTTCAGGTCATCATGACCTGCTCAGTCCTATTTTGGCCTCAGTGATTGATTTAGAGATGGGCATAAATACAGATTGAAATAGAGATGGATTTGGTTATATAAACCTTTGACAAGAGAAGCTCTCCTCCTGTATCTTGCAAACTGTGAGGCTGTTTAGTAAGACCCTGATTAGGAAGAGGGTGGAGAGCAAGTCTGACTTTGTGATGGTGCTGCATATCTTCCATTTGCCCCAGGTCTACCCTCTCCTCCTCTCTCTCGGCTGACTACATAAACTCTTCTTCTTTGACTTCCAAATAGGCGTGCTGACAGAAAAATTGGGTTATTTATTTCCCTCTCTGTGGGGTCCCCTGGGGCTGGCTGTGTCTCACTACTGAAGGCTTCAGCTGTGTCAGGGGACTGTCTCCACACAGCTCTTGGTCTTCAGGTTCCAGCAGCCACCCTTGCTTTGCTCCTTCAGGGTTAGCTACGACAGTGTCCCACTATTACTTAATCTGGTCCTTCAATATCCCTTAAATTTCCTAAGCCCTGCCCTCATCTTTGTAAGCAGTCTTCTTTTTAAAACCCAATTGGACAGAGCCATCTATTTCCTGCCAGAACCCCAACAGATACAATGCCAGCATTTGTGTTCTGGATCTAGACATGCCTAAAGATAGTGACACTCTTGGACTCTTTTCAGTTACTCAAGTCAGTGAATGCCCTTTTTCCTTAAGCTGTTTGGTTTTTCTGTTGCTTACAACAGAGTCCTAATAGAGTCTGCTAGACTGTCGAAATCACATAGACTCATACAAGACACTTTTTTAAAGGGAGAGGGCATTGTTATGGACTGAATTGGGTACTCCCCAAAATTCATATGTGGAAGTCCTAACCCCAAATACACTAGAATATGACTGTGTTAGGAGATAGGATCTTTAAAGGGGTAAGTTAAAATGAGGCCTTATGGTGAGTCCTAATTCAATATAACTGGTGTCCTTACAAGGAGAGTTGATTTGGACACAGACATGTTCAGAGGGAAGACCATGTAAAAACAGGAAGAAGGCGGTTGTCTGTGAGCTGGGACAGTGACATTAGAAGAAATCAATCCTGCTGATCCCTTGATCTGAGACTTCCAGCCTCCAGAACTGTGAAAAAGTGAACTTCTATTGTTTAAGCCACCTGGTCTGTAGTACCTTTTTTTTTGGAGGGAGGGGCGCAGCCCAGGCAGATTCATCCAGGCACCTATGGACTAGAACTGGGGGAGACACTTGTAGAGGCCAGCTGCTGCCTCCAGCTCTCTGAGCCAGCATGGCCTCCTAGTTGTGGCTGATAAGTCTCTCTCTACATTGGGTCCACTTGCCTTGGCTACTCACTGGCCCATCTTCCATATTTCCCAGTCCAAAGTAACCAAAACTAATTGACTTGGTTAACTACTGTGATTACCATTGGGTGAGACCTTTGCACAGGCCCACCTCATGGGTTTCTGGCCGGCAGTGCATAAGCTGCCTTTGGGCACTATGCCCACACCTGGTTCCACCAGTGGCTGCCATGTGTTGGGGACAGTTCCATGATGGTTCCGTGTGTAGAACATGGTGGGGGTGCTCAGCTTCAGTGTGAAAGGGATGACAGACACAGCTGGCATTTGACAAGTCCAACATTGGGTTCCCTGAGCGAGTGGCATTGCTAATTACATGAAAACATCAATTCCAACACATCCTGCTCAGATTTGGCCTCAGTTTTTACTGTGCAGCCAATTGCTCATACCAGTCACTCACAAGGCCACTCTCTTGACCTCGAGTTTTATGAGATTCCCCAGAATCCTTACCCCAGCCACTTGGCTGGCTTGAGTTAGTTTGATGTGAGTTGATGTTACTTTGAAACAAAAAAGCCTTGATTAAAATAGTTTCCAAAGGAAACCGCAATTTGGTCCAGGAAAGAGGGATCTGTTTATGAGTAAACATGAGTGTTACAGATTATTTACAGATTATTCCTGACAATGCCATCAACTGTATGACTGTGCAAGTAGTCAACTCTTCATCTAAATGAAAAGGAAGGAATAACGAACAGTGTTTTCCACATCCCAGGAAGGCTGCCAGCGAGTCTGAAGAAGGTATCTCATGAGGTCTTCCACTCCTTTCTCAGGCAGGAATTCTTGTCTTCTAGTTCCTTGATCCCGAAAAGGAAAATTATTTCAAGTTTCCTGAATTGATCAATTGATTAATTGATTCTTTTTACTGCTCCATTGACTTTGCTTTCTTTGCTTTCTTTTTTCTTTACTCACTTCCTGACACCTCAGAAGACAGAGGCGTCTCTTGGTACAGGATTTAAGTGGGTGCAGGATTTCAGATTCATGATCTGTGGCACAGATACGATGGTTTAATTCATTTCTGTGTTTGGTCATTTCTCTTTTTGGGGAGCCTGTGGGTAGTACATGGTGTTGGCCTGGGCTGGAACATGAGCTTGTAGGGTATTTAGGCTTTCAGGCCTGCTCTGCTGCCCAGTGACCCATCCAGCAGAATGTTTGCCCTGTGGGATTTCATAAGTGCCACAGAACAGTGACTGCTTCCCCTTTTGGCACAGGATGTTGATTTTTGTTAACCTATCTCTGTTCCACCCTTATATGTTTGGTGGGGGTGCTGTTCAGCAAGTATTCACTCTGTCTCCTTTCCTCACCTATATTAGGAGTATCATAATCTCTCCACTGATGCTGGGGCTGGTCATGGAGTTGTTCTGGGCAATGAATGTGAGCAGAGGCTTTGAATGTGTCTGCACCCTTTGCCTTGACTTCTCAGTCTTTTATGTTCCTTCCTACTCTACCATTAAGAAGAGCTTGCCCCAGGTACCCACTGTTTCTCCAATGTAGGTCCCAAAATGAGAGACTCATGGGACAGACCTAAGCCTCACCCAAAGCACAGAGCAGGGCTGCTGTAGCTGACCAGTCAACCTGTGGGCAAGAAGTAAATGTTTTGGTACTGCAAACCACTGAGTTCTTTTTTTTTTTTTTTTTTTTTTTTTTGAGAAAAGGTCTCACTCTGTTGCCTAGGCTACATTGCAGCGGTGCTATCAGAGCTCACTGCAGCCTTGACCACCTGGGATCAATTAATCCTCCCACCTCAGTCTTCCAAGTAGCTGGGAGTACAAGCATGTGCCACCACGCCCAGCTAAACTCAGAAATTGTGTTACACAACATTATCACAACAAAGCTGATTAATTCCGCTGGTGAAGTTTCCCAAGGAAGGGAGGAATAGTTCTATTTGGGATTTAAAAGTGAGGAAGTAGGTAGGAAAGAAAGTTGAAGGACTTTTTTGGATAAGGAGGCACTCTATATCCAAAATCAGATTAGAGTATTCCAAACACCACACCCCTGAGAGATGCTAGAAATGTTTCCAAATGACTAGAATCCAATAAAGTATTCTTTATGCAGTGTTTTATATAAAACTTTAATAATTAGTGATACTACTAAAACTCAGGCAACGATATGCAGAAAATGGAATCTGGACCCCTTCCTTACACTATATAAAAAATGAACTCAAGATGGATTAAAAACTTAAAAACTACAAAAAAAAAAAACAAAAAACAAAAAACAAACAAACAAAAAACATGGAAGAAAATCTAGGCAATACCATTCAGGACATAGGCACAGGCAAAGATTTTATGATGAAAATGTCAAAAGCAATTACATCAAAAGCAAAAAAATGGACAAATTGGATCAAATTAAACCAAAGAGCTTCTGCACAGCAAAAGAAACTATCAGAGTGAACAGACAACCTACAGAGTGGGAGAAAATTTTTGCAATCTTTCCATCTGACAAAGATCTAATATCCAAGATCTACAAGAAAGTTAAACAAATCTACAAGAAAAAACAACCCCATTAAAAAGTGGGCAAAGGACATGAACAGTCACTTCCCAAAAGAAGACATACATGTGGCCAAAAAAAAAAATGTGGAAAAAAAAGCTCAACGTCTCTGATCATTAAGTGCAGATCAAACCCACAATGAGATACCATCTTATGACAGTCGCAATGGAGATTATTAAAAATTCAAGAAACAATAGATGCTGGCATGGTTGCAGAGAAAAAGGAATATTTTTACAGTGTTGGTGAGGATGTAAATTATAGTTCAACCATTGTGGATGACAGTGTGGCGATTCCTCAAAGACCTAGAGGCAGAAATACCATTTGACCCAGCAATCCCGTTACTGGGTATCTACCTAAAGGAACATAAGTTATTCTTTTATAAAGACATGCATACATATGTTCATTGT
Source organism: Papio anubis (assembly GCF_008728515.1). Lineage (NCBI taxonomy): Eukaryota > Metazoa > Chordata > Mammalia > Primates > Cercopithecidae > Papio > Papio anubis. Next base: position 61,754,436 of record NC_044983.1, read on the forward strand.
GGCACTATTCACAATAGCAAAGACATGGAATCAACCTAGATGCCCATCAATGATAGTCTGGATAAAGAAAATGTGGTACATATATACCATGGAATACTATGCAGCCATAAAGAGAAACAAGATCATGTCCTTTGCAGGCACATGGATGGAGTTGGAAGCCATTAACCTCAGCAAAGTAACACAGGAACAGAAAATCAAACAATGCATGTTCTCATTTATAAGTGGGAGCTGAATGACGAGAACACATGGACACACGGCAGCGAACAACACACACTGGGGCCTGTTGATGGGCGGTGAGGGGGAGGGAAAGCATCAGGCAGAATAGCTAATGGATGTTGGGCTTAATACCTGGGTGATGGGATGATCTGTGTAGCAAACCACCATGGCACATGTTTACCTATGTAACAAATCTGCACATCCTGCACATGTACTCCTGAACTTAAAAGTTGAAGGAAAAAAAACCCAGGCAATAATATAGTCCCAGACAAGATTCTATAATAAATAAATACTGGGCCAGTCATGGCGGCTCATGTCTGTAATCCCAGCACTTTGGGAGGCCCAGGCGGGTGGATCACAAGGTGAGGAGTTCAAGACCAACCTGGCCAACATAGTGAAACCCCATCTCTATTAAAAATACAAAAAATTAGCCAGGTGTGGTGGTGCGTGCCTGTATTCCTAGCTACTCGGGAGGTTGAGGCAGAAGAATAGCTTAAACCTAGGAGGCAGAGGTTGCAGCGAGCCAAGATTACACCATTGCACTCCAGCCTGGGGGGACAGTGCAAGACTTCATCTCAAAACAAAACAAAAACAAAAACAAAAAACAACAACCACCACAAAAAAAAAAAAAAAAAAAAAAAAGCAAGAAATAGCTTGGGAATCAGCTAGAGATATAGAATCCTAATAAATGTTAGAATCTTATGTTCTAGAATGACTTATGTTAGATCATTTTTATGCAGAATACACAAGTATTAAGGGCACATTTTCAACTGTGTTTTTATTATAAATACCTTGAAGATAATTGTTAAAACAGACATCTGAGACAAAAATTAACTTTTATATTTATAGAACAAGATTGAAAAGTTACTTGTTCATTTTTTGAACCGTAAGAACAGTAAGTTTGCACCTGTTAAGATAAATATAGATAGAATTAAAATCCTTATCATAACAGAGTTATTAGAGTCTGTCAATAATGGATTAACCAATAATAACATTGATATTTATTTCACTCTGATACGAACTATATATTTAATTTCACTTTAAGCAACATATGATGCAACAAAATACCAACATAACAAAATAATTCAGACTTACCCATGGAGTTTGTTTTCACAGGAGCTGATCTACGTTCAATGACTGCAAACCACGTGAGCAAGTTTCACTTGTGTTTCTAAGAGACATGCTTTTAAATAACATTTATTTTTTATTTTTTCCTGGCATTAACTGGGGACAATCTTGCCACATTTTACTATACAAAACTACAAGGAAGGAACACTCAATTTGATGTTCATGTAAAATATAATTACCCACTTTTCTTCCTTTACAACATGTACTCCAGAGACAGGATGCCAAGCCAGAGGCACATAACACACTGCCTATCATTAATAACAAGTACATGCTTTTGAAATGATTTCACACTAACACTTATTCAAAATATCCTTTATTTGCTTTTTCAACTATTTTATGAACATTATAGCCCCTCAACAAGTATTGCCTGTTTCAAAGCAATGATATAAATAGGAATTTATTGAATTTAAAAGTTCACCAGGTACAATTATAAATAAGTATTATAAATTTTAACATGTACAAAGTGTCATCTCTGCCCATGACTCTCAAGGTGGTCATGCTGGCAGGCTCATGGTGCCTGTCAGGATTGCAGAGAGCTGGGAGAAGGGGTTCTCCACCTTGCCCTAAAGAAGTATCACTCATCCTTCGAGGCTCTTCTCAAAGACCACATGCTAAATGAAGTCTTTCTTGTGTTTCCCAAGAAAAGATGATCTCTTCCTTCTTTAAATCCATAGAGCATCTATTTTTTTCTCTATAATAAAGCTAATAATAGTAAAAAATCACACTGCTTTGTCATTGAGAACTTCCACTATGCTTCAACCATGCTAAAGTCTACAGTCGGTGTCTCCTTTCTTCTTTGCAGCACTCCTGCAAGGAAGGTATCATTCTTTCCTCTTTATAGATGAAAAAATTGGGCAAGGATTGGAATTCAGGCTGTAACTGCAAAAATAGTAGTCCTAACAACGCTGTTTTCACACTTGATTTGGTGTTGAGTTGTGTGTGACTTTTGTCTCCCTGCTCTGTGGGGTAGTTCTTCCAGCAGGTATTACTGTGACCCTTTCTATCCCATGGGAGTGTTTTGTATACTAAGTAGCCAACAAAAATAAATACTGTATTTCTTTCTTTTTTCTTTTCTTTTTTTTTTTTTTTATTTTGAGGCAGTGTTTGGCTCTGTTGCTCAGGCTGGAGTGCAGTGGGGCAATCATTGCTCATTGTAACCTCAAACTCCTGGGCTCAAGTGATCCCCCTTACCTCAGTCTCCCGACTAGCTAGGACTACAGGTGCATGCCACCAGGCTCAGATAATTTTTAAAAATTTTTGTAAAGATGCAGTCTCTCTCTGTTGTCTGGGCTGATCTCCAACTCCTGGCCTTGGCCACCCACAGCGCTGGGAGTACAGGCCTGGCTCTGGTGTCTGGCCAATACTGTATTCCATATTTTCCAAACAGCGGTCCCTTTTTCTACATTTAAGCATCTCTTAAATTGGAACATGTGTTCAATTAATGCCTTGATGTATATGGTAGTCTTATTTTCTTTTCCTAAAAAGCTGTTATTAGCTCTTAGTTATCTCCTAACCAATTTAATCTTAGAATCAAGGAGTAGTTATGGAAATAAACTAGGTAGAACTCACCCTAAACTGCTCAGAGAAAAGATCAAGGTAGATTTCTTTAGGTTTCTTAATGCTATAAGAGTATTAAGTACAGGGGGAATTCAGAGGATAATTCATCTGAAAATAAAAGGGAAGGTGATCAGAGGTGGCTTAGTAAAAATGAAAAGTCAGTGGTTTCAAGGGAACATACAGATGACACCAAGATCTCATGAGGAGAGGACACTTCCAAACACTTGCTTTCCTGTGATTCCAACACCAAGGTAAGCCAGAAACACAGCTGGAGGGTAACTGGAGGGATCCTGAGTCCACCTGACCCTGAACTACACATACTCCATTCCCCGATATCCTGGCAACAGCATTATAGTGAGAAAGATCACATTAAAATGCTGCAAACAGTCTTTGAGGCAAGGACATGGGTAGTCTGTCTTCTAGCTGTAGCTTGAAGAAGTCCTGGGAGAATTTGGTAGTGACGCCGTGAAGGGAAATGATTAAGTATAAAATGATTAACAAGCCTATGTTCTTTTATCTTCTCTTTGTCTTGTTTCAGACATCAGCCTTATGGCTTAAGAGGAAATGCAGTAGATTATTATTATTTTTTCCATTAGCTTAGCTTGGAAGAAAAGAGAGAACTTTAAGTAGCTGTGTTGGGGAGAGGGGCTTGGGGTTCAGGGAGGTTTCGTGTTTTTATGAATAGAAAAGACTTGAGAATGTTTTTATGCTGAGATGGGAGAGCCAGAAAAGAGAGAGAGAGGGAGAGAGAGACACTAGTAGAAATTAGTTAAAGGGAATAATTGAAGGAGCAAATTCTCAAAAGTAGCAGTATTAAATGGGGGCTCAGGTCACATAGAGAGGTATTAGCCTTGGTCTGAAAGAGAATGCCTTTCCACTGAGCTGCAGGAAAGTGTTAAGAGTGGGCATAGATGTGGATGTATTTAGAGTAGGGTAGGTTTGGAATTGAAAATGGGAATAGTTAATGGTTTCTGAGTTTTTAGCAAAGGAAATGAGACTCACTGCTAAGAATGAGAGGGACGTAAATGAAAGGCTTCCAGAGATTGGTGAGAGTTTGCAATGACTGTGCAGTGGACAGTGAGAGAACTGCCCTGTGCTGAGGGCATAATTGAGGTTGGAGACTGTCTTGGTTCATGTATGCTACTATAGAAAAGGACCATAGGCTGGGTCATTTATATATAACAGGATTTTGTTTCTCACAGTGCTGGAGGCTGGGAAGTCTAAGACCAAGGCACCGGCCTTGGTGAAGACTGCTTTCTGCTTCCAAGGTAGTGCCTTATAGCCACATCCTCTGGAAGAGTCAAATGCTGTGTCCTCACATGACAGAAAAGCAAAAGAGTAACAGTGCCTCAGCTAGTTTCCTCCAGCCCTTTTATAAGGCACTAATCCATTCATGAGTGATATGGTTTGGCTGTGTCCCCACTCAAATTTCATCTTGAATTGTAATCCTCATAATCCCCACATGTTGTGGGAGGGATCCAGTGGGAAGTGATGGGATTATGGAGGTGGTTTCCCTCATGCTGTTCTTGTGATAATGAGTGAGTCTCACGAGATCTAATGGTTTTATAAGCGTCCAGCATTTCCCCTGCTCACACTCGCTCCATTTTGCCACACTGGGAAGAAGGTGCCTGCTTCTCCTTTGCCTTCTGCCGCAACTGTAAGTTTCCTGAGGCCTCCCCGGCAATGCAGAACCGTGAATCAATTAAACCTCTTTCTTTATAAATTACCCAGTCCTGGGTATTTCTTCAGAGCAGCATGAGGACGAACTAACACAATGAGTGATTTAGTCACTCTGCAAAAGGCCCCACCTCTCAATACCACCACAATGAAGATTAAGTTTCAACATATGAATTTTGTAGAACTTTCAGACCACAGCAGAGACCACTTGTACTTGGCATGGTCTTTATGGCATTATGTGTTTCTGCAATTGTGACTATTTGGGGGTAAAGAAAAAGGAGAAGAGACAGATTTCTACCATGGGTGGAGAAAGTAGAAAAGTTTTCTGAGACAGGGACTCACTGGGAAAGCTAGACCAATATTAGCTGCAATCTTTGGGAATGTAGGTCTTCACAGTGTGTCTCATGTTTGGTTTAAAGCACTTCCAAAATATCAGACAGTTATGTCTGAATGGAATCACACAAATGTATCACAAAGTCAAATATAACTTTTTTTTTTTTTTTAGTTTCTAAAATGCGTGGGTTCTTGGTCCTATATATAACTTTCTGTTCTTCAGAGAAGAGCCACATAGAAAGGGCAGGCACTGGTCTTAAAGGGATCACCTTATAGGATCTAAACCAATACATCCCTTACACTTTACTTACAATACAGCATAAAATGCCTCTGCTAATGACTTGAGCATTGTATTTCTTGGATCTATGATCACTTATTATTTTAACCTTTCAAAGCCAATACTTTTAGAGCATTCAACTCAAACTACTTTTATTGGCCTGGAAATGCTTTATTGCAGTTTGGCTGACATTTTCTTTTAATAATGTCATTAGCACTCCTTAAAAATGAATTCTGTTGGGGTATATAGTACTACCTTTGTTTTAAGAAAATGTTACGATTTTGCGTGTACATGAGGTGGGTCCCATAGCTACAAACATTAGCAATATGTTTCTGATTCAACAGAAAGATCTTTCTGATTCTATAGGCACACTTCCATTTCTATTAAGCGTTAAGTATTTGGTTGCTAAAAATTCCTGAATTTAGATGTACTTTTTCAGGATTACATTGAATTCTCAACATCTTTTAAGAGAGAGTCCAACTTCAGAGTCACTAGGCTTAATTAAAATCTTTAGCGCTTAGTCTGTTTATATTCCTTACCTACTTTGTAGATTTAGCTCTGGTAACTGTTGTTATGCTGACACTGGTTTCCAGTGGGTCACTGAAATCAAATTAATGCAGGCATCTGAAAAGTCAGACATCAATTGTGTTCATTTTCATTTTCCTTATTTTAAAAGGTACAAAATAAGGAAAAGTGATTCTGTTTAACCTTGAAGAATCCTGAATGTATGGACATAGACTACAAGCATTTTAGTGGAAAAATAAAAATTATTTGTAGAAAAAATCCTAAAGAACAAAAACCAAAAGCAAAATAAGAACAAAATTCCTTTCTATACCAATTCTTTTCTGAATATGTAAAGACCCAAGGTCCAAACTCCATTTCCTAGGCCCTTGGAAATGCCTTTAGAGTGTACTCAATACTGTACATTCTGTACTACTATCGAGAGCACTCTATACTGTACATTCAATTTCTTTGTCCAAGTGTAGTAGCTCTCAAAGTCTGGTGTCCACCATCAGGCCTAGGAACCTGCTAAAAATGTCAAGTCTTGAGACTCACTCTAGATATCCAAAACCAGAAACTTGATGGGTGGGGCCTGCAATTTGTGTTTTAACAAGTCCTCAGCTGGGTGCGGTGGCTCACTCCTGTAATCCCAGCACTTTGGGAGGCTGAGGCAGGTGGATCACGAGGTCAGGAGTTCAAGACCAGCCTGGCCAAAATGGTGAAACTCCGTCTCTACTAAAATTACAAAAAATTAGCTGGGCATGGTGGCGGTGGAGGGGGTGGGCGCCTGTAATCCCAGCTACTAGGGAGGCTGAGGCAGAGAATTGCTTGAACCTGGGAGATGGAGGTGGCAGTGAGCTGACATTGTGCCACTGCACTCCAGCCTAGGCGACAGAGTGAGACTCCATCTCAGAAAACAAAACAAGCAAACAACAACAACAAAAAACAAAAACAAGTCCTCCAGGCACTCCGTTGGTTTGCTCTAAAGTTTGGGAACTTCTGGCCTAGAGCATTGTTCTCAAGTATTTGTGTATACCTACACCACAAGCTCCTGGAGGAGCTTGACTTAACATGAGTCTCTCACTCAGTCCCTGAGATTTGGAGGCAGTAAATGCAGGAAGCTGTGTGGGAATCTGCGTGTGTGTATATATATATATATATATATATAGTCTGTAGAACACAATTCGAGAAATTCTGCCTTGAAGTGGAATTTAAATGTTGACAAAATTAGCATTTCCCCCCGCAAAATCCTTCTCCATAACTGAGCAAAAACCTTTGAACTCTGACTTACAAATATCTATAACTTTCACTCAGCCTGCAGAATGCCTGCTTCTGAAGAGGTGTGCAGGCTTCCCTCATCACTGCCGTGGGGACCTGGAGCCTCTGTGTGCTCCAGGTGTAAGGCTTTGCCTGACTCTGCTACAGGTGTGCACCTGTTTCATCACAGGGATGTATGCTCAAGGGATGCGGCATAATCCACACCTCCACAGAATGTACAGCATTGAGTATGCTCGGCCAAGACAAAACACAAGGAAAGATGTCATCTTTATTTGCCCTGAGATGACAGTTGGAGGAAGACTGTTTGAGCAAAGAGGCGTTGATCCCTGCATATCCTGCCAGGGAAATACCCTCTTCTAAGCAAGGTGACCTTTCAAGCAAGTTTTGAGAATTACTGATTTAGAATGTAAGGTATGCATAAATATATCTAACTGTGATTTGGGATCAGACACACACTGCATTTCTTCTTTCCATTGAAACTTTTCTAGATCAGAGGTGAAAAAAGAGATTTTTTTAAATGTAGAAAGGTGAAGTTTGTGATGGCAAAAAAGCGTATTAATTGTGATTTTATTAAATCAGTCATGTGTTTTCTTCAAGGTATTGGGACCAAATTAATGCATTCATAACATTACTTTGTTTTCATTGTATTTGTTTTTATTGTCATCTGACATTTAAGGCAATTAATACTGTATTTCTACTTACGTTAATAATAAAAAAAACCTTTAAATAATTTTATTCCAGTAAAATGTGTGAATTAATTTAAAGGAAAAATGTTAAGTAAATATTAGTGCAGATGGCAACATTCTGAAGATGCCACATGAATAATCAAAGTGTGGGAAACGCACGTTATTTTCATGAGTTCAGCATAATCCATTTTAACACTTTTCCAATGTTGAGCTTTGTATTTGTTTTCTGTTATAAACAGTGCTTCAAAAAAACCTCTTGTAGCTAAATATTTTTCATATCTGTAATGGTTCTCTTAGGAGAATTCACAGATGTGGAATTGTTGAATGGAAGGGCAATAATTATATTATTTTAAAGTTTAAAATTGGTGTCCATTAATCATTTCCCTAAGTTTTTATGAAGACATTTAGGAAGTCAGTAAAGCAGCATTTATGACCTATGGGAATACTTTCTTCCTTGTTACTCAAAGCGTTGCTTAAGGCAGTGGCCTTCAAGTGTGTTCTGGGACCAAATGGCAATTTCTCCCCAACCAGCCAAGGCGTGTGGTGGGGAAAAGGCTTGGTGGAAGATCTGGTTTGTAGTTAATGTTAAGTAACTTTTCCACTTAATTAGCTTTGTGATATCGTGCAAGACACAACTTCTCTAAGTTGTAATTTTCTCATCCATAAAATTATACTAAAAATAATACTGGTTATCTCACCAAGTTGTGAAGATTAAATAGAGTGATATACGTGAAAATAGCTTGTAAATGAAGCAGGATGTAAAATGTTATCAGTATTATAAAAGCCCAATATATGTTCTCCTCTTGAGAGATTCTTAAAGCCTAATTCTCTGACTTCACAGGTACGTCGTCTCACGCAATTCAGATAATTTTTTAGTACCATATGGGGTTAGTGTCTAGAAAAAAATGAAGGATATGAAAGAATGAAGAACGAAGTTCCAGTGAGACGCTATTTCTTTATAGATTGCTCCTCCCTGTCCCCTACACAACACTAGAACCTGGTATAGCGCTGTAGTCAATACTGTGTGTGTGTGTGCATGTGTGTGTATGTTTTAAACAAGGTCTCATTCTGCCATCCAGGCTGGAGTGCAGTGGTGCAATCTCAACTCATTGCAGCTTAGACCTCTTGGGCTCAAGTGATCCTCCCCTGTCAGCCTCCTGAGTAGTTAGAACTACAGGCATGCACCACTACGCCCGGCTAATTTTTGTATTTTTTGTAGAGATGGGATCTCACTATATTGCCCAGCTGGTCTCAAACTCCTGGGCTCAAGTGATCCTCCCACCTCAGCCTCCCAAAGTGCTGGGATTACAGGCATGAGCCACCTCACCCTGCCAACACTAACTCTGGACTTTTGTTTGAGTTTTGCTGCTTATCATCAAATCTCAATGAAAATATTAGTTACTCAGAAGTCACCTTACTTGTTAATCTAGAATTGGTCTGGTGGCTTAGGATTTCTGAGTCTAGGCTAGGACCAGAGCCAGCCACTCCTGGCATCTACGTTGCTAGGGAAACTAATGATCTTCACTGAGACTCTGTTCTCTTCCCATAATGTACATTACCCAAATGGTCTCTTGTCATGTGTGGATTCAGGTAAAAATTGTCTGATGAGCTGCATACCAGAAAACTGTGATGTGGACAGACTCCAGAGAGTAGAGCAAGATCTGAGTGCAGCGTGGTCAGAATGGCAGAGGCTGACACTGAGAGCACCTGGACTCTAGAATCAGCTCTGTCACTTCACCACGTGGGGCCTCAGTTCCTTATCTGTAAAAAAAAAAAAAAAAAAAAGGAGTTAGATGAGAATCTGGTCATGAGCTGGTCTTCTAGGTCTCTCCTCACAGTTAAGATCCCATAATTCTGCAGGTCAGTTTATAACCTGCAAGGGGATTCTCCCCTGAGGGCCCTCACAAGGTTTTGAATGGTAGAGCAAGTGGAAATGGGGGAATGTCTTTCCCAACCTCCCGCCGTGGGCAGGAGAGGAAGTGCTGTCCAGGAGGGCCTTAGCTGGACCATCTGGGGGAATGAGGATTCCACTCTGTGACATCACAATATCCAGCCCAGGTTTGACCTTGACAACCGGGAAGGAGAAATAACAGGAGGTGCAGTTACTGATATAGCCAAGGTGGGACGCTGCTGGAGGGAGCTAGAAGGGATCAGCCAGCCATGCCTCCAGTTCAGGTACGTGGCATTGCTAAGCTCGGAACAGGACTTGCCAATGTCTAAAGGAAAAAGAGGAGAGATCTCAAGGCAAGTGTGTCTCCAAGCTTAGGAAGAACAGTATAAGCACAGATAGCATGTGCCCCAGCTGTGTTATGGTAATGTAAGGTTCCATACGAGCAGAAGCAGAGCTGGGTGCATTCTGCCAACAGCCAGTCTGCTTGTCATGAAGCTGGACGATGAGGACATTTCTGAGGCTGTAGTCCACTTGTGCTGCTGGTGATATATTTTTATATAGAGGTTTTTGTCTTTCAATAGCTTCTCCCTGGAATGACAGGGAAGAGTAAACAAAAATAAGTTCACTGAAGGAAGTATTTTAATAGAAGCCAGTACAAAAACAAACAAAAGTAATAAAAGGTGAAAAGTTATGTTATGGGTTAGCAAGCAAGACTGACTCTAAGGTCGAGTTTTGAAAGTTCAAACCTTGAAAGGCAAAAGGCCGCCCCTATAAACAGTAAAAGAGAAGGGGCTTTTGGCTGAGAAGTAAGTAAAACAGTTCTGCTGGAACCATATACGGGACCCCCCACCCAGCTCCCAGCAACTCCCGCCAGTGAAATCATTGCTGGGGATGCGGACAGTTCTGTTTTCTTTACCTTGCCTTGGGGTTTTGGCTTCTACAATACTTGTTTCTTCCTGCAGTCTTGGGGCCCCGAGAGGCTCTCAGTGACAGCAAAGAACTGTTCTGTTTACCAGTGGGGCGGAGCACAGGGCCAGCGCCAGGCCCTGACTCATCCCCATGTGGACTCCCTTGGGTCTTAGCACACTGCAACCCCGGAGTTGGAGCACAGGACAGCTCAGGCAGGCACGCTGAGCTCTGCCTGCAAGGTCAGAGTTGATGGCGATGCTCCCTCAGTGGGAGCCGGAGTCCCTGTTCTGACAGGTAGGTCAGTCACCCACAGGGGACCCAAACAGCCATCGACAAGAGGAGGAAGAGATGGAATCTCTATCCACAGGACACAATTCTAACTCTCCTTGACCTCCAACACATCACGAATAAATATGTCATAGCAGTAAGGCCAATACTCTCACATTCTATGAAAGTAGTAATCGTCCCCACAGCATGTAAAACTGAGAGATCCAGATAAAAACAAAATACACTTGCACATTAACTTTATAGCACACATTCAACTGCTGTACAGAAGTCACTGTGATTTTCACAATTCGGTTATGATCTAATCATAACCACTCAAACCTTGAACATTAAAATCTCATTGGTCCAGTTTTTAGCCTTCCTTCCTTGATAGCCATTGAAAACTAAGTTTAAGCTGAACCTCAGATAATACCCACAAAACACAGAAAGTCCTAATTCATCTCCATTTGCATTTATTGACTGTAACGTTCCCTGACCCTTGTGTTAGTCACATGCTGCTGCAGCCTGTCACATACTGCAGAATTTTAGAGTCGGAGGGGAACTAGAAGATCATCCATTCCACAGCTTCGTTTCCAGAAGGAGAAACCAGACACAGAAGTGTCTCGGCTAAGGGGATCAAGCTAGTTAGTGCTGGGGACTCAAGTTTAAGCCCCCTCACTCTCAGCCTGGTGGCCTCTCCAATACACCCCGCCCCACAATGAATGAATGTGTTGGTTCATATTTGAACTAACTCTTTGATTTTCTATGTTAGAATATGCTAAAAAGAGGAAATCTCGTTTATCACTTTGGTGTGGTTATTGGTAAAAGTAGGTATTCTCCTAGCCTCTGCATCTCCATACAAAATAAGCTTTGGTTAACGACAAGAAAAAGCACCAAAGACCCCATTCAAAAGACTGAGATAACAGTGAAAATAAATCCAGGGAAACTGACTAGCTACTGTAAATTGAGGGCTGATTAGAAGTAATCTTTATTTTTCTTAAAAAAAAATCTATACAATTTACCAGATTTTTACTTTATAATAAATATATAGTCTTCCTGTGGCCTTGTCTTTTCCAGTTTAGGTAGACAATACTTTGTTTATGAACATGTGTGTGTACACCCTTGAATGTACAGATGAGTAAACACTTTATCTGGCAGGTGTGGGGCTGGCTATTACATCCATCCATGGTAACTGACCTACCCTTACTTACCTCATATATCTTCTATATGAGCCTTCTCTGACTTATCCAATGAATTAATATTCTATTTGGAATTAACATGATAGTATAGGAGGAGCCTCCTTAGACTTGTCCAGGGTTTGGCATACATGATGCTATATATGTCTTGCATCCATAATTAACCTGCAAGTTTGAGCCCGGGCAGTGCCTGGGTGCAGGTACTCAGCGTTTTTCCAATTAAATTCATTGCAAATATAATAGTATCAGTCCAAAGATCCAAATTCTGAAAGAAAAGGAAATGAAATGAAGAATTTTTTAATATAAATAGAGACCTAATTTTTATAGTCATCAGCGCCATCATTAGCCTTAGAGAGGTCTGATAAGTATTTTCTAGGTCATTAGATTGTTTTTTAGCCAACTAAAATGTGAACTTCCTGTAAGGATTTTCCATATGTTTCTGGTTTTATATGCAGATTGCCTTTAATAAAAGATAATTATGAAGCAATTACCAACAAGAAGGAGCATAAGAAATAGCATTCCATCAAGGCATAGGCTTTAAACAGTTGTTGTTATAGCTTTCAGCTTCCATATTAATTTTAAAAGTTGTGTAATATATTGAGTAATTTTACACACACCACGCCATATAACTACAGGAGAAAGCTGATTGTGAAAAACAGAGGGATGAAAGAAGTTTTAGTTTCAGAATTCTTCATTGTGGTTTTGAAGTTTCAAATCTCTCCAGTAAAATGAAACACAGGTATGCCAAGTAAACTTTTGAAATGTTTTCTCTTGAATTACTGGAGAAGATGCAGCCTTGACAAGTTTTATTTAAGAGACTTGGAAGGAAAAAAAGCAAAGGAAGCTACCTCTCTGAAGATCCTGAGACAGCAGAGTCTCCTTTTGCTGCCATCCCCTGAGGCGCCTTGGCAAGCGGCCACGCTGGATCTCTGACACGCGCAGGACACTGCCTGTCATCCCAGCCCAGCCCCCATGCCCACTCTCCCAAGAATTGTGCAACAGGGCCTTTGTAACCTGAGGCCCGTGAAGTCTGTGGAGGAATGTGACCCAGAGCCAAGGGGCGTTGGTGCCACCAGGGCTGAGAAGGAGCTCTCCTGCTGTTTACCCTGCTATCCCGTGGGAACCTCAGAAGGGGGAAGGTATGCTCTGAAATGCATGGGGAGTCAAGTCCTTGGCACAGCTGTGAAGCAAGCACTCTAGTGAGTGTCTTTTCCCGTCATCTTTGCTGACCTCCGGAGGCATGCTTCATGCTACTCCAGAGAGTAGAACCTCATGTGCTTTAATTTTTATTGTATTTGTATAAATATATGGGGTACAAGTGCAATTTTTAAAAATGCATAGATTGTGTGGTGGTCAAGTTTGGGCTTTTAGGATACCCATCACCTGACCTACCCATCCTCCTTTCAAGCCACACCTCCTCCTCCTCTTCCTCCTCTTAATTGTGTCTCCTACTGAAAGCTACAAGTGTGGTCCCATTATTCCAATGTCCTGTAAGGGTAAAGGGCATCCTGCTGTCCAGGGAGCAGGGATCCATATTATATGTGATGAGGATGGTAGAGTGCCAGGCACTGGTAGCAGGACAGCCCCAGAAATCTTTGGGATTCATCGATTTACAAAACCAGCTTCCTGCCTCCTCTCCTCACCTCTCCCATAGACATCGTCCTCCAATATGACAAGTACACAATCTGGCCACCATAATACTTGGGGTTGTTCCGTCTCTTCTGCCTGGGGAAAATGTCATGAGCTGAGTCATGAATATTCTCCTTTTAAGTTACCCAGACATCATGATGGCCACACAAATGGAGCTCTAACCAATAGGAAGTGAAAGATTCACTCTCAGTCTTGCCATTTGAGTGGCACCGAGTACTACGGCGTGTAATTCACTATAAATGACAAGTTCCACATTTTTATATTACCAATATTGTTGATCACAAAAGGTGGTCTCAGGAAAACGGACGTTTTAGCCAGTTGAGAAGACAACTTACTTGGCACCTAGAAGACCAGTATTCTCGTCCTTTCAAGTATATTTAGAATGCAAAATCATTATTACTACAAGAGAGGGAAAGCTTTTTTTTAAGTTAGGATATGTTCCTCTGCATGGTAGGAACTGGCGCTATCTCCCTCCCCACATCGACCTTATCTCCTCTCATACTATGTCCTTTCAAGGAGGTTGTTTTCCAGTCTCCTTTCTATGACAAATGAATTCAATGTCAGTTTCAATCCAGTTTGTACTTTTAAAAACTTAATATGCACCTGGGACTGTACTAGGCACTGTGACAACAGTAAAATAAAATGTTTGACATAAGTTGGGCTCTTTAAGAGTTAAGAATTTAGTTAAGGAGACAAGATGTACACCTGCAAAGAGTTCAAAAGCCAAGAGGAAACTACAAAACTATGTGAAAAATGTGCGCACTGTGAACTTCAAAGTGCCCCAGGGGCTCAGAGCGAAGAAGCAGTGTTGTCTGGAGTGTTCAGGTTGCTCATGAGGGCAGGTCAGCACTGAGACTTGGGAGGAATCTTGAAAGGAAGAGAAACAGAGTATGACTGATTGACACAAACTTAGGGAGAAAAACAATTTCCTAGTGAAAATTTTGGCCCTGGCACAACCACTCTTCTCCCACTCACCGGCGCTCATGTCCACTCTCCCTGCGCTTTGACGACTCGTTCTTGGCTTGCAAAGCAAACAATTCACATTGCTTCATTGGGATATGAAAAAGAGGAGTCATGGAAACACAAGGACACCAGGAAGGACAAAATGAACTCTAACAGTTGGTTTCCGTGAACAGCCCTGCATGCTGAAACCAGGGCTGTGTCTGACTTTAATTATGCACGTGGGCTTCTAGAGCCTACACCCTGAAGTCAACATGTTCCAAAACTAACTCATTATCTTCCCCAAACCTGCTCCCTCTTTGTGATTCCCACCTCAGCCAATGGGCCTCACCATATTCCCAGTTTCTCTGGCGAGGATCTCAAGTCCCCTCTGATTCCTGAGTCACTCTCTACTGCTGCATTCGGTCACTGAGCATTGAGTTTAGGGGGTTGGATCTCCACATCTTTTCCAAACCCATTGCCTCAGCCAGTTCTTCCTGCTGCCACCCTGGTCTGGGCCCTCATCTCCTCATCTTCCTCTAAGGTCACTCATCTCTCCAGCCCCATTCCTCTGCACTCGTTGGCCACACCTTTCTAAAATAGAAACCAGCACTCCCCAGTTTCAAGTTTTTCCCATTGTTTGTAAAACAAGGACTAAACTCCTTTGCTTGGTTTTCAAGGCCTCTCACCTTCTCTAGCTTCACTGGACCAAGCCTCTCCCCTTGGCCACCCATTTACCCATTCCTCCCCACCTCTTATGCACCAGGCGGATCTGTCTGCCTTCAATTTTCCAGCTTGCCCAATACTTTTCTTGCCTCCATGGTCTTGCTCATGCAATTTCTTCAGCTTTTCTGATAGTTGAGCTCCTAATGCGGCCTCCTGTGGGATTCCTGCTTCCCAGGAGCCGCTGCTTCCTACCTCCATCATTTGTGACATTCTCCTGACATTTAAAAAATTTTGACCCTTTGTGCTGAAGAAGTGAGCCAGGTGAGATTGGGAGACCAGGGTGAAGGGAGTAGAAGAATGTTTTGAGACAGGGAAGAGCATGTGTAAAGACTCAGAGGACAGAGAGAATGGTGTGTTCGTGGAGCTAAACGTGCATAGTAGTTAATAGAAACTGGGTTTGAGTGGACAGGACAGCATTGGGAAGAAATGGCACTGGAGGCAGGGGCAAGTCCTAGGGATTGGCCCTGCTAAGAAGCTGGACTTTTAGCTAAAGATCAACGGGCAAGTTTGAAGAGTTATCAGCAGGGCAGTGATGGGATAATATTTGCATTTTAAAGGAATTAGTATATGGGGACCAGAGAAAGACTGGAGAAAGGACTGTCAGTTAGAGAAGGCTGGCAGGAGATAATAAGCTTGGTCAAGGGTAGTGACCAAGTTCACTACCTCTATTCAAGAAACAGAGGAAGAGAGTAGACTTCAGAGAGCTTTAGAAAGGAGGCGCGATTAGGCCTGGTTAATTGATCGGCATGGTTTAAATGGAGAGGGTGAGAGAAGGGAGACACCTGGGTTTCTGGCATGGCCTAGAAATGATACTGTCCATGGCACAGCATCACTTCCTGCTGATGCCCTCTAAAGAGACTGGATCTCTCTCTCCCTTCTCAGAGATGAAACTTCTGACAGTGAGAGTGGGGGTAGTCGACAGCTCCTCGACATTTGCTTTGGAGAAGACACTTCCAGTTGATATGGGGCCTGGATCTCATTCATTTGTTACAGTCTCCAGGGCAACTAGTTATTCAATAAACTTTGGTGAATAAACAACTGTGCCTATAAATACTGTTCCTGGTAGTCTTCGTGCTATGTTTTCTAAAAAATATTGGGCATTTTATCTTTTATTGTCCTTCATAGTGTAAATATAATGGAGCCTGTCTTCCTCTCCAACTCAGATTTCAGTTGAAAGTCTTCATTAGGAGGCAAGTCTTCTGCCAGCTGGGTTATTTGATAGCCATCATAGTCTTCATGGTGCTCCTTGATGGCTATTTAATATCTGGTAGCTCAGAGTCATCACCAGAAAATCAACTGTGTCTTTTGACAGCATCCCGGGCCAACAGTCCCCTTCCTACATCTTCCTTTCTCTTCAAAGTCATGGCCTGTACAACAAAAGATTAAAATCCCCTTATGTCCTTTATTCCTACCTAGAACCTTAAAGGAACTAAACATACCATGTCTTCTGACTGCATCTTTTCTTATGAATCACTTCAAGGCATACTCATATTGTCAGAAAGTAGTTCATCTCCAGAATCATGGGTCACGATCAACTTGCTCTGTCCCTCCCCTGCCACCACTGCCCCCTTCCTCTATTGGTAAGTCCACTTGATAGAGTGGTGAGGTCTCCTTCTTTTCCTCCTCCACCTGTAGTCTGTGCTGTTGTGGCATGTTCTTTTTTTTTTTTTTTTCTTTTTTATTTATTTATTTATTTATTTTTGAGACAGAGTCTTGTTCTGTCACCCAGGCTGGATTGCAGTGGCACGATCTCAGCTCACTGCAACCTCCACCTCCCAGGTTCAAGTGTTTCTTGTGCCTCAGCCTCCCCAGTAGCTGGGATTACAGGTGCCCACCATCATTCCCTGCTAATTTTTGTATTTTTCGTAGAGAGACGTGTTTCACCATTTTGGCCAGGCTGGTCTTGAACTCCTAACCTCAAGTGATCTGCCTGCCTCATCCTCCCAAAGTGCTGAAATTACAGGCGTGAGTCTTTCCTATTCACATCTTGAGGCTGCTCACGGTCCTCCCTTGTGTCTGGAATCTCGTAGTAATGGCTTTCTCCTGGGCGCATGTTCGTGAGAGCCCCTCACTACCTCTATAAATTGCAGAAGCAATCAGTGAGCACTTTCTTCACCCTCGTTAGCAGACCGTCAGGTTTGCATATCAGTGATTTCATCATAACTAGGGAATGGTAAAATCATAGTCCAATTAATATAATTCTTTAGTTTTAAAGAACTATACAACTAGAAGGAGGTAGTTATCAATATATATTTAAAAATGTGGCTGGGCGCGGTGCCTCAAGCCTGTATTCCCAGCACTTTGGGAGGCCAAGACGGGCGGATCACGAGGTCAGGAGATCGAGACCATCCTGGCTAACACGGTGAAACCCCCTCTCTACTAAAAAAATACAAAAAATTAAGCGGGCACTGTAGTCCCAGCTACTCCGGAGGCTGAGGCAGCGTAAACCTGGGAGGCGGAGCTTGCAGTGAGCTGAGATCCAGCCACTGCACTCCAGCCCGGGCAACAGAGCGAGTCTCCGTCTCAAAAAAAATAAAAAATAAAAAAAATAAAAAATAAAAAAAGTAAAAAATAAAAATGTGTTTCCCAGAATTTAAGGTAATGATATTGCCACAATTGATACACACATATGTTATTATAAATGCTCATTTTAGAAGATGAAAGATACCATCTGAATAGCAGACAAATAATAAGTGCTATTTAGGTCATTATTGGCATTTCCTCCTATCCCTTAACATAATTTCAGTCAGCTTTACATTTAGACGTCATTTCTTGCTTAGTTTTGAGATAACAGAAATAGCAATCATTAAAAGCAACCTATTTTTTTTTCTTAAGCACCTATTGTACTAGTCATGGTTCTTCAGAGAAACAGCACCAATAGGAGAGATGGACATATGTGTGTAATGTATGTATTTCATATATATACATATATAAAATAAGGAGTTGGTCCATATGGTTATGGAGGCTGACAAGTCCCAGGATCTGCATTCAGCATGCCTGAGACCCAGGAAGAGCCAATGTTTCAGTTTGAGTTTGGAGGTAGAAAAAAAAACCAATGTCCCAGCTCAAAGCAGTGAGGCAGGAGGGTCAGTCTTTTTGTTCCATTCAGGCCTTCAACTGATTGGATGAGGGTGGGGTGGGCAGCAGCAACCTGCTTTACTCAGTCAACTGATTCAAATGATTGAATGATTCAAATGTTCGTCTCACCCAAAACACGTATGCAGACACACCCAGAATCATGTTTGACCAAATATCTGGGCACCCTGCAGCCTAGTCAAGTAGACACATAAAATTAATCATTGTACCTACTATGTCATCAGTTGGCCTAGTAATTACCTCATTTAATTGCCACAAAGACCTCCCATGTGGAAAGTGGCCTTATTCCCATTTACCCCACAGCTGTTTATTTAACAAATGTTTGCACACTTTAGAGATGAAGAACTGAGCCTCAGAGAATTGATGTAACACTTGTCTAAGGCAGCACAGCCAGTAAATGGCAGGACCAAGATTTCAACACAAGTCTAAGACTCAGCTGGGTACTCTGAACCAGTATGACCACTGCCTCCCAGCACTGGTGCTGTGCTCCCCACAGGCCCTGGGGCTCCCTCCTTAGGATGGAGGAGAGCTGAAGACATTGGCCACTGGCCAAAACTCAGGGCAGCAGTGGGGCAGGCACGCCTGAACATGTGGGACCTGAGTGTAGCTGGGAGCCTGGAGAAGGCTCCCCTTTCCTTGGCCTTTGAGATGACCCACAGAGCATGAATAGTTGCTAGCATTTGTTGAAAGCTACATGCTCGTGTTTTGTGTGGATATTATTATTTAATGTTCACAACATTTCTGTGTTCTTCCCACCACCCCACCCTGTTTGGGAGGGAGACAGTGACAGCTTCCCCATGAGGCAGCCATGGGCAAGGACTAGGAGGCATCCTTTTAAACTGTTGTCCTCAGAGCCACCAAGAGTACCCTCGGTTGCCTTAAATGGCCCCATGGACCAGTCCAATCCTGTTCCATCGCTCCTCAAAATCTGTCCATAAAAACTGCTTAAAATGTGCATGAATCAATGGCTCCGCAGGTGTGTGCTGCCTGCTGATTCACCCACGAGCAGGCCTGGGCTTTCCCTTCTTTTTATTTGCTCCTCATCGCCTGATACATTGCTGTTCCTCATTTTCCATTTCCACTAGAGCTTGGCAAAAACATTGTTCAGTTCTAAACATAACTATGAGCCCCTAAATAAATCTTGTATAAAAGGAGCTCCTTTGTCCTCAACTTCCCGCAGCACTCTCTGCTCTACGGAGTCCCCTTCATCGTGACAACATAAGCAGTCCTCATGGCATTGCCCAGTTAGCTTCGCCCATAGCAAAACTCTCATTTTGCAGAGGAGGAATCAGAGACTCAGGAGGGCATGGGCCTTCCCCAAGTTCACACAGTTAGAAGCCAAGCCATCCGTGTCCCAGTCCAGTGCTTCTGGTGTATCCCACAGACATCAGTTCTTACGGGATGGGATGGGGTCAGCCCCCTGGACTGACCCAGTGCAGGCAGGTCAAAGAACAAGACATCCTGGAGGTGGCCTTGCGGGAAGGCACGCAGGCTGGCCCAGGGCCACACGGGAGGTCGGCACCTGTTTTGCATATTTGCCTCCATGTACAGCCATGTGGGTACAACACAAACAAAGGTACTGGAAGAGGAACTGGAGTAGGGAAGTACTTTTTATATTAACAGAAGCAGATTCCCTCTGGTGTGCATGCTTTGCTGGAAGGCCCGGGAAAGAGCTGAGATTCCTAATTGACTAGAATATGACTCACTTAGGACTCCCATTCCCAGAGGAAGTGGCTTTGGCTGGTATTATGTGTTTACAGAAAATCATCTCATCCATGTAAGCCCACAGCATTGGATCCACCCAGCGGATTCTTCTCTATGATACCTTGATGGGTCTCCAGACACGCATTTGGCTTCCATGGGAAGATGTTTCCTGATCAGACCCTTGGTCAGCTCCCGAGCTCTGAAGCAGACCACAGGAGCAGAGGGTGAACTGTCTTGTTTCAGCCGAGGACTCTGAGAATCCTCTACCAGCCAAACACTTCCACAAGGAAACACAATCGGTGGTAACAACTCTCAGAGGAAAGGAAAAAAAAAAAAACTGCTTCTTGCTTTCAAGATCATTCTGCTTTTTTTTTTTTTTTTTTTTTTTTTTTGGTAGCATGAAGGGTAAATAAACGTTAGGTGCCTTGAGAGCAATTGAATCATAGTTGAGAAGGCAGCACACCCTAGAGGTGGATAGAGAATTTGGATGGTGTCCAGAGATGTGGGAGCTCGTTCTGGATACCAAGGTCTCACTGGTAAAATCACCGCACCACTTGACCTGGGATGCTCAGAATTGGGAGACCCATGTTCCTACCCTCGCTCTGTTAATAACTGTCTGATGTGTACATGAAACCCCTCTGAACCTCAGTTTCTTGATTTATAAAGTGGAAATAATAACACTTGCCGTGCCTGCCTGTCCCAGGTGTGTGGGTCAAATGACCCTATGTGAACACACTTTGTTAACAAGGGAGTATTCTATTTGTGTGTGTGTATGTGTGATGTAGGTGGGAATGTCTTTTGCTGGAAGTGAGATGGGAATGCTGAGGAGTGGTGGAGAATGGTAAAAGGTCTTACTGGGACACACAGAGGGTGCTGGGTAGGGTTGCAAGCCCCTAGCACTGGAGACCCTGGGTCTGCAGCTTCAGCATTCACCCCACCAGCAGATGGACATGCGGTCCAGTGCTGGCTGGGGTGGTGGATAGAGTTAGGCGTATTGACAAGGCGGCGGTTACAATGGTGATCCCAGAGATTTCATTGAACAGGGAAGGAGCTGAAGAAAGGGACCCAGCAGATAGGTTTGGGAAGCTCGGAGGTATCAGCGAGATGTAAGCATCACGTGCATAAGGGAGTTGTTGGCAAGGTGGCAGTGGTGGGCAGAGAGGTGAGTCTGGAGTTTCAGATTTGAGAGGTGGAGGGCATCCAAGATCTGACAAGGGAGGGGTTGCTGGCTGGGAGGGCCATGGTGGTGCTGAAGGGCCCCAGGCCAAATGACAAGGTTGGGATAGAAAGAGTAGAAGCTGAGTGCCAGGGTCACCTCAAAGAATATGGTGGAGTTGTCACACCTAGGGAGGTGGGAAATCTGTGAGTGGTGAGGACATCAGAGGTGGGGGCAGGTGTCTGGAGGGGCTGGGAGGAGAAGGCTGATGCTGTTTTAGGGTAATGGAGACCCAGAAAACAGATCTACCTGGATGCATGCTCAGATTTGAAATTGGATATGAATTACATACAGATTGGTCATTTTACATGTAGATAATCAAAAGTTGTTGGGACATCTTATCCTCAATAATACAAAATATGCATTAAAAAACTGTAATAAATAACTCCTTTTAGCTATTGACATTTTTCATAAAATAGGCCCAAGGGCATGGTTAGTACTAATGAAAGAGAGCCACGCATTGCTGAATTTTCAGGAGTTTTGCAAGCCAGGTGTTATGTTGATAGCTTGAAATAGGCCTGGAAGCAAAATCAGCAAACATTACAAACCAGGGCTTCCCTCCACTAATGCCCCCCCCATCCCTGGAAATCTAGTTTATCAAATATTTCCCAGCACCACTGCCTAGGCCTAAATAAATCTCCAAATCTGCGCAATTTTACAATCCTGTTGTGGATTGAATGTGTTGTGCCTCTAAAAGAGACATGTCCTAATCTCTGGTACCTGTGGATGTGGTCTTATTTCAAAGCAGGGTCTTTGAAGATATAATTAAGATCTAAGTTAAGATGAGGCCTTACTGGAGTAGGGTGGGCCCTTAATCCGATGTGACTGGAGTCCTCCTTAGAAAAGAAGAAGAGATACAGATAGATACAAACAGAGTGGGGAAAACCACGTGAAGACGCAGACCCAGGGCAGAACAGCATGTGACATTGGAGGCACACCACGGTGACACACACCAACGATTGCTGGCGGCACAAGAGGCCAAGAGAAAGACATGGAACTGACTCCCCTCGGAGCTCCAGAAACAACCAACCCCGCAGACACCTTGACTTCAGACTTCTGGCCCCACACCTGCAAGAGAAGACATTCCTGTTGTTTTAAGCCACGCGGTTTGTGCCATTTACGGCAGCGCGGGGAAACTGACAACCCCGTCACAGCATCACGTTTGGGCAGGAGGGCATGGAAGTTCTTCCACGTGAACAGCAAAGGGAAGGTCGGCTTTTGCCTTTCCCTGTCTCTGTTCCTAGGAGACCGTCCCTCTTCCAGCACGTGTTTTCTTTACCATGATCTGGTCCTTCCCAAGAGGTGCCAGGTATTGTTCTGAGAGGTGAAGGACATCTCTTAGCCTTGGCATTCCCCCAGCAGCCCCCAGCAGCACTTATTCACTGCTGGTGAACTGGCTGATTGTCTCTGGTTGGTTCCTGGGTTTTTGTTGTCATTTGCTACCTGGATCTCTCAGGGGTCTTTCGTCTTGACATAGCTGAAGAGTGGATGGAGTGGAGATCTCAGAATTTCCACAGTTGCTCCAATGTTTCTCCCTTCAGACAGAAGCCTTACAAAAAAAACCCAGATTTTTGTAGCAACAGATGAGCTGTGGGACGCTATTGCAAAACTCTAGTTTCAGAAGAATGCACCAAGAGGGCAGCGTCCTCTCCAGACGTGACCTGCCCCACGCGGATGTTTCCAGGAGTGTTTTCCTAGGCAGTTCTCGTCATCTTAGGTGGCTGAGAGACAGGCATCAGGCACATGGAAAATCAAGGGTGATTTGGGGTGAGACACATTTTGAAATTGTAACTCCTGTTTACAGTTTCTTTCTTTATGAACACCAGAGGGCACCACAGTCATACTGAATGGTGGGTCGGTCTTGCTTTAGGACTGCAATCCTGGCACCCAACTTTTTTTTTTCTTTTTAAGTTTAAGAACTAAGAAGTGCTGAATTGAACATGGATTCATTTGAATATTTTGCTCGGACTTCTAAGAAAGTTGCAGAGGAGGCTTTTGGGGCCACTTGCTGGATGTTCACGCCCAGGGCCTGAGGCAGGGGGACCTGTGGGGCAGCACTCCTTGCCTGCTCTCCCACCCAGTCGTGAGATTGTCCAGCTCTGGTCTGCTCTGCAGCAGGGCTAGGACTGTGTCCCAGGTCAGAGCTGCCTCTTGCAGGGACCCAGCTCATTACTTCCTGGGCTCATCCTTTTAAACTGGTTCTGTGAGTTGTTCCAATTCGCATCTGGAGGTGAGACCTGGCCCTGGGAGAATGGAGGATTCCCCAGGGAAGGTCGAGGGATGGCTGAGGTTGCACTGTTGTTGCCTCAACAGCGGTGGGGCTTCGGCAACAGGGGCCAGTTCACCAGTGTGTGTGTCTGGGGTCTTGAACGGTTTCCCGCTGATAGCTTCCCACTGACAGCAGAGCATTTATGGTTCTGGAGAAATATAGAAAATTTTCTAAAGGCTCCTAAAAGGCTCTGGAAGGAGCAGGAGCAGAGCTACTGAGGGCATGGGAGGCTTCGTGGGTACTGGGGGCCCTGTGAAGGGGTGGCTGGGCTGACCTCCAGGGTGACCTTAGGCCTGGGAGGAGAGACCACGCGGGAGAGGTGCCTTGCCAGAGGTGGGCAGCAGAGGCAGATGCTACCAGCACCATCGCCTGTCTAATCACGAGTGTCTGGGCCGCAACGGAGTGTGTGTGCTTGTGGAAGAATCTGTAGCAGATGACACAACTCATTCAGACAGGGGCTTTTCCATTCTCACCTCTGGGACAGGCCATTCAATGTTAGCCATACGGTTATGGGCACCTTCTGATGACACTCAGCAGAGAGCAAGACTGTTCTTAGCAACAGCATGTTGTAAATAGCAAAGGAGCACTCGCTCTGCAGGAAAGCAGGTGGCTTTGCAGACCAGAAGCTCTACTAATGAGTTGATGGCAATTTAGTGAGCCTTGGCTTTTTGTATGAAAGAGAAAACTTCAGCAAAATGAGGGGAGAATGTATATCTATAAAAGAGAGTATGAGGGCATGGCTGTGACCTCCACGAGCAAGTTGAAGTATTCCACCGAGAAGATCCACTGTGGATAATGGGAACTCATGCAAGGCCATGATCTGCTTGGTGCAGTGGGCCCAGAAGGCGGCAGAGGGACTGCCCTGCTTCCAAGACCAGTGACCACTGTGGGGGCTACCTGGCCATGAGGGGGTTCCCTTTGTCATTTACAATTTGCTTGCTCCATTCAGTATTTTTATTTAACTGGGATCAAGAAGGACATAATTTGATAGCAGACCACTTGGATTCCAGTTCCAGATTTATGACCCTCATGACTGATGCTCATGCTTGGCAGAAGTCACACAATCACACCTAACAGGTTACCTTTCTTAAAATGGGCACCTGTTAATAGTACCAAATAATGGATACGATATGACCTGTGAAAGCACTTAGGAATTGATCCAGTGTGACGTAAGTGGTGTCATTAATCTCAGGAGGGAATCTTTAGCACTTCCTTCTCTTTCAAATATGTGTCTGTTACTTGGGCTGAGTGAAAGAGGTTTATTTAGAGTTAAGATAAAGATATATCTTCAGGCCCATGCTGTTACCATCACCAAACAAATAGAATTGGAAAGTATTTTGGGTTCTGGGTACTCATGGCTTTGTGGTTGCTTAGTCACATTCAGACAACAATTTGCAGAGCAACTTCCATATTAGAAACCCCACTAAAAAGGACTTTTGTCCTGAGCAGGGAATACCGTCCTTGTTTTTGTTTTCTACCTTTTTTTAAGCTAACACTAGAGACATCTTAGGCTAATGGGAACAGAAAATAACTACTGGCAAAATCAGGGATCAAAGTTCTATTTACGTTTTGTCAAACAAATACATCTGTTTGACTCGAAGCCTCCTTGGTTTATTACAGCAATTGCTTACTGTAAGTAAGCAACAAGGTGTTTAAATTTCACACATGTGAAATACATATTATGTTGCCTAGCAGGGACCAAGACTCAGTCAATATTTTTTTGTAGCACAGTTCTCAGGTTCTGAGCTTTACTTAACCGAAAGTTTACTTAACCAAAGGAAGTAAGTTCTTAACCTTGACACTAGAACTGTGAGTTGGATTTTATTAGTGAACACACTTGGTAGTTCCTTGTTTAAGTCCATTACCCCAATGTTTTTCTTGAGCTTTAAAACATGTACCACTTGGCACAGTCATAGACTGATAAGCAAGGGAATATAGTAGGCAGCAGTCCCCTGGAATTACAAGCTCCTGAAGCAAAGCTCTGTAATGGGTGACAGCTTAAGCTATGGAATCAACCAGCCTGATTTCAAAGCCAGAGTCCACTGTTTACTGGCTGGTCACCTTGGGCAATTCACTCAACCTCCTCAATCTTAAATTCCTCCTCTAGAAAATGAGTGCATAAAAACACCCACTTCATACTTCTTTTTTTTTTTTTTTTTTGAGATGGAATTTCACTCTTGTTGCCCAGGCTGGAGTGCAGTGGTGCGATCTTGGCTCACTGCAACCTCTGCCTCCTGGGTTCAAGCGATTCTCCTGCCTCAGTCTCCTGAGTAGGTGGGATTATAGGCGCCCACCACCATGCCTGGCTAATTTTTTGTATTTTTAGTAGAGATGGGGTTTCATCATGTTGGCCAGGCTGATCTCAAACTCCCGACCTCAGGTGATCCACCAGCTTTGGCCTCCCAAAGTGCTGGGATTACAGGCGTGACCCACTGCACCCAGTCCACTTTATACTTTTTAGGGCTTCAATGAGATAATCTAGTTAGTGTTAGCTACTATCACTAACAACATCATCATCATCACCACCTCTTAGTCTCCCAAAATACCCAGTATAGTGCCTTGCACTGTGATACGGGGGAGCAATTTCCATTTGTTGTATAACTCATTCCATCCACTGATGCATTTTAAATTTGGAATGAAATCTATCAGGATTACACATTCAAATTCTTAAAGCTCTTCCAATGTACTGTGTTCCCATTTTGGGAGGCAGGGAGAGAGTACCTTCTTAAAACTTTCCCAAACTTCAACCCTAGAAAATAATCTATGTATATAAAAGTTCTTAGTATAATTCTTGGCAAATCGTAATAGACATTTGATAAAAGTTCTAGGAGATAAAAAGTAAAATGGGTTTATATTTTATGATGATTTTCAGGGGAGACATAGGCTTAAGAAAGTGACTTGAGGCCACACACAGTGGCTCACACCTGTGTTTGGGGGGCCGAGGCAGGCAGATCATGAGGTCAGGAGATCGAGACCATCCTGGCTAATGTGGTGGAACCCCGTCTCTACTAAAATACAAAAAATTAGCCGGGAGTAGGGGCACGTGCCTATAGTCCCAGCTACTTGGGAGGCTGAGGCAGGAGAATCGCTTGAACCCGGGAGGCAGAGGTTGCAGTGAGCCAAGATCGTGCCACTGTACTGCACTCCAGCCTGGCAACAGAGTGAGACTCAAAAAAAAAAAAAAAAAAAAAAAAAAAGGCGACTTGCCCAATGTTTAAGAAATAAGAATGTTTTTGGACACTCCTTCTTGAGTCAAACTGAATTTTATTTTGTGTTTTTTCACAAGGATGCCATTATCTTCAGTAAATGTTTTCTTGGGAAACCCAGGCAGTGGGAAATTCCTCCAGACAGCTGCTGGTCAGCAGGTGTTTTCCACATTGCTTGACTGGAGAGCTGTCGGCAGTCAGATCTCTCTGACACGGGGTAAACAGGGCTCTCAACCCAGGCAGCTCTTTAGAACCACCCCATGAGCCTTAAAAAGTACACAAGCCCAGCACCATTGAGCCAGATTTTTGCTTTGGGATAGTCTAGGTGGGCCCCAGGCGTCAGAATTCTTAAAATCTTTCCAAGTGCTTCTAGAGGGAGTTATAATCTAGGTCTCTCTGCTTCGCCTTCTGTATTTCTATGTTTTATACATGTTTATAGATTTCGGCACATTAAAATTCTCTCCCCTTTGTAACTTCTCTTTAAAAGGGACTTTTTTTTAACTTTGTAAAATGATAAAACATAATAGGAATTAACCAGTTTGTTCTTCTGAAGAAACATATAGGCACTTGATTTTACAGAAGAATTGCCAGAATTGTTTAGTAGCGACATCTTAGATACTGAAGTAATAGTGACAGCTTTTTCATTTTATGCAATCAAAGCAACCACCTGTTTTTTTCCCTTTCCCAAGTAAGTTAATGCAATGAATCTTGACCAGATGATTTATCTCTTTGAAATTTACAAAGTGATGGCTTGAGTTTCATATTGTAATACTAATAACACAAATGATGTAGAGAGGTAGTAAAAATAATAACAATATTAGTAATAATAATGTGTTTGTTCATCATGTCCTTGCACATCACATGTTCAAAACAAGTGGTGTTTGAGCTTGCTGAGATATGAAATTTAAAAGAAAGACTATGTAACCTTAATGCTTATGTGTTAGATAGTTCGGGTGGAATATTCAAATAATTCAGCTGGTACCTGCTGCAGATTCTGTGGTGGTGCACCCGTCATTTCTTAAAATAACCCTAGCCATATGTGGCAATTGAAAGACGTGTATAAAAGTTCCCTAGAAGCCCCTAAAGGAATGGTGAAGACCCCACAAATAGAGAAAACAAGGAAGATTAGCATGTAAAACCCTCCTCCCCATCATGGTTCTATCTTCAGTTTCCCACCTCAGAGACAGGACTCTTTGGTTCAATCTTGGAAGATCTACTAAGTTCTCTTTTTCAAAATATAAATCATCCACTTGGCAATGCTTTTACAATACATTAGTGCATTTTGAATCAAAGAATTGTTTAATGTGCTTACCATGAGTTATTTCCTTTTGCAAACATCATTTGAAACTCACCACTTCTAGAAAGTCTCACCTGGTTATGTGGAATATGATCCCATTGATCTCTGGACGTATCTTTTGATATCGGAAGCCATATGCTTACAGGCATGTAATGACGTCCATTGTATGACAGTACGCATCAGTATGTCCTTTTAATTTCTCCGACTTAAGCACATAGGACCTTTGAACATGCTCTTCCACCTGCTTGGAATATATTTGCTACTATCAGCAACTCCTTTATCTAGTTCTTTTCAGATCTCTGCCCAGATGTTTTTGTTCAGGGAAGCTTTCTCTAATCTTCCCCTGTTCACTGATTTTATGTTCTTGTAGTGTCTCTCCAAAGTCTCACTTTTCCACTTTTTTGGGTGACCATTTGATTGCTCACTGCCTGTCTCGGAAGGCTGTAACTCTTTGACTCACACACCCAGGGTCTGTGTTGACTTTTGTTTATCAGTATATTTCTAGCAGTTAGTCCAGTGTTTGAATTCAATAGGTGTCTAATTGTTGAATGAATACTGCACTTTCTTTTTGAAACTCAGCTACAGTTCCACTTCGCTGAAGAGTTCTGCGTTACTTAACTTTTTGAAACTAATGTTCTATGTAATACTTTAAAATAAAGATTAATGGTTAAGGAGAGTGATTAATTGTGCAAAAAGAATGACTCTTACTAAAAGTATTTCTTATTAGACTAAATCTGAAACATAAACTAAAACATACATTTTTAAAAAGCTACCCATAAGTTCACCATATTTATTTATTTATTTACTTATTTATTATTATACTTTAAGTTCTAGGGTACATGTGCACAACGTGCAGGTTTGTTACATATGTATACATGTGCCATGTTGGTGTGCTGCACCCATTAACTCGTCATTTACATTAGGTATATCTCCTAATGCTATCCCTCCCCCCTCCCCCCTCCCCACAATAGGCCCTGGTGTGTGATGTTCTCCTTCCTGTGTCCAAGTGATCTCATTGTTCAATTCCCACCTATGAGTGAGAACATGCGGTGTTTGGTTTTCTGTTCTTGCGATAGTTTGCTGAGAATGATGGTTTCCAGCTGCATCCATGTCCCTACAAAGGACATGAACTCATCCTTTCTTATGTCTGCATAGTATTCCATGGTGTATATGTGCCACATTTTCTTAATCCAGTCTGTCACTGATGGACATTTGGGTTGATTCCAAGTCTTTGCTATTGTGAATAGTGCTGCAATAAACATACAAAGCTCACCATATGCATATAGCAACTACTTTTATGTCATCAAAGGACACTGTCCTTAAACTGAGGTGATGCTGGAACTTGGGTATTTAGTTCTAAATTTGTGTTTCTTCTTCTTCTTCCTTCTTCTTTATCTTCTTCTTGTTCTTCTCCTCCCTCCTCCTTCCTCCTTCCTCCCTCCTCCCTCCTCCTCCTCCCTCCTCCTTCCTCCTCCTCCTCTTCCTTCTTCTTCTTATGTGATGATGGGCAGCTTCATAAACTCTGGCTGGAAATTCAAAGGTATCTAAAATACCAATGCCCTCTAGAGGCAAGAGTGCTCTAAATCATTCACACAAAATTGCCTGAAGCTGGGCTACTTGTCTTGGTAAGCAGCACACTTAAACTACTCCTTCAGGTTTCAGGACCCCACTGTGCCAAATTCAGGAATAAAACCTGTCTCACGTAACACATTTTTAGTCTGTGGGATCTTACTCAAAATCATAAGACTTGTTGTGTCACGAGAATTTTTAATGTCTGTGAGAGTATGGGCATTAGCACGAGATGCCTTAACTCTTAAGACCACCTCAGTCAGTACTGTGACTCAATGCCTGTTAACTAGACAAGGGTTAAATATGCAGATTTGAAAATATTGGGTTAATAAATAGTGAGCAATTAAAGTTTCCCGCTTATTAATATTGCATGGTCTTTCCAGTAATTTTAAATCAACTGATCAGTACTAGCCATAGACCAAAAAGAAAATGAAGTTTGAAGGAACCCACTTCACATGTCAGGAGATGAGCTTATTTCCTTAATGGAGAGTCCTGGTGGAGACACTGGAGACAGTTCTTCAGTGGTGTTTGGTTGAACCAAGCACCAGTTGACAAAGGATCAGAAGTGGGATGCGGCATATATTTTGGTATCAGTGGATGCCTTGTAATTGCAAGCTTTACGGTCATGCATGTTTCATTCTCTCTTTGTTGTGTTTTCCAGAGAGATAACCAATTGGCTGGCAAAGTAACAAATGAAAAGTAACCTGACTCTATTGACCCGCTTAACCCTGCACAGGGGGAAGGATGGAAATGAGCAGCTGTTTGCTTTGAAACAGTGGAACAGGTATGGAACAGCAGCTTTTGTTGTTGCCTTCTTTTATTTCCTTGCACATTATTTCCAGACCAGTTGAAAACAGCAAGTTTTTCCTGTTTGCGGATACAGAATTGGGGTTCCGGGTTCCAGGAACAGGTACTGTGGTTTACTAGTAACATTCTGACTTGCCACATCTTCAGGTTGCCATTTATATAACGACTAGGGCAATGAAAAAACCTTTTTTTTTTTTTTTTTTTTTTTTTTGAGACGGGTTCTCTGTCATCCAGGCTGGAGTACAGTGGCACCACCTTGGATCACTGCAACCTCCACCTCCCAGGTTCAAGTGATTCTCCTGCCTCAGCCCCCTGAGTAGCTGGGATTGCAGGCACCCGCTACCACGGCTAATTTTTGTATTTTTAGTAGAGACAGGGTTTCACCATGTTGGCCAGGCTGGTCTGGAACTCCCGACCTCAGGTGATCCACCCACCTTGGCTTCCCAAAGAGGTAGGATTACAGGTGTGTGCCACCATGCCTGGCTGAGACCATTGTTTTCAAACAGCAAATAAGTAATCATTCTAGGGAGAATTTTTACTTTTAAACATAAGATTTGCATTTTGGATGTGCATTTAGCTTTAAGATACATTATTTGGGCTTATGGGAATTTTGCTCCACTAAACGAATTTCTACGAAGGAATCAAAGAAGTAATGACAAAACGGCAAAGCATGTTGATTTCTCCAGGGAATGCCATGGAGAGAGTGTTTGCTGTGTTTAATGGTCTAATCTCCTCTGCCCACATTCATTTTCTCAGTTGTGAAGGGACCCTGCCAAGAAAGGCATAGTTTGACTTTTTCTATTTTTTCAAATTCACATAATAGATATAGGTGAAGCTTCTTTTGCTTCGAAATGAAGATTTCATTTCAACATGAAAAATTTAGAACCGCACTCTTAGGACCCCTGGAATTAGAATCTTTAAAATTTTTGTTCATTTTGAGTCATTGCCTATTGTCATTGGGGGGCTGTACCTTCTTTCGATTACATCCATTATCAAGAGGCACGTGAGCAGTACCTGGTTTGATAGTCACTCTAAAGAGGTCAATGCTTTTTGTAATATTAATGGCTTTGTCGTGCGGTTAGAAAGTAATTTTAAGTTCAGAAGATTAAGTATCATGTGTTGGATGTTCAAAATTA
The DNA here is from genome assembly GCF_008728515.1 of Papio anubis. Taxonomy (NCBI): domain Eukaryota; kingdom Metazoa; phylum Chordata; class Mammalia; order Primates; family Cercopithecidae; genus Papio; species Papio anubis. The sequence continues at coordinate 61,785,964 of NC_044983.1, forward strand.
AGTCACCTAATGACTTTGCTAGACAAGATTTTTCTCCCCATTGGATGCCTGATAGATGAGGGACTATGAATAAATAATAAAGACTTGAAATTTGCATAAGAATATTATAATTCAAAAGGTTACAGAAAAAAGAGTTTCAAAAGTTGTATTTTATATAAGGAATTTTAAAAAGTTTTGGGCCCACTATTTAAGGTTACTTAAGGAAGAGTTTTTATGTTATTACGTTCTCAGGACATAACATCTTTACACCCATTAAAGGTTTCAATGTATTGCTCTATTGAATCTGAAACTAAATATCATAGAAATCAATAATATATGAAGAATCTGGTTTCTAACTTAACAAGGAGGCAGAAAAAGTAGTGTGTTGTGCTGCTTGAGGCACAAAGCAGCCTTATGATCTTTTGGTTCCTTTGTGTTTCAGTCTGTGGAGTCAGCCAACTACTTCCCACATTGACCAACTATCTTTTGCTTGCATTTTAACATAATGCAAATGGACTTTTTAAAAAAGTTTCTTCATTAAAAGATGTTGTCTGTCTGAAAGGAAATCTTTGGGAACAGGGCAAAAGAAGACGAAACAGACAATATACACTCTATACTACCCATTCTGAATATTGATCAATCCGTATTGTAAAACAAGTTGACTACTGGATTTCATTTAGCAGGAATAAATTATAATGTGATTCAATTTCTAAATGAAGTGATGGTTGGAGAAAACATCATAAACCAAAGAATTAGCTAGCTACTGTGTCTTCCCGGGTATGAGTTTCTAGGTATGACACTCTTTGAGAAATGGAATCTGCCCTTTTTTTCCCCCTATTAGAAAAGGGAGGGTAGAGAAGCAAAGGCCTGGGGCAGGGAAAGACAGGCTCCAGGCTGTTTCCAGGACTGTTCTCTGGAAGGGGCTGGGAGCAGCCCCCGCTTGAACCCATCTCTCTTTTTCCATACCTGGGATAATTTTGAAGGAGGCAGCCTTGGAGAAAGCCATCCTCAAAGGGCACCAGAGGGCTTTGCAGGCTCCCCGGGGCTGCTTTCCTTACACTGGAAAAGATACTGGACAGGATTCAGGCACCCTCAACTCCAGAAACCTCGGAGTCTTCCTCTGTGAAAAGCATGAATGCTAACGTTAGGCTGCTTCGCTCACAAACACTGGTGTACCCAGTAAAAGTGCTGCCCAACGCCAAACCTAATGTGCCCCCCTCCTGTCACCACCCAGTCAGCAGGGAAAATAAGAACCAGGAGTTTGGGAATGGAGAGGAGAGAGTGGTTTTTCATAGGTGGTAGGAGTAAGTTTAACAAGACTAGAAACACTCAGGGCTGTGGCTCATGTGTTTCCTGTAGCCCTGAGCCACAGGGCTTCCTGGAGATCCTCAGGAGGTTTTGACCCAGAGGCCAGGAATCTTCTTTCCTGTGTGACTTACAAACTGGGCTCCCTGCAGAAGTTCTGAAATTCTTGCATAACCCACACGTTCCTCTACTTCCAGCTAACTCTACTTTCCTCACTAGCTCCGTTAGGAGCTCCCTCTTAGTCCACGTGCAGGCTCAGGGTCTGTGCAGAGGGAAAACACTTGCTGCAGTAGCCCTTAGATCCCACTGCGCCTCCATGTGGCCCCTCACCCTGGACAGAGCCGCAGGGTCCCTCACAACCTGTAGCTGGACACAGTGCAAGGCTGCTTCGGTTCAGTGTCACCGCTATTCAGAGTTCTTGTGAGGATTAGATGAGATACTAGTTGGGGGAAATTGTAAATTGTAAAGCATCTTAGACATGTCAAGTGTTATTCAATATGACACTCTAGTAAGAACATGGGCTTTAGAACCAGATAGCTCTAAATTCCAAACTCACCTCTGTGAACCTGGGCAAGTTGCTTTACTTCTGGGAGACTCAATTCTCTCATCCACAAAATGAGATTGCAAAGCAGAGAGGTATATGCCTGCTGCCCCTAGGGGGCTGCAGGCTGCTTATCTTCTAAGAGACTTCATATGACAGCATTCATCACCACATCATGAACTTACCGTGGTCAAAACAGTGAAAGGCTGTCCGGTTCTCAGCCTTTGAAGCTCAACCAGCTGAGTTGGTGGCAGCCAGAGAGCAGGGCCTTGCTGAAGACCGCACTCCCTGCAGCCACGCTCTCCGGATGGCGCACAAACTCTGGATGTCTATTATTTTATGAAGGGAAACAGTTATCTTTGGAAGAAGATCACTTGTGTCAATGTGACCAATTCATGTCCTCCTTGTGGGTGGATCTCAGGGCAAGACAAATCATCATCAGATGCCAATTTATTCATTTACCAGGAGATAGAAGTGTCCCTGAGACCAGTGAAAAGAACTGAATCCATGTGACCAGTGCATTCTCTTCCTTGAGGGAGATTTATGTAGGATGCCAGATAGTAGCCAGAAGGAGACTTGTCAGCATGGAGTTAGATGAGTCCAATGTTTAACAACGAGGGCTGAAATTGCTGGATGGGCTTCTCTCAAGAGCAACCGCCTGGCCAATGGGGCCTGAGTCCCTTCCCGCCTTCCTTGCAATAGCGCTTGGATTGGCCTCCACGTTTGTTTTTCTCTGCCTGTCTGTGTCTGCTCATCCTCCTGAATAACCAACACAAGAAGAACCTGACACTGTCAGTTACGATTATGCAGTTAATCAGGTTCTATCAGGTCTTGCAGGCCCACGAGCCATTTATCTCTTTAAGATGATTTTATAAGACAGCTTTTTTCCTGATCCAGCATGCACTGATCTCCCATTTTACCTCTCAGAAAACAGTTTTATTTATCTTACTCCTAAGCTTTTGGGGGTCCCTCTCTGAAGCCCCCAAGTACTGATAACAGGATTAAATGATACGACATATGAAAGTTGTCTTTCTGGTGCATAGGAGGGGCTCAGTAAAGAATAATTCTCTGTTTTCCTTTCCTTTCATGCAATATGATAGCTCTTAAGACTTTTATGGAACATAGCCCTGTGCTATGTCACTTGTATTTCAAAGATTAATAGAAAATTGGATTCCAGCCCCTGAGGAGCTCAGGGTATGGTGGTGCAGAGATATTTAAGTGGATAATGTTTTGTTGAGTGTAAAAACCCTGTTGTTCCCAGGCCCATTGGCTGTGGGAATAAATGTGGCCTTCCTGGTATTCATTTATTCATTTTGCTGTGCTGTTAGACCTCACCTGTACAAATACAGGGCCTTACCTCCTGCAAAATCCTCCCAAAGATGTGCCAGTGCTCAGGGAGATTAGTGTCCACCCTTCATCCCCATTTTCTCCATTAGCATTAGTCCACGCCATGCCCATTATAAAATTTGAATCAATAATGTTTTCTTAACCCCAGCTAAAGTATATACAAAGCAACCTGAAGTTCCCCCACACCCCACCACCCTGCTGCCCACCCTCACTCTTCCTGCCCCTTGCTGGTACTGAGTCTTTCCAACATTGTGATTCTGGAGCTTCCAAACACCGCAAATATTTCTGAGTATCCCTAGCAGGTATTGCAAATGTTTTCTGACATGACTCTGGGCCTTCTGTGACCAGCCCTTTTCCTATCAGGCCTGATAGGAGGGAAGGAAGGGGCAGGAGAAGGAAGGAAGAGGCAGGGGAAGGGGCAGGCAGCAGTGTCCCCTGACTTTCTGCCAGGTTCTCTGTTGCTACTTTCTTTGTAGCAAAATGTTGGCCCAGCGTGGCCTGGGTGCTGCCTCTCCCTATGAAATGGTTTCAGAGTTGCAGATCGTTGTTTCCTTTAGTCTTTACAGAGTGCTCATGCAAACATCTCTTCAGTCTCTAATTTCTCCCCCAGAGGAGCTCAAAAACACATTCTTGGGTAGGGCAGGGGACCAGTGGGCATCATCTAGTCTAGACTCCCCTCATCTTCTCTCTGAGCTAGATCCCAGTCAAAATTTCCTCCCTCCTCTTTCAGCCCCCAAACCCAGAAGTCCTACTTCGTGTTGATTTATGCAAATAGATGACCAAGAGAGTCACTGGCCACCAAGGCCATACAGATCTGAGATTAGACTTAGATAGAAGGGCTGTAATAGAAAAATATGAACCAAGTTCTACAGAGGCAAGTGGTAGTATTGCTTTCAGTTCAGGCTTCACCATTTCTGCGAGGCCATCCCTCCCACTCTCACTCAAGTTAAGCACTTGCTCTTGAATCACCCCACGGACATTTGCCAGATACCTAATCCGTGCCAAGCACAAAGCGAGGCCTCTAATGGCATGGTTCCCAAGCAGAATCCTGTCCTCCAGGAGATCCCTCCTCTGTTTGATCTCTATACTTGGTACCTCTCTGACCCTGAACACTAGTTTCATTTTTGGCTTATACATTTGGATCCCATATTAGTCTGCAACCTCTCTGAAGACCTAACCCACACTTTAGGCTTCTGAATAAATACAGTCATCTGAATAGCAACATTTTGGTCAACGTCAGACTACATATACAATGGTGGTCCCAGAAGATTGTAATGGAGTTGAAGAATTACTATTGCCTAGTGACATTGTAGCTGTCATAATGTAGTGTGACACATGACTCACGTCTGTGGCAGTACTGGTGTAAACAAACCTACTGCATTGCCCGTTATATAAAAGTGTACAATCATGACGTAGACCTTCACATTCATTCATCCGTTACTCACTGACTCATCCAGAACAACTTCCAGTCCTTTGAGCTCCATTTGTGGCAAATGCCCTATACAGATGTACCAATTTTTATATTTTATACTACATTTTTACTGTACCTTTTCTGTGTTTAGGTGTTAAAAAGTTGACTACAATATTCAGTACAGTAACACACTGTACAGGTTTGTAGTCTAGGAGCAATAGGCTATACCATATAGCCTTGGTGTGTAGTAGGCTTTCCCATCTAGGTTTGTGTAAATACACTCTGTGATGTTCACACAATGACAAAATCCCCTAAGGATGCATTTCTCGGAACATAGCCTCATTGTCAAGCGGTGCATGACCATAATTAAATTGTCGGCTGTGGGTGTTATCATAATCCGTGTAGTAGATTATCTTCAGTAAACTGTATATCTCTTTCCTGGATTAGTGACAGCAAGATCCAAGTAGGAAGCAATCAAAGTGAGTGAGTCATAGAGCACGGTGCTCACAAGCATGAAAATTATGCTTCTCTGTGCCTTGTTAAAATTGATTTTACAACTATCTGTTGATTTATGGGAGTCATGACATCTCTCTTATTTTATGACATAGATGATGAAGAGGAAATACATTTTTCCCTCAAATTGAAACTATCAAAATGGTTTCTTTTGGATGTTGCATATAGAGAAAAATCGATAAAGCAGACATAACTCTTCTTATCTGTACTAGAAATGTCAACACAACACATTTGAAATCTGTTGGGTTTGAATATCTTAGTTTATCACTATTATTTCCCCAAAGTATTATTTTCCAAGTACCCAGAAGCCACATTCAACTTAAAGGCAGAGTAGGTGCAGTGATTTAAGAAACTTCCACAATAGTTTGTCTGGCTTGGCGATGCTCAGGGAGCTGCCACTGGTGTTTAATTGAGAGAGTATAACAGCATTTAGGAGTCCTGGTTGACAGTGACCAAAACCTAGCTGAAACACACAAGAAAAACTATGCGTGTACATTTGTACATGGAGAGGAATTTTATTGGCTCAATCCAAGGAAGGGTTGATAGACAAACTGTTGTAGGGTAAGAGTTGCAGGTGGACCCGAGAACAACCGGAGCCAGGAACTGAACCCCACTGAGGCTCTCACTCTCTTTCACCGTCTCTTAATTCAGGCCAGCCAACAATACTCAAATGTTCAATTGTATAATTTTCACCATCTGAGAGATTGTTCTATGTTTTTAAAATCTTAGGGAAGAATTCTAATTGGTTTGACTTGGGTCAGGTACTTCCACCTGGTGGACTAACGGAGATTGGGTAAGTCTGAGGTAGGTCTCAGGAAAAGCACAAGTTGCAGTGGGGAACCTATGCACTCCCCAGAAAAAGAAAAGCTAAATGGCTAATAAGAAAATTATCTACTACTATGATCTCTGGCCAGAACACCCCAAAAGGCATTTGTTAAGATGGCCTAGATGGCCTCTAACTCTATATTCTGTAGTCCTGGGATTTGAATTATTATGTCGATTTGTTTATTTATTTGACAAACAAAAATTGTGTATATTTATGGTGTACAGTGTGATGTTTTGCCTTATGTGTACATACATGATGGAATGGTTAAGGTAAGCTAATTGCTGAGGTAAGCAAACACATTAGCTCATTTCTCTTTTTGTTGTGTGGTAAGAACACTTAAAATCTACTCTCCTAGCTATTTTCACATACATATATAATATATTGTTATTGACTATTGTCACCAAGTTATACAACAGATTTCTTGAACTTATTCCTCCTATTTAACTGAAATTTAGCATAATTTGGACAACATCCCCCAGCCACTGCTTGCCCCATATCCACCACTTCCATTGCTGGCTAAATTTGGAAAATATATGAAAAAGAAGTTAAGCAAATTCCAGAAAAAAATAGAAGACCAAAAAGCTCTACATTTGCCCGGCCTGTGAGGATTGATTCTCAACAATTCTGAATTCACTGGGTGTTTAGATGACATTTTGCTTCTATTTAACCGTGTGGACGAAGCCCTGTTCCATTTGCATGGCTGCCTGTACCCTTTAACACCCTGATTCAGAGCTCTGCTTTTGGCGCTCCTAACCCTTTTCTCCCCTCTTTTTGCAGTTGGTACACAAATATTCTTCAGATTGTCATTTTACAAAAGGTCAAAAATGAGCTGTCTTCCCCTTTAGAGAGTGAGAAGTAGTGTGCATAACCTTCATGGCTATTTTCTCTCCTTTAGTTTTGCAGCCTTAGAAAATGGCATGTAACGTACCTAACCAAAGACAGCGGACTCTGTCAACAACAGGAGAAGCTCTATACGAAATTCTTGGTCTGCGTAAGGGAGCATCAAATGAAGAAATTAAGAAAACCTACAGGTACAGAGTTCAATGGTGACTTTTCTTGTGCTACTAGTGATAGTTATTTTGTGACTGGTAGGTGCCTCCATTAAAGACATAAGCTTCTTGCTAAGACCAGGTAATCCAAATTTTAGATCTAATGTTCCCTGCTCTACAACATAGGAGTGAGGAATGGACAGGCATGGCACTGATTTTATGGAAGAACTCACTGATGATGCTGGGCCTTAGGAAAGGGCAGCCTATGTCTTAGACCTGCAGTGAGAGAGAGAGAGAGAGAGAGAGAGAGAGAGAGAGAGAGAGAGAGAGAGAAATGAGTGAACCGACCACAACCAATTGCTGTCATTTTTTTTTTCTTTCTTTGACAGTCTCAGTCTGTTGCCCAGGCTGGAGTGCAGTGGCTCAATCTTGGCTTACTCCAACCTCTGCCTCCCGGGTTCAAGCAATTCTCTGCCTCAGCATCCCAAGTAGCTGGGATTACAGACACGTGCCACGATACCCAGCTAATTTTTTTTTTTTTTTGTAGAGACGGGGTTTCACCATGTTGGCCAGGCTGGTCTTGAACTCCTGACCTCAGGTGATTTGCCCACCTCGGCCTCCCAAAGTGCTGGGGTTACAGGTATGAGCCACTGCGCCCTGCCAACCACTGTCATTTAACCCATCTGATATAGCGTCACTGAGTCAGGTAGAGGAATTCTTTTTTAATAAAAGGAGTTGGGTGGAATGCTGTATTTGTAAGCCATATTTCTCAAGCCCTTACTTTTGAGCTTTTATAGTCTAGTTCCAAGTTAGTTATTTCTGGAAAACTTTGAAAAAGACATTTCAAAGTTTTTATTTTAAGTATCCAAGGAATAAAAAAATATTGAGGGAGAAATGCCACTACTACAACCCAAACATACGAGGGAAGCTGTAAAATTAAAGTCAAAGGGACAAATCCCCAACTCAAAACACAAAAAAAATCATCTGCTTCTACACCGAAGTCTAGAAAGGCCTATCAGTGACAGAAGGAACACTAGTTCAGGGCTTCCTACTCCCGGAGATATTCTGCACTGGCGCTGTAGTATGTCAGTCCTCCAAGAATTCCATGATGAGTTTAATGAATTTCTCAAAATTCTGATATTTGTCCCACCTGTAAAGCATGTAGCCTGTCCAATACTTGTCTTGACAGTGTTTTGGGACCTCATAGGGCATTTTGAGGTATTTAACTGTCTCTTGGCTAGTTGGAGGAAGAAAGATGTGTGGACTTTAACCACCTTCTGGACAAGGCAGCTGCTTTCAGAGAGAGAAAATCTTTCCAGGAGAGTGTTTGTTTGTTTGCTTGTTTGTTTAGAGATAGGGCATCACTTTTGTCACCCAGGCTGGAGTGCAGTGGTCTGATCACAGCTCACTGCAGCCTCGAACCCCTGGGCTCAAGCAATCCTCCCACCTCAGCCTGCTGAGTAGCTAGGACTTCAGGCTAGCTACTCCGGCTATCAGGACCACCAGGCCTAGCTAATTTTTTGAAATTACCTTTTTAAAAAGATGGGATCTTGCTTGGTTGTCCAGGCTGGTCTTAAACCCCCAGCTTCAAGTAATCCTCCCACTTTGGCCTCCCAAAGTGCCAGAAGAGCCTTGACAGTTTCACATTGAAGCCTAAATTTGCTAAGACTCAGGTTCTTTCTTACATATAGTTTTAAGTAGATGAAACAACCAGAAACTTTTGACTTGTGATACTCTACCATGAAGGACATGGTGATAACAGAAATAGTGGAATAATCTGTGCTTGTAAGCATTTAAGATACACCTGTGGGTTTTGGTGACTGATGATTAAACTGTTTTCCAACTTGCAAAAAAAAATGTTGAGTATAAAACTAATTTGCTTATTGTAGAGAATTTGCAAATTACCAAAAATGAAGGCAATAACATTTATCCATAATCCTACCTCTAGTAATAATTATCATTAATATTTTGTTTCTTTCCAGCCTTTTTTTTTCTATCTAGAAAAGACATTTAAAAATCAGGTTGTATTAGTCTATATTCTTCAACTATCTCTTTTTTATTTTATTTTTATTTATTTATTTTTTTTTCCTGAGATGGAGTTTCACTCTTGTTGCCCAGGCTGGAGTGTAATGGCACGATGTCGACTCACCACAACGTCCACCTCCTGGATTCAAGTGATTCTCCTGCCTCAGCCTCCTGAGTAGCTGGGACTACAGGTGCCTGTCACCATGCCTGGCTGATTTTGTATTTTTAGTAGAGATGGGTTTTCTCCATGTTGGTCAGGCTGGTCTCAAACTCCCGACCTCAGGTGATCCTCCCACCTTGGCCTCCCAAAGTACTGGGATTACAGGCGTGAGCCACTGCGCCTGGACTACTACTGCTTTTATTTTATTTTATTTTATTTTTTTAACAAGGTCTTATCATGAAAATATCTTGATGTTACTAAATAGTCTGATTTTTAATGGCGTTAGCCTATGGTTATCTGTAATTTATTTAGTCACATTGCAAGTTGTTATTGAACACGTAAGTTCTTTTACTTATTCCTTATACTTAATGTACATATAATATAATGCATATTTTCAATTACTTATTTTCTTATGAGGTAAAAAGCTATACCTTTACAGGAAAAAAAGAATCAAACTATAAATAAATTTTCAGATTTTAATCAGTTACTTCTTGATTTAGTCTTGAATTAGGTTTTTTTAACCTATGTGCTTTTTCTTACTGTACAGAAGTTTAAAATTAGGCAAATTTGTTAGTCATTTCTTTCATGACTTTTGTTTTACCAATTATGGTTAAAAGACCTCTTGCAATTACAACACTATAAAAATATTCACCTTATCTTCTTCTAGCACATTTATGATTTTGCTTTGACACTAAAGCTTGATCCAATTGAGGTTTATTTTGGCATATTTCATATGCCAAAATATGAAAAAGGAATGAGGTCAAATTCCAGATCTAATTTTTTTCCAAATCCTTAGCCCACTAATACTTATTGAGTCTGTATATTTATCTATTAATGGGAAATTCTCTGGGTTTGGATTGGAACCTTCACCATTGGCAAACTGTAGGACTGAAATGCCTTTGAGAAGCATGTTTTGAAGAAGAAATGACAATGGTGCGAACTGCAATTTGGAACCAAATGGTTACATGAAAATGGTAGAGTCTGATCAAAGTGAATATCAATCTTCTAGTTTATATTTCCCTTAAGGTGCTAGGGAGAGAAAAGCCTTTGCTTTTCCATCTTGCCCTAGACCTATCCAGAGGAGTGTGCCTGGGAGCTGCCCACACCTGTTGGTGGACGTCCTTGGCTGAAGATCACTGAATTTGACTGAAGGCTTCAGGCTGGGACACTGTGCTGGGGGAGGGGAGGTGGGAGGGAATGCCATAACTGTATTGTCAGTTAATTAATTTTTGTAATAACTGCAAAACTGCTCCCCAAAACGAGGAGGGAAAAAAGTGACATCCAACTTCCTTGTAATTTTTAAAATCCACTTTACTTTAAAAATGTGACTCTTAATTGTCTTTATTAATTTTGTAAGCTAAAATTTCAGGTCATATGTTAATTAAGGCATTAATTATGCTGAGTTGTTTGCAAATTTAACAATTACAACATAAAGTCTATTCATGTAATTAGTGTCTTGCTATTAATTTTGTTTTAATGTGATACAAATATTATTTTTTCAGGTGATTAGGGTACTAGTATGCTGCCAAAAGCATCTACTTCTCCCTAAATTACATATTTGTATTCTGCAAGTTATTCAAAATGTATGAGCAAGCTGGAAATCCACTGAGACTATTATTCTTATATTGTGGGATCTGGATCAAAGCAGTCACAATATAGTGAAATTAAAAATCAGTGAAATTTAATAAAATTACCAACTGTTGAATCCATACACAACTTGGCCACTGTTATAATATTTGGCTGTGCTCTTGAAAACAAGGCTGAGTTAGAAGACTTCTTTCTTCTTTTGCATTTTATTTTTAAAAAGATAATCTTTCATTTGATTAAAATGAAAACAGGTATATAAAAAAGTCTTTCTCTTACCTCATATCCCCCAAATCACTTCCCCAGGGGAAGCAATATTATCAATTCTTTATGTACCCTTCTAGAGAGATCTTATGTCTAAATAAGCATATATAGGCCAGGCACGGTGGCTCACACCTGTAATCCCAGAACTTTGGGAGGCCGAGGCAGGTGGATCACTTGAGGTCAGGAGTTTGAGACCAGCCTGGCCAACATGGCAAAACCCCATCTCTACTAAAAATACAAAAATTAGCTGGGCATGGTGATGCATGCCTGTAATCCCAGCTGCTCTGGAGGCTGAGGCAAGAGAATCGCTTGAACCTAGGAGGCAGAGGTTGCAGTGAGCCGAGAGCCGAGATCATGCAGCTGTACTTCAGCCTGGGTGACAGAGTGAGACTGTGTCTCGGAATAAATAAATAAATAAGCATATATACAGAACTTCCAGTCTAAGCAAGATGGTGTAGACTTTTCTCTCCCTGCTAAGCACAACTAAAAACCTTGGAAATAACACAAGAGACAACCAAAAGAGAACTCTGAAAGGTAGAAAGAGGATGATCAGAAATCCTAGGTCACAGCAGCTGGGCATTTTATAATCCCCTCCATCCCAACCCAACAAAAGATAACCCAGGCCCAGCTTTTCCCAATACCCAATCTAGCAAGAGAAGGCATCCAGTTAACCTTATTCTTCCTCCAAATTGAACAGAAGTCCTGCCAACAACATTAGACAAGTCCCACAGAAACAGCAAGTGGCATCAACTGAAAGCCCTCCATCAACATCTTGCCGGGGAAGTGCTCTCTTTTCCCACCACCAGTCTGGGACTCCTGTCTCTCACCTAGAGACCCCACTTGGCAGAGGACATTAGTAAGGAGGATTCCACCACAAGCACCCAGCCCAGGAATGCTTCTGTCCCCACAGGCTGGAGACTCCCTTCCTTCAACTAAAGGCACCTGGTTCCTCAGCTACTACCAACAAGGAGTGTTGGGAGCCTCAGAAGCAGGAGACAAACCAAACAAACCAAAGAAGCACCGTAAAGACTCTGAAAAGCAGATTGTTATTGGAACCACTCACAAAAGTAGGCTAGAACCTGCATGCTAAACCTAAAGAAGGGGACTGCCTGCTAAAATAAAACAATTTAAATAGAAACCAGAATCTCCCAACATGATAGCCAAAATATCCAGATACAAACAAAATCACCCATCCTACAAAGAAGTGAGAAAATCATAACTTGAATAAGAAAAGAAAATCAGCTAACTCCTGTGCTGAGATGAACCAGATGTTGGAACTATCTGAAAAGCATTTTAAAGTAACCATCATAAAATAATTCAATGAGTAATGACAAGTAATGACATCATAAAATAATTCAACAAGTAATGCTTCTCTTGAAGCAAGTAAAAAAATGGAAATTCCCAGTGAAGAAATAGGAGTTACAAAAAAGAACCAAATGGAAACTACAGAACCAAAAAAAAAAAAAAACCAAAAAAAAAAAAAAACCATAAATAATAAAACTAACTGGATAAGATTAATAGTACAGTGGAGATGACAGAGAATAGAAATTGAGGACAGATCAATAGAATGTGCTTATCGATCTGAATAATCGATAAGCAATAAACTGAAACAGAGTCTCAGAAACCTGTGGGACAATAACAAAGACCCAACATTTATAGCATTGCCGTCCTAGAAGGAGAGGAGTGAAACAATGGGACTAAAAGAGTACTCAGAGAAGTAATGGCTGGAAATTGCCCACATTTGGCAAAAGATAGAAACCTACAGACTTAAGAGGCTGAGAGAACTCCAACAGGATAAACCCAAAGCAATCCATGACAAGAACATTATAATTAAACTTCTGAAAACTAAAGACAAAGAAAAAAATGTGGAAGCAGTCAGGGAGAAACAATGCATGGCCAAACACCCATTTGAATGGCAGCATATTTCTCATCTAAAGCAACAGAAGCCTGAAGAAAGTGACAAAACATTTTTCAAGTGATGAAAGAGAAGAACTGTCAGCAGAAAATTCTATATCTGGTGAAACTATATTTCAGGAGTGAAGGGGAAATACGTTCTCACATAAAGGGAATCTAAAAGAATTTGTCACTAGCAGATCTCCTCTTTAAGAATGGCTAAAGGAAGTTCTTCAAAAGAAAGGAAATGATAAAGGAAGGAATCTTAGGCGATCAGGAAGAAGGAAAGAACAAGCGAGAAAGCAGAAATATGGGAAAATACAAGAGACTGTCCTTTTCCTAGTGAGTTTTCATGTATGATGATTGGGACGAAATTTATAATACCATGTGATACTCAAAACAATGATATTTAAAAACGGGAGGATAAAGCAGCCAAAGTGGGAGTAAGGTTTGCACCTTCACTCAAACTGATATCAATAGATTGTGATGTCACACACACATACACATATATAATACCCAGTCACTGGGAAACCCACACAAAATGACACGTTCCAATACACACAAATAAATCAACATGGAATCCTAAAAATGTTCAAATAACCCACAGGAAGACAAGAAAAAAGAACAAGAAAAATGAGAAACAAATGAAACAAACAGAAAATTTAAAATCTATTTCAACAGCCTACCATCTCCCCAATTGTCCAAGTCCCATTATCTAAAATTTGTAGCCTTAAACCCTCACATAATAATTATATTGTGTAAACAGCCTAAGCATATATGTTATATTTTCCTTTCTTCTACCCATGGTGGTGTGTTCTCCCTCCTAGCCTGTACTTTGTATTTGCTTAACAACATATCTTAAAGATAATTCTAAGGAATGATCAGTTCATGAAAGGATTTCTCATTCTTTTCATATTACCATGTAGTATTCCATGACATGGATGTCCCATGGCTTAATTAGTTTCCTAATGATAGATATTTAGGTTGTTTCCCATCAAGGCTGTCTTTTTAAAACCAACTTTTTGCCTCTCGGAGAGGGAAACCCCATAGTCCAGAAAGGTAGATAGAGGTGGGGAAAAAGAAACAATCTTGGTTCCTGATCCCTTTTCAGTATTTGCATGTCCTGATCCCAGATTCCTAGAGCAAGAATCTCATGGATCCAGCCAGATCAGATGCCCATTCATGTCTAACTAGCTCTGATTCAGGGAATCACAGCTTCCCACTACCAGTTAGCAAGGAGGTGCGATCCAACTTTTACCGGAAGGGAAAGGGACAGTGTTCTCTAAAAAAGGGGACAAAGTTGGGAAAGAAATTATCAGTATCTCCAGTTCTTCATTCTTTTACAGAATTAACCATAAACAGCAGCCTCAAAGACCTATCTCAGTCCCTCCCATGTCTATTTGTAGATCTTTATCATAGAGTCTTCCTGTGAATAAAGCACTTTTTCCTATGTCATCTGAAACTCAACCATATGTCATTAGTCAGCTGATAAAATGGAGTCCCCAGCTACCTCAAAGGACAGCTGGGAAAGGTGACAAGAGGAAGGCTTTTACTGTGCCAATCCATCAGGTATTGAAGTTCTTGCCTTATTGACATTTTGTGAAGAGAAATGAGATCATTTTTTTTTCAAGGGACGCCAAGCTCTTTGTGGCAAAGCACAGTGAAAATACCAGGTACTATTGTGAATGAACAAATATCCAAGTCTAAAATTATCCTGCCCTTTGGTGCTGCTGTTCCAAAACCATTTATCTAACATAAGATGAATTTGTGATCCAAGTCAAAAGTGGCATATCACAGGGTGAAACTCATGGTATAGTGTCATCCAGAGCCTTCATTATGGAATAAATCTTCCTTTAGTATTGCAGATCATAATCATCCCAAAGGGATTGAAGTCTTAGGCTCATTTAATCTGATTTTATCATTGCTAGATCATGTCACTTAATCTGACCAGTATTTGCATGAGATAAGCAAATATTTTACCCTCTTCTCCCACTGCCTAAAAGTCTTAAGTCTCCCCCTTATCATGCTGTCTGAAGGATACTTATTTGAGTTAATCTTTTAAAATTCAGATAGACCTAAAATGATGGAGGTTATCCATCATTCATACATTTGCCTGAACTTTAAACTGACATGTTTTGCCTTTCCACCTAATTTAGATATTGCTCCAAGAGCCAACAGGAATTTTGAGTTAGAAAGCTAGTGAAGGAAGTGAGGAGAAGGGAGAGTCACTAGTGGACGGTGGGATGATTGAACAATTGGGGAGATGGGAGACTGCTGAAATAAGGAACTCAAAGACCGCTCTCTATATAACCTCAATACTCAGGCTCAAGACCCTTTCAAGTGACTTGAGAAGTTGGGTTCACTGCAGAGTCTCTGCCATCCTTCTTCTAGAAGTCTCCTCTGAGGAAGTCTTCCCGGGCCTGGGAGCCAGTTCATCTCCATGTAGTGGCATTGTCCACCAAGCCATGTTGCCACCCTGTAGCTGATGCTGCTTTGCCATTTGCTATGTTGGCATGTCCACGGTCACTGCTAGACACAGCCCTGGGTGCTAGACTCTGCTGCTACAGCTCCCCTGCCACTCAGCTGCACCTCCCTGCCAGGCATGGTAGGCGCAGCTGGTGCTCCTTGCCAACCACTCAGTCCCCAAATCCTCTGACCACTCCTTCAGGCCCAGAAGCCTTTTCTGCTGTTTACCTTGAGAGCCGAGGGAGCACCAAAGCCTGCTGGGCTGTACCTCTGGCAGGGATGAGGCTGGGCATAGGGGATGGCTCCCTCCCTCCTCTTTGTGATATGCTCTGTTAGAGCCCCCTGTGAGTTCAAAGCATGGTAGAAAAGCTCCTTCCAGTTTTCCTTGGAGCTCTCTTTTTCTCTAGGACCCAGACACATGCTCAGGGGGTGAGCCAGACACTAGCAGTAGTGTCGCTCTGCTTAGACTCTCAATCTTATCCAACAGTCCCCCCTGCTCCTGTGTCAAGGTCTTCACACCTGGCTCTTTCTTTCCTAAGAGGCATTCTTTTCCAGGAGATTCTACAGTTCCCTCCCCAGCCTAAGAGAGGTTTGTGTCAGTCTGTCCCACTGGTTCTTTAGATGTACCCAGCTGGGGCTGCCACAGTCATGGCTTGGATTCCTTTCTGGAAGCCTCTTCAGCTCTGTGGAACTTCTGGGAGGCCATTGCTACCAGTTTTCCAAACACATCCTGATGTGCCCTAACCCCGAGCAGTGAACAATGGGCGATAATGACTCAAAGAGCAGCCCTACCATATTCCTGCAGCAAGGCCACCCGATTCTGTGTTGAAACAGGTAAATAAAATGTGTCATCTTACTGTTTGTTGCTCAGCAAGTACTGTGGGTGTATGATTAGATTTCCTGTTTTCTTGTTGGTACATAAAGGACCTTCACTCCAAAGTCATTAGATTGTTGATCCATACTGCTACCTAATGATAGCAGAAGCCAAGAAGGCTGATCAGAGCACGTAACAACCACCAGTATGTCTAGAGTCTCTAACACTATCAATGGCTTTATACCAGCAAGTCTTGTTCATTATTCAACGAATATGTGTTGAGCACCGCCTCTGTGTTGGCCACTGTCCTAGGTACTGAGAAAATAGCAGTCAACAAAACAGACCAAATTTCTGCTTCCTTAAACCTGTTCTAAATAGGGCCAGGGGAAAGGGGAGGCTTAATAATGAGCAAATAAGTAAGACACACAGCATATCAGATGTTGCTAAATGCTGTGAAGAAAAGCAGAAGAGGGTAGGGAGTGTTAGGAGTGTGCTGGAAGTTCCACATTCTCTTTGAGATGTTCACATAAATACTAACATCACTCAATTGAAATGTATCCTAAATATAATGTAGCAGTTAAGAGCGCAAGATATTTCTGAGTGTGGTGGTGCTTGCCTATAGTCCTAGCTACTCAGGAGGCTGAGGTGGGAGGGTCTCTTGAGCCCAGGAGTTTGAGGCTGTAGTATGCTATGACTGAGCCTGTGAATAGCAACTGCACTCCAGCCTGGGCAACACAGCAAGATCCCATATCTAAAAAAGAGTGCAAGATATTCGGAAAGACCTGAATTCAACTCACTTTTTTCAGCCTCATTCTCTTCATAAGTAAAGTGCAAATAATGATCCGATCTCAGAGGGTTGTGGAGGATTACATGAGATGATGCATGCAAAATGTTTAGCCAAAGTCTGGCACATGGGTACTGGGTGCTACAAAGGATACACAAGAGCCTGAGAACCAACCCTACAGAATGGCAGTTTCCAAACTCAGCTAGGGCATGGGTGCAGGGTGGTGTGCCAAGAAGTTTGAGTATGTGAATGAGAGGAATGGATACAGAATGTGTGTGTGTGTGTGTGTGTGTGTGTGTGTGTATGTAGGGGATATTTAGATTATGTGACCTTTAGATTCCATTGAATACATTTAAAAGAATGTTACAACTGTTTTATTTTAACATGCTGATGTTTATAATATGCTGAAAATTACATTCTTTCCATCTGTTTAATCTTATAAAGAATTTTAGATACCAAGTTAAAATGTTGAAGGGACACAATTTCTCATTATTAGTTTAAGAGGTGTGTAAGCAAAAAGAATTTAACTGTGGGTGGGGAGGACAAAAGAAACCCAAACATCCCACCCAGAGTGATGACAAGGAGGCATTCAGGTGGCTTCGGGGAGTGGCGGCCTGCGGGGGCACAGCCAAGCACCTTCCTGAGGCCTTTCATTTGCTCCCTGGCCCACTGTGCTGTCCCAGGAGAGCACTGCAGCCTCACAGACAGTAATTCCCTTGCTGCTTTTCTGCCTCTCCGACTCCATCAGTTCCTTGAGGGCAGACACTGGGCCTGGTCTCTCATTGTACTTCCGGCCCTAGCACCACGCTAGTATTTGCTGAATGCAAAAAGGAATTAGACAATATAGAACGTCTGTTTTCTCCCTGATGGTAATCTCAGCTTCTTCAGGACCATTTCTCAAATAATTAGTTTGGTCACTTTGCTGAACAGGGAGTTATTTACTGACCCAGTAAACAGAGGAGGGGCGGATCAGCAAGGAAAGATACTAGTTTCCATTTGGAAACCAGAGAAGTTTTGTATGATTCTGGGACCTTCAAGTGAAAAGTAGTTAGGGGATGAGAAAAGGAAAACTGTAAAAAACAGCCAGGTTTGCAATTTAGATAATGTACCTTCAGTGTTTAAAATCTCATTTGTAACATAAACATTGGTTTTTATTTACACCAATACGTACATTTTTGAAGTGGACTAGAAACAAGATTATGATGCCCCAAAATGAGGCTGACTGGTTTCTCTGGCATGCTGGGTGCAAGAGCTAACAAAATCCTGCGTAAGAAAACACGCAAAGATCTAGCTCTTCCTTGGCTTTTTAGAGAGCCACAAAATCGGAGTGAGGCTGGGTGTGGTGGCTCTTGCCTGTAATCCCAGTAATTTAGCAGGCTGAAGTGGGAGGATCAATTGAGCTCAGGAATTTGAGGCTGTAGTGAGCTATGATCATGCCACTGCACTCCAGCTTGGGTGACAGAGCAAGACCCTGTCTCTAAACAAAACAAAACCCTAATTAGAGATTAACTTATAGACAGGCATGGTGGCATGTGCCTGTGGTCCTAGCTATTTGGGAGGCTGAGGTGGGAGGATCTCTTGAGCTCAGGAGTTTGAGGCTGCAGTGAGCCATGATTGCACCACTGCGCTCCAGCCTATGTGGCAGAGTGAGACCCAGACTCTTAAAAAAAAAAAAAACCAAAGTGAACTACTTTGCACATTAGCACTTGGGTCTCTGTGCCTCACGGATAAGCTTAATTTCTCCTTGTTGACAAGGTACCAAGTATTCTGATTCACATGACAGCAGAAGACTCGGTTGACTCTTCTTTTTCATTTGACTTTACATGGAACTTTCTAGAAATTAGCTTCCAATTCTGCAGAAATGAGTTGCCTCAGTGTAGTCCAAAGTGAGGCAAATTCTGTTTTCAAAAGAAGCAGAAAAGAGTGTTATTTCCATAATGATCTGTGGCAACCCCAATCTGTGGTGCTTTTACCCATCTTTATTAGCAATTACAGGTGAAAACAGAGGCTGCTTATGAATAAAGTGTAAATGTCAGGGGAATGCATAGTTAATAGAAGAATTGTAAATATTTACAAGGCAGAGTGATGATTCAGGCTCACAAGATTAATTGACATTAATCTCTATCAAGCACTAATTTGTTTCCTGAGTTCTAAAATCTTCCACTGAAAAGAAGAGTATGTGAGGCCATACTCACAGCCCACTTGGAAGAGTTGTCTTCCGGTGGGCTGCATAACCTCCCTTCTCCCTCGTCAAGTCTTTCACTTGATCGGGCCTCTTAGTTCTTCAAGCAGTGCCAACCTCTGTCATTCCTGGGTGCCAGAATCATTACGATGCACGTCTTTTTACTCACTCATTCACTCAATATCTATTTAGTGTTGGATAATTATTTATATTATACTATGACAGATGAATATACATATTATATATATATATTCATTGTATTCATTAATATGAACCCTATGCTCAAGTTCATCTATCCCACTCACTATACTCTCCCTTGTTTTGCTTGTCTTTGAGACATACCTTTTCAACCTTATTAAATTTTACTCTATGTAGTAAACTCTTTAAATTTATTGGCTCCAGTTTGCATGGTTGTGCAATCTTCTCCAGCAATGCTGGTCAGCACAGAAACAGGAGTGGAATTAGTGGGTGACTAATGTCATCTTCTTGGGACTGAAACAGGAAATCAGAATGATTAAGGAATTGAGTAAGATAGTTTGAGTAGCATTCAACTGCATGAACACAAGATTCAGCCTGTATGGTTAAGGAAATTGTCAGTGAGACTGCCAGTCTAGAAAAATCGGTCTTATTAGTTTTAAAAAGTGAGTTTGGGGAAAAATGGGTTTAGGAAGAAGAAGAAAGTGAGAGCTTGACATAAAGATCAGAGGATAATGCTGTTTGTTTTTGCACTGAGAAAACTAAAAGACTGGAGACACTGAGAGCCTGCAAAGAGCTATTGGCAGGAACTGCTTCTGAAAACTACCAGGACCTGCTTGGAGCTTTGTCACTGGAGCTTAAGCCAGGAGCCGGCAGGAGGAAGGCCTACAGAGAGCAAGTGCTTACTGAGAGCTTTGACTAGAATCGGTGGCGTGAGCTGTTATTAAAAGTAGGCGACAAGCTATCAGACAGAGGAAGTCTATACAGCCACTTCTCCTACACCCCAGTCTTATCCTCCCTTGACCTTCTAGCAGTAGAGATTGCTGGCTTGAAGAAAAACCACAAATGTAAATTTTCCCCCAGGAAACATAGTAAAGTTAGGTGCCCAGAAACTTTTATTGGGAGCTTGAGCCAGATACAGATGTTTTGAACTGTATGCAGCCTACAGATTCTGAGTGAGCTGTGGGGCTGGTAGGTTGTGGGAAAAGGATTATATTATACAGTACACAGAAATCTTAGTGGCTTGCTAAAAGCTGTCAGTGACCCACTGGTGTCAGAAGTTCAGGTCCTCATGCCCTAAAGCAGTGCTTTATGATTGGCATTGGACATGTATTTTATCTATTGTGTTTGCACAAATATTCCAGTTCCTTCTACCTTATTAGGGAGGGTAATGACCTGGCTCTTAATCAGCCATGGGAAAAAATTGTAATGACCAGAAAGCTACCTAAAAAAAAAGATTAAGTATTGTTGTGTTTTTAACACTTACATTTAAAAAATCAAGTATAATGCCTCATAAAGTCAAGTTAATACACATTCTAGTAAAAATTTGGGACAATACTTGTCAAGCAATCATTGAGATACAGTGGTTTCACCATCTCCACTACCACTAGAGGTCAGCACTTGACTCTCCATATGGTTCTGTATGAGGGAAAAGACCAATTCTCTGAAATAGATCATCATCTATGGTTCCTGTTGTTATCTCATGCCATCTGTCTTGAATCACAAAGGTGACTGCATCCCAGAAAATGAGAGAACACTCAAACAATGGCTGGGGTGAGTTGCTCAGATATTCCATCTGCAAATGTGAGAAAATCATAGGATTGTGTAATGTGGCCTTCAGTGTGTCCTCAGTGGGGCCTTGCTGGTCAAAGTACTTGAATCATGTACTATGGTAGCAGGTGTTTCAGAAATAATTACACAGCAGGGGTAGCACTGGCATCACAATCTGCAATTTGAAACCAAATGGTGCCCTGAGCTTTCTATTCTGTCCCTTATGAAGGACAGAGACTAATCCTGGCCCAATGGCTCCTGAGTCCCTAAGCCCCGCTAGCATTCTCAGCCACATACTGTACTCAAGCTTCTTGTGGGAGGGCAGTTGTACTAGGTGTAAGTGCATGAAGTGGTTGTAGGGGGTTTGAAGGATTTGGGGGCTGATCAAGGGAAAAGATATGACCACAAGAGGCAGTAACGCATAATAAGCTTTGTTGGTGCTTGGGTGCTTGGATATGGCTGCGTGAGAAGGGCCCTCACAGCATAAGACTGCCCAGGGGTTTTCAGTGAAGGGCCACCATCCGGGAGACGAGGGTGAGGGAACTTCTCAGGAAGAGAGGGTCAAAACGGGGGCTTATGGGACTAGTTATGTCATGCAGTAGCATGGCAGGTCTCTGAGTCAGAGAGCTCCAAAGAGCTATAAACGCTTGAGATCCTATAACCACAAAGCTCTGTCTTATCAAGAGCCAGCAGAAGAGGAGTGAGGTTTTGCAGGGTAGGTAAAGCGGACTGGCTCTACATGGCCAGAAATCTGATGGTTGGGCTATTTTTTAGATAACTGGATGTGTTAAACAGACATTTCTCATTGTTTAATATGTTAAACAAACATATTAAAAAATGCTCACCATCACTAATCATAAGGGAAATGCAAACTAAAACCACAATGAGATACCACCTTACTCCTGTAAGAATGGTCATTATTAAAAAGTCAAAAAACAATAGATGTTGGCACAGGTGTGGTGAAAAAGGAATGCTTATACATTGCTGGTGGGAATGTAAATTAGTACAACCACTATGGAAGACAGTATTGAGATTTCTTAAAGATCTAAAAATAGACCTACCATCTGATCCAGCAGTCTCACTACTGAACACAATGTATCAATATATCAAAAAGACATGTGCATGCATGTACTTATTGCAGCACAATTGCAAAGATACAGAACGAACCTAAGTGCCCATCAATCAATGAGTGGCTAAAGAAAATGTGATATATATACATCATGGAATACTACTCAGCCATAGAAAAGAGAAAAATAATGTTTTTTTGCAGCAACTTGGATGGAGCTGCAGGCCATTATTCTAAATAGGTAACTCAGGAATTGAAAGCAAAACACCGTATGCTGTCACTTATAAGCTAAGCTATGGATACACAAAAGCATACAGGGTGATATAAGGGACTTCGGAGACTCAGAAGCGGGAGGGTGGAAAGGGGTGAGGGATAAAAAAGTACAATGTGTACTACTCAGGTGTTGGATGCACTAAAATCTCAGACCTCACCACTATACAATTCATCCATGTAACCAAAAACCACCTGTACTCCAAAAGCTATTGAAATTTTTAAAATATTTCAGAATAAATACATAAACAATTAGATGTATAAAAATCCAACTTTGGTGCTGGCAGGCTTTTAAGCTACTGGGTTTCAGCCTGTAGTTAAGAAATTTTAAAAAAGCTAGGGGCCAATACACAGAGGCTATCTTTGGCTCATTTGTGTAATAGCATGTAAGGCCTTTGGTGGGATTAACATAGTTGAAAGAAGACAACAAAGACATAAGTAATCATCAGGAGTTTCCTGGTTCTCACTGACTACGTAATTTGTACCAATTGTTCCTCCTGCTGACAGCAACTAGAAAAACTGAAAGAACACACCCCTCCCCCACCCCCACCCCCCCATATCTTAAAAGCCTTTGAGAGTAAAGAATTACTGCTAACTGGGCCCTGATCTTGGAGAACAGAAGCTGAAAGACTAAGCAGGACTTTAAAAAACAGCCCTACAGAGAAAAGAGGAGACAACTTGGACACTAGCCCAGCAAGGTTGAAGGTCCTGCAATTTTACTGAGATTCTGAAGTGCTGTAATCCAGGAGAAAGGGTAAACTAGAAGGAAATCATCTGTGGTTGACAATTACTTTGGTGGTCGTCAGCAACCATGCCCACTGGTTTTCATGTCCTTGTGTTGTAACTCATTAATCTGGGATGGCTCTCTGACCCAATCTAACCCATAGAATATGGCAGAAATGATGCTGTGCCTAAATATTAAAGAGGTCTACCAGTTTCTGCTTTTGTTTTAAGCTAGCCACCGTTCAAGAAATTTAACTACTCCCAGACCATCTTGTTGTGAGAAGCCTCATGTAGCCATGAGGAAAAGTCACATGGAAGAGAACAGAGTCCCCCAGACAGCAGCCCTAGCTGAGCTCCCAACCACAGCCAGCACCAACTTATCAGCATATATATGAAGCCACCTTGGGAGCATATCCATCAGCTCCAACTCCTCAGCAAATGCCAAGCAGAGCTGAAAATTGTACCCACCAAGTTCTGCCTAATGACAACATTTGAGCAATTAAATAAAATGCTTGTTGTTTTAAGTTACTAAACTTTAAACTTGACTGTAGTCAGTTACAGAGAAAAAAATAATAGGAACACCAGTCTTGTATGGACTGCAACTGAACTTTGAGTCATCTGGGCAGCCGAGGAAACCTTGATCTTTAATGTTGGATTAAGATGATCTTAGTTTTGCAAAGGCCACAGAAATCTGAAAATAGGAAATAAAAACACTTTCTGGTTTAAGAAAATATATTCTTAGTCCTCAGATTATTTCTTAAATATGTTTTAATGCAATGTTTGCCACAGAGATAAGCATACAAATCAAGACAATATGAACAAGATTTGGCAGAAATAATAGAAACAGAACCATGAGAATTTTAGACATTTGAATGATCAGATACAGATCTTAAAATAATTATCCATGACCAAGAAGATAAAACATGAGGTTGAGATTTTTTTTTAAAATCCTGAAAATTATGGAAAGGGATATTTCAGATTTGCAAAAGAAACAGAAACTCTACAACAGAAAATGCAATCACCAAAGTAAAAAACCCAAAGGTAGGTTTTACCAGGTTAGAGAGTTGACTGGAAGATAGGTCAGAAGAAAATACCAAAAGGATGGAAAATGAAAAAAGACTTAAAAATAGAAGATTTATTAACAAGATAAAAATGAAGTTTCATTAACAAGAAAGAATTACAAAAGGATGAAAAATGGAAAAAGATAAAAAACATAGAAGATGTATTAAGTTAGATATAAGCAAGTGGAGTCTAAAAAGGAGAGTAGAAAGGGAATGGGGAAAAGCCATTTGAAAAAACAACATGGGCCGGGCGCGGTGGCTCAAGCCTGTAATCCCAGCACTTTGGGAGGCCGAGACGGGCGGATCACGAGGTCAGGAGATCAAGACCATCCTGGCTAACACGGTGAAACCCCGTCTCTACTAAAAAAAAATACAAAAAACTAGCCAAGCGAGGTGGCGGGCGCCTTTAGTCCCAGCTACTCGGGAGGCTGAGGCGGGAGAATGGCGTGAACCCGGGAGGCGGAGCTTGCAGTGAGTCGAGATGGCGCCACTGCACTCCAGCCTGGGGGACAGAGCGAGACGCCGTCTCAAAAAAAAAAAAAAAGAAAAAACAACATGTCGATATTCCAGGTTCATGAAAGATATTAAACCACATATACTCAATAAAAGCAAGCAAAATAAATTCAAAGAACCCTATACCCAGGCACATCACAGGAAAACTTCCAAAATCTAAAGATGTAAAGGCTTTATAGCAACCAGAGGAAAAAATACAGATTACTTTTAAAGCACGAGAATTAGAATTACAGCTGATTTTTCAGCCAAGGTAACAAAAGCCAGAAGACAGTGGACCAAAGTCTTGAATATGATGAAAGAAGATAACAGATAACCTACAATTCTACATCCAGGGAAATTTTCAAAATTGAGGTGAAATAAAGACATATTAAGTTTTTTTTAAAGAAAGCTGTGAATTAATCCCTAGCGGATTTTTTTCACTTAAAGGAGGTACTAAGCATGTTCATAGACAGAAGGAAAATGATTTCAGATCAATGGTCAGAGATGCAGAAAAGAACTAATAGTAATAACAATGGCAAATATGTGAGTAAATACATGCAAATATTAATTGTATAAAATATCCTTAAATGCTAATTTCATGAAAGAATAATTATTCAGAGCTTGAAAGACTTAGAGAATTAAAGCATATGCTACCAACAACACGTAAGTTAAGAAGAGAGTAACAGTGTCCATGTTCTAAGATTTTTGTATTATTTTGGAGGAAAACAAAAGTACATTAACACTAGTCAAGGATTTTGAAATCTCAAAGGACCCTGAAAAGAATGATAAAAGAATATATAATTTCCAAACCAACAGGGGAAAAAAGTAGAGAATGAGAAATTAATCCAACAAGAAGGCAAGAAAGGAAAGGGAAAAGAAATATGAGTATATTTTAGAAGGGACAAATAGAATATGGTGACTAAACCTGAAAAATATCAGTAATTATGTTAAAAATAAATATAGACCAAATACTTCAATTAAAAGAAAAAAGTCATTCTGAATAAAAAACCGACATCATATGGTTTTTACAAAAGACACATCTAATATTTAAGAATACAGAAAATTTGAAAATAAAAGGAGGGGCAAAGATGCCATGCAGATGCTTAGCAAAAGAAAGCTGTATAGCTTTATTAAAATTAAAATGAAGACAGAAAGCATTACTACAGATAAAGAGGGATACTTTGTAATGATAAAAATTTGACACCCTCCAAAGTCTAAACCAGGAAGAAGTCTAATCCCTGAATAAACAAATAACAAGTTCTGAAATTGAGGCAGTAATTAACAGCCTACTAACCAAAGAAAGTCCAGGACCAGATGGATTCACAGCCAAATTCTACCAGAGGTACAAAGAGAGCTGGTACCATTCCTTCCGAAACTATTCCAAACAATAGAAAAAGAGGGAATCCTCCCTAACTCATTTTATGAGACCAGCATAATCCTGATACCAAAACCTGGCAGAGACACAACAAAAAAAGAAAATTTCAGGCCAATATCCCTGATGAACATGGATGCGAAAATCCTCAGTAAAATACTAGCAAACCAAATCCAGCAGCACATCAAAAAGCTTATCCACCATGATCAAGTCAGCTTCATCCCTGGGATGCAAGGCTGGTTCAACATATGCAAATCAATAAACGTAATCCATCATGTAAACCGAACCAATGACAGAAACCACATGATTATCTCAATAGATGCAGAAAAGGTCTTTGAAAAATTCAACAGCCCTTCATGCTAAAAACTCTCAATAAATGAGGTATTGATGGAATGTATCTCAAGATAATAAGAGCTATTTATGACAGACCTACAGCCAATATCATACTGAATGGGCAAAAACTGGAAGCATTCCCCTTGAAAACCAGCACAAGACAAGGATGCCCTCTCTCACCACTCCTATTCAACATAGCATTGGAAGTTCTGGCCAGGGCAATCAGGCAAGAGAAAGTAATAAAGGGTATTCAAATAGGAAGAGAGGAAGTCAAATTGTCCCTGTTTGAAGATGACATGATTGTATATTTAGAAAACCCAATTGCCTCAGCCCAAAACCTCCTTAAGCTGATAAGCAACTTCAGCAAAGTCTCAGGATACAAAATCAATCTGCAAAAATCACAAGCATTCCTATACACCAGTAACAGACAGAGAGCCAAATCATAAGTGAACTCCCATTCACAACTGCTAAAAAGAGAATAAAATACCTAGGAATACAACTTACAAGGGATGTGAAGGACTTCTTCAAGGAGAATTACAAACCATTGCTCAAGGAAATAAGAGAGGACACAAACAAATGGAAAAACATTCCATGCTCATGGATAGGAAGAATCAATATTGTGAAAATGGCCATACTGCCCAAAGTAATTTATAGATTCAATGCTGTTCCCATCAAGCTACCACTGACTTTCTTCACAGAATTGGAAAAAATTACTTTAAACTTCATACGGAACCAAAAAAGAGCCTGTATTGCCAAGACAATCCTAAGCCAAAGGCACAAAGCTGGAGGCATCATGCTACCTGACTTCAAACTATACTACAAGGCTACAGTAACCGAAACAGCATGGTACTGTTACCAAAACAGATATATAGACCAATGGAACAGAACAGAAGCCTCAGAAATAACACCACACACCTACAATCGTCTGATCTTTGAAAAACCTGACACAAACAAGCAATGGGGAAAAGATTCCCTATTTAATTAATCATGTTGGGAAAACTAACTAACCATATGCAGAAAACTGAAACTGGACCCCTTCCTTAGACCTTATACAAAAATCAACTTAAGATGGATCACAGACTTAAATGTAAGACCTAGGACCATAAAAATCCTAGAAGAAAACCTGGGCAATACCATTCAGGGCATAAGCATGGGCAAAGACTTCATGTCTAAAACACCAAAAGCAGTGGAAACAAAAGCCAAAATTAACAAATGCGATCTAATTAAATAAAGAGCTTCTGCACAGCAAAAGAAACTACCATCAGAATGAACAGGCAACCTACAGAATGGGAGAAAATTTTTGCAATCTATCCATCTGACAAAGGGCTAATATCCAGACTCTACTAAGAACTTAACAAATTTACAAGAAAAAAACAAACAACCCCATCAAAAAGTGGGCAAAAGATATGAACAGACATTTCTCAAAAGAAGACATTTATGCAGCTAATAGACACATGAAAAAATGCTCATCATCACTGGTCATTAGAGAAATGCAAATAAAAACCACAATGAGATACCATCTCACACCAATTAGAATGGTGATCATTAAAAAGTCAGGAAACGACAGGTGCTGGAGAGGATGTGGAGAAATAGGGACGCTTTTACACTGTTGGTGGGAGTGTAAATTAATTAGATCTTGTGAAAATAGTGTGGCAATTCCTCAAGGATCTAGAACTAGAAATACCATTTGATCCAGCCATCCCATTACTGAGTATATACCCAAAGGATTATAAATCATTCTATTATAAGGACACATGCACACATATGTTTATTACAGCACTATGCACAATAAAAAGACTTGGAACCAACCCAAATGTCCATCAATAATAGACTGGATAAAGAAAATGTGGCACATATACACCATGGAATACTATGCAGCCATAAAAAAGAATGAGTTTGTGTCCTTTGCAGGGACATGGATGAAGCTGGAATCCATCATTCTCAGCAAACTATCACAAGAACAGAAAACCAAACACCACATGTTCTCACTCATAAGTGGGAGTTGAACATTGAGAGCACATGGACATAGGGAGGGGAATATCACACACTGGGGCCTGTCAGGGAGTGAGGGGCTAGGGGAGGGATAACATTAGGAGAAATACTTAATGTAGGTGATGGATTGATGGGTGCAGCAAACCATCATGGCACGTGTGTACCTGTGTAACAAAACTGCATGTTCTGCACATGTACCCCAGAACTTAAAGTATAATAAAAAAATGATTCACCAAGAATATATAACAGTTATAAGTTTATGGGCTTCTAAAACACATGGCCTAAAATATACAAAACAAAGAGCTGACAGAACTTTAAGGAGAAATCTGCAAACCTACAGTCATAGTGGAAAGTTTTAACACATCTGGCTTGATCAATAAAATGGCTAAGGATATAGATTTGAGCAAAACAATTATCAAACAAAATCAAAAACTATAAAAACAAAGTACCCAATAGGAATAGAATATATATCCTTTTCAAACACACATGGAACATTTATAAAAACAATAAGACATAAGGCAAGTCTCAAATTTTAAGACATTTCAATCATATCAAATATGTTCTCTGACAGCAATGCAATTATGGTAGAGAGCAAAATTTTTAAATAGCTGGAAATTTTCCGTATGTTCGAAAATTAGGAGGTATAATTTAAAATAACTCATGGCTAAAAATAACAAACCATAATTAAAATTATAAAATATCTATAATTCAATGCTACGTATTAAGACGTGAAATGCAGTCAAAATAGCACTTACAGGAAAATTTATAGAGTTTAATGCATGTATTAGAAAACCAAGCCCAGCAATAAATTTTAAAAATATATAACGACCAAATGAATTTATCCCAGAAACATAAGCTTGATCTAACATTTAAAAACTCAATCAATCACATTAACAGACCAAAAGAGAAACAACATATCTTCTACATAGGTGCAGAAATAACATTTGATAAAATTCAAAATCCATTCATTCTTAGTGAATTCAGAAGAAGGACACCTGTTACAGCCACTTTTGACATCGTACTGGGAGGGTCTTAGCCAGGGCAGTACGATAAGGAAAAAAATGTAAATGATATAAGGATTCGAAGGGAAAAAAATCCAATTATCACTTAAGCTTATATAATTGTCTATGTAGAAAATTTAAAAGAATTTATAATTTAATAAAATTTGGACATGAGCTTGGGAAGTTAGAAGGATAAAAAATCAACATACAACAATTATTTCAAACCTAAGCATAAAAATAGAAAAAAATTATTTTTATCCGCAATGAATAATTACGAACATTTTTAAATGTCAAAACCACAAAAAAATTAAGCTCCCAGGACTAAATTCAAGAAAATATACATAGGACATAAAGGTAAAAATGATAAAACTTTAAAATTCGTTAAAAAGATCAAAATAGGTGGACATATAATACAAAAGTCAATCTCTAAAATAATCTATAGAGTCAATGCAATTGCAATAAAAATCTCAATAGGTTGTGTGAATGTGTGTACATGTGTTCGTGTGTGTGTGTGTATATGTATGTGTGTGTGTGTAAATTGACAAGCTAATTCTAAAATTCATGTGGAAATGTACAGGACCCAGAATAACCACGGAACTCTTGAAGAACAACAGGATGGCAGAATTTGCTCTTTAAGATATGAAGACATATTTTAAAGCATCACATGTAAGACACTTACTGGCCCAGAAATAACCAAATTGACCAATGGAACAGAATAGAGATCCCAGAAATCCATGGAAAGGATTTCCTTTTCCTAATAAATGGTGCTACAACAGTGGAATATCTATATAAAATAAGTGAGATTAGAATTCTACCCTACAGCACATTAAAATATCAGGTGTAAATGGGCCATAGACTTCCATATGAAAGGAAAAGCTATAAAGATTGTGGAGTTACAGAGAGTTTATAGAACAATATCTTCCTGAATTGAGGAACAGACTGGTTAATTCAGTAAATTAAAACAAAGAATTTCTGATTACCAAGAGATACCGTAAAGTAAAACAACAAGAAAGCCCCAGAATGGGAGAAGATATATGCAATACATAAAACTGACAAAGAATTCATATCTAGAATATGCATTTTTAAAATACCACAAATTAATTTTTAAAACCAAAGTAAAAATCTGTAAAGGACTAAAATACACTTAGAGAATATCCAAATGGTATGTATAACAGCCTCATATAAACCGCGAGATTGACAAATATTAAAATATTTTAAAAGCTGGGACATCATGGTTAGAATCAGGCCTCAGGTGACTCAGAGACTGGTAGAGAGTGGTAGGTACTAGTAATTTGATTGCATCTTAAAGTGTTAGATGGGGCAAGGAAGAGAATGGAGCAAAACATCGTAACTCTTAGAATTATGCTACTGCCTCAAAATAGGAAGACCTTGAGGGCTTTAGATAATTACAACTATAAACCACATATTTATCTTATCTGCCACTAATTAAATTCACTATGCATTTTAGTTGAAAGCTGTCATTAGATTCTGAAGTAGGAATTAGAGGCATTGAATGCTGTTTCTAATATTAGCTACAGCCATGCCACATTGACAGGTGACCAAGAGTGTAGAGACATTTAGAATTAAAGGCTCACATTCTGGTTGAATATTATGTCACTTTAAGTATCAATGTAGAAATGACAACAAATACCCTTAACAATGGATAGGTGCCTATTCTATTTAAAAATACTCCAGGCACTTCCTTAAACCCTACATTCCATAGTTGTTTCCTTGCTCTATGGATAACACGCAAGAGGGCGAGGCATTGTACGACCACCTCCTTGACGGTTGTGGAATTTTGGCAGCTGTCTCTGCTCACCATGTTTCCCGAGGATTCCTCAGAGCCAAGAGTATCTGCCAAGAGGAATCAAAATGTTGCTGATGACCAGGAATTGGATGTGTTACAAGTGGAGGTGTTCCAGCTCTCCTAATTTGCCAACTCCATTGTTAGGAGTGTGATAAATGGATTGGGTGCATCTGCCCTTGTGAGCTGACAAAGATCCAAGTTGCTTAAAAAATGACAGGAAGCAGCCCTAGAAACAAGAAAATGTATGTAAAGAGGCATTTTCCAGAGATTTCTTCCTTCCTGTTTGTTTGTTTGTTTGATTTGGAGTCTCACTCTGTCACTCAGGCTGCAGTGCAGTGATGCAGTCTTGGCTCACTGCAACCTCCACCTCCCGGGTTCAAGCGATTCTCCTGCCTCAGCCTCCCAAGTAGATGGGATTACAGGCGTGTGCCACCACACCTGGCTAATTAGTAGAGACAGGCATGTTGACGAGGCTGATCTCAAATTCCTGACCTCAAGTGATCTGCCCGCCTGGAGATTTCTTTCTTTCAAGGCAGAAGTGACAGCCCTTTCATTTAATTGGCCGAGACATGATATCTTTGGAACCATGGAGGGGAAATGCTGCAATTCATATTTCAGGGCCCAGAGTGAGAATTCCAGGAATATTAAGCCATTAGAATTAACATGCTTAAAGTATCCACTTAAGGCTTTTTGATGACCAACATAGTATTGTTGCAGTTTGAGGACTTTTCTTCCTTTCTTCCTTTTTTTAAAAAACTCTTGCTTTGTAGATTTTCCTTCCTTGGTAACGAGTCATTCAAGGAAACAAATTCTGAACTTCCAACTGTTCAAAGAGAACAAAATCTGTGACTAAAGCTTTAAAATGTTCAGGGGAAAAGTTACACAAGTAATATGCAGAGTTTTTATAACAAACAAAACTAGAAGTTTCACAAAAACCTGTTTTTAGTTTATTTATTTTTACAAATGGGGCCTGCTCTGTTGCCCAGGCTGGGGGTAATGGTACAAGTCATAGCTCACTGCAGCCTGAAACTCCTGTGCTCAAGTAATCCTCCCACCTCAGCCTCCCAAGTAGCTGAAATTACAGGTATGTGTCATTACATCCAGCTAATTTTTAAATTTTTTTGTAGAGGTAGGATTTCGCTATGTTGCCCAGGCTGGTCTCGAACTCCTGGCCTCAAATGATCCTCCCACCTTGCCCTTCCAAAGTGTTGGGATTACAGGTGTAAACTACCACATCCAGCTTCAGTTTTTACTTTAAACTTAGCTAACGAAAACTAAGTCTTAGTTTAACAAAAATAACTAAAACTGAATCTGTAATCCCAATGTGCAACTATATACATTGCTAATTTTGGTTATAACTTTCCATTTTCTGCTTACTTTTCTGTTTTATTTTTTCCTATATAAAGACATATATGTAATTGTGTGCATGTGTGTGCACATGCATGGGTGCGTGTGTGTGTGTGTGTGAAGGCCACCAAAAATAATTTTCATTACTAAATTCAGTGGTCAATCTTTTTTTTGAGACAGAGTTTTGCTCTTGTTGCCCAGGCTGGAGTGCAATGATGCAATCTCGGCCCACTGCAACCTCTGTGTCCCAGGTTCAAGTGATTCACCTGCCTCAGCCTCCTAAGTAGCTGGTATTATAGGCACCCATCACCAGGCCCAGCTAATTTTTGTATTTTTAGTAGAGATGGGGTTTCACCATGTTGGTCTTCAATCCCTGATGTCAGGTGTTCCACCCGCCTCAGCCTCCCAAAGTGTTGGGATTACAGGTGTGAGCCACCATGCCCAGCCCAGTGGTCAATTCTTAGTCTTCATCTGCCATGACCTGTGAGCAGCATTTGACACATTATGATCACCCTCCTCCTTGAACTATATTCTTCGCTTGGTTCCCAAGAACCCCCACTCTCTGGGCTTTTCCTTCTGTATCATTGACCTTTGTTTTTAAGTGTTCTTTGCTGATTTTCCTTTCCCAAAGCTCAGTTATTCTACTTCTTGGACTCACTGTCTTGGGAATCTCTTTTATTCCCTGGTTCTAAATATCATCATCTACCTGCTGAGAACTCCCACATGTACATCTTGCCTGAGCTTCAGACTTATTTCTCTCTACCTCTACTTGAAAGTCTAATAGGCATCTCAAAGGTGTCCAGAATAGAACTTCCAAATCATAGCAAACCACTCCTCAACTACAAAAAAAGAAGGAAAGAAAGAAAGAAGAAAAAAGAAAGGAAGAAAGAAAGAAAGAAAGAAAGAAAGAAAGAAAGAAAGAAAGAAAGAAAGAAAGAAAGAAGGAAGGAAGAAAAAAAGAAAGAAAGAAAAAAGAAAGAGAAAGAAAGAAAGAAAGAAAGAGAAAGAAAGAAAGAAAGAAAGAAAGAAAGAAAGAAAGAAAGAGAGAAAGAGAGACAAAGAAATCTCTTGGCATCTCATTAAATGGTAACTCCAAACTTCAAATTGCTCAGGTCAAAATTTTGGTACCATTCTGATTCTTCTTTTTCACTGCCACCATATATACAATCCATTAGCTAGCCCTTAAAATACTTCCAGAATCCAACCACTTCTCACTATATCCTCCACTTCTGCACTAGTCCACACCACCATGAACTTTTGCCTGGATCACTACAAGAACCTCCTGAAAGAGTCTCCCCACTTTTGCCTTTGTCCTCTCCAAGACTGAGTGATCTTTCTGAAGCTAAAGTCTGTTCATATCACTCTTCTTCCCAACACACTCCAATGACTTGCCACATGACCCAGACTAAAGCCAACATCCTCACAATGGTCTACTCAACATTCTATGTGTCTTGCTTTTTAAATTTAAAAATATAAATATAGGAAGCAGCATAGTGGCAGTTAAGAGCATGTGGTCAAGGTCAGCTTGCCTGTGTTCAAAGCCTTCTATAAATTATCATCAATAGCTGTGTGGCTATTGGGCAACTAACTTAACCTCTCAGTGCCTACATTTCCTCATCTGTAAAATAATTATAATATCCATATCATAGGGTTGTTGTGAGGATTCATAAATTAATACTTCTAGCATGCTTACAATAGTGCTGAAATAAACATAAAAGTAAAAAAATGACAAAAGGCATTTTATGCTATTAGCAAATATTTCATTATAAATTCTGTATGTAAGAAAACATGTCTCCAATGGTCCTATCTATAAGAATTTATAAATACCCCAGATATCTTTCAAAAAGGATAAAAAAAGTTTTGGTTCAATAAATTTAAGATGAACCATCATTGTTTGATTTTTAAAAATTTATTCCGAGTTTAGGATTAGAATGGATTATCCATCATGATTTATGCTTTTAAATATTTTGGTAATTTAAAGCATCCTGATGCTGAGCTCCTTAAATATTCATCTACTTCCTAATCAATAATACTTTAGTTCCTAAAATAGATGTGATTTGTTCTGTTTATCATATAGATTGATTTATAAAGTGTACTTTATTTTTCTGCTTTACTTCTGGACTTACATTACTGTTTAAAATGAAACAATTTGATCTAAACTAATACAATAAACAAAAGCTTAAGGTGTGTTCCTACATAGACGTATGATAGGCACAGTAGGGAGATGAGTCAGGTGGAATTTCCAGCAGGGTCCCTCAGGAATTGCTTTCTGATCCACAGAGGAGAAGGCCTTATGCCCACAAGAAAATTTATATAGATTATTAAGTGGAAAGACCTATTTAGAAAGAGGCCAAATATGCATTTGAATGCAAAGGAAGTCACAGTATTTGTTCAGAAAACCAAGAGATAGTCAGGGCTTGTGGAAGATTGATGAAGCGGTCTTAATTTTGTTCGAGAGAGACTTTTTTGATAGCCGAGTTGAACTTTTAGAATATATGTTGTGACGTTCTGTTAATTGTGGAAAATTCTTCTGGTTCTAAATGGAAGTTTGGTGTAAACTGATCCTGTTGCTGAAACTCTTAAAGGTCTGTAGGGGTGGGCTACTGATAGCTTCGTGGTAAAAAGAAACTTCGCGTATTTGCCGACAACAAATGTCTCTCAGGCTCAACAGTCGTGCAGATACTGAGAATTCCTCTGGAAATGTGAGGGGAGAATTAGTACTATTTTGCCTATGCACTCGAAACAAGGGACACCATTTAGTGAAAATGTACTTGTCAATCACCGCTAGTCTGAAACTTACCATTTCACAGTATTTGCACTAATAAAGAATATACAAATGAACAGTGCCCTTCTAAAATGCCGTCATCGTTCATTCTTGTCAAATTACACTTTCCTTGTTTTCTTTTATTTTAAAAGAAAATTGGCCCTGAAACACCATCCAGACAAGAATCCAGATGATCCAGCTGCTACTGAGAAGTTTAAAGAAATCAACAACGCCCACGCAATACTTACTGACATCTCAAAGAGAAGCATATACGACAAGTACGGATCGCTGGGACTCTACGTAGCCGAGCAGTTTGGAGACGAAAATGTTAACACCTACTTCATGCTGTCAAGCTGGTGGGCAAAGGTGAATCTGAATTTCCTTTCTTCACAAACAATCTTCTGTAACACCATGATATTAATCACTCTTTTAGATTCCATCTCAAAGGAAGTCTAACCTTCCTGCTATTAAACTCTGGTAAATAAAAGGAGATACTGCTTCCACTGAGTGCTATTATTTAGGATCATTTCTGGTTTAGCTCAACAAATAATTGTAAGATACAACATGATTTAAAATACTTCTAGACATTAATTATATTTGAATTTGGAGCTTCAGATTAACTCTTTATAATGACTAATTAAGGACTGACTCATTGCTCAAAACCAAAAATAATTTATTAGTGTGACAAGCGCTTAATAAATTATTATAGGGCAAATTTAGCCATGTCCTTTACTATCTATAGCACAGGCTACATCAGCAAACACAATACTGGGGAGAATGAGTGGTAATTATGTCAGAGACTCACTTGGAGCCTGCTGTGAGGTAGAGGAGAAAGAAATGAGGGGGAAAATGTGAGAATTTACTAGTGGAGGACAGGGAATTGGAAAGGCAGAGACAGGGGGACAGAGAGCAAAATGGATACCTAGTCAAGAAAAAGGCGACATTTTTAAGGGCTTAGTGCAATCAGAATTGACTTTTGTGTGGTAAATTTTGTTTGGTTTCCTAGGAATCTCTGATATATATATGTTTGGTGATGGTTTTTACTTGTTTGTGAATATTAATATCCTTATCTTCTGATAAAAGTATATTTACACATGGGTCATACATGTAGTCCATCAACATATTTTGTGGACAGTTCACATTCATATAAGTTCCAATACATAATAATAATTATTAAATATCTAAAAAGGCAGGTTTAATAGTAGTATCTGATTGCTATTTTCTTCCACTGAATCTTGCTAAATTGAGTTTTATGTATGCAGGAAGAGAGAGAATATGTTTTTGTACATCAGCATGCAGAAGGATTCTTGCAACCTAGCCTAATTTGCTTACTATAGTCTTCAGAGTTCTGTTTCTCGGGGATACCTGGGATTCCCATTTGAAACCCCTTTCTCTATTGTTGAAGACTTAGGGGAGAGACAAGTTCCTGTTGAGAAGATTTGGAATTTGGAATGAGAGTGTACACACTGACAATGTCATTTATGACAATAGATTGAATGTTCACAGGACCGTACAAGCTTTTGTGGGTTTGCTTGGGAACCCAATCTCTGGGTGTGACATTGTTCCATGGGAAGATACTGCAGAGGCAGGTCCAGATAATTACACATATCCATCTGATGGCACATCAGGGCCTGCCTGCATAAAAATGAGAATAAATTTCCTTGCTCTGGAAGCTGACAAAATTGATCAAAATTAATATGAACAAGCAGAATCGGCCCAGTAGTGTGAGAGATACACAACATAATTCCTGGTGTGGTTCTTTAAACATGAGACCACAAAAAACATATCTTTACCTTCTCCTTGTACCAAAGCCCAGTTTCACGGCACCCATCAGAGTGGCCCTGCATGTAGCAATCATGTGTTAAATATGCATGACATGAATGAATCAGTGTACCACAAAGTTACGTATTTGTAAAAATATTAGACATCTACCTGTGCCTAGTACTGTACTAAGCACTGTAAGGGATAAAGCAAGGTTATTTCCACAGAAGGCAAACAATCAAGTTGGAATAAAGAACAAAACAGTATATGAATGAAAAGAAAAGTTCAGAGAAGAGAACAATATGGGAATTGCATAGTAGAAACAAAAAAGACAAAAATAACTAAAAAAAGGGAGGAGTTTCGTGGGGCAATGGCTCAAGAACACTGTACAGGAGGGTGTGGAGACAGTGAGGTGGCGGGTGTTGTAGTTGTTTTCAGAGTGATTTACCTAAGACTACGAAAATGTAAATTTTCCGTAGAGAAGAGATTATATATTTGAGGAAGTGACTGAAGCTCCCGTACTCCAAGGCACCAGAGGCTCCACCTCACACCTGGGGCCAGAGTCAGAGATGAAGTCAGGGCTACGAAGCATAAGTGCGGCAGGTGAGGGCTGTCAGCATTAAAGATTTCTACCTGAAGTTATTGAAGAAGTACTCAGGCACACAAGTCCTCTTTATCCCTCTTGCTCCCTTAATTAGATAAAATCTGTGGGTTTTTTGGTTTTTGTTTTTGTTTTTTTGAGACAGAGTCTGGCTCTGTCACCCAGGCTGGAGTGCAGTGGCCGGATCTCAGCTCACTGCAAGCTCTGCCTCCCGGGTTCACACCATTCTCCTGCCTCAGCCTCCTGAGTAGCTGGAACTACAGGCGCCCGCCACGTCACCCGGCTAGTGTTTTTTTGTTTGTTTGTTTGTTTGTTTGTTTGTTTTGTAGAGACGGGGTTTCACCGGGTTAGCCAGGATGATCTTGATCCCCTGACCTCGTGATCCGCCCGTCTCAGCCTCCCAAAGTGCTGGGATTACAGGCTTGAGCCACTGCGCCCGGCCAAAATCTGTGTTTTAATTAGAGGTGTATAAACCCCTTTCTTTCTATTTCAAATTGCATATTTTTGATAAAATCATAAATTGATTTTGCTCAATTCACAAAAGCTGACTTTTTATAACTTCACATTGGAGGAGTTGAGAGTTTCTTTTAATTTTTAGCTATAACAAACAGCGAGCAAACCTTTTATGTTTTGGGGGAAATCCTGCTGCTGTTCACCAGGCAGAGCAAATAATTTGTCTGTTTATTACTTGATACAATCATTAATTCAGCTGGTATTTTATAAGCATCTAACACATATCAGGTACTAAGTCCTTCAGTAGGAGGAACTGAAAGATGACTAGCTGACAGTGCCAGCTTGCAGGGAGCTCATGGTCTAGTCCAATGAGACAGACCTATGAACTGATCAATGTTCTAAAAATATCACTTTAAAAAAGCACCAAAGTAGAGGTCTGCATGAAATGCAACTGGGGACAAAGGAGGGAGTCATTGTTTGGGGCAGGATCAGGAAAGATGTCATAGAAGGGATCTTTAAGATGAGTCTTACACACCAGGTGGATATTGTGTTAGGTGACTGGGGAACTGGGAGGTGGACGTCCAGACAGATGAATCCACAGGGAGAGCAGAGCTATAAGGCAAGGAAAGGCAAGAACAGGGCTGTGCTGGTGCAGGGAGGCATTGGCAGAGCCAGATCACTATCATAAGGAACTTGGCTGTATCTCAGAGGCAGGAGCGCCATTGCATGGGTTCAAGAGAACATGTATTTCAGAAAGTTCACTCTATCAGCAATGCACAGCATGGATTTGAGGGAGGCCAGAGGGGAGGCAAGGAGGCCAGTTGGGAGGCTGCTGAAGTGTCCAGACTAGACATACTGAAGGTCTGTTCTGAAGCCCTGCTGGCCAGGATAAAAGCATGAGGGAGGATATAAGAGACTTGAGGAGAGAAGCTCTCCAGGACTTGGTGACCAGTAGGAATGTGAGTGTAGGAGGGGGAGGTATTGGAAAGTTCATTCTTTATCATTCTGGTGAGGATGATTCAGTTCCTCTGGGCAGGGGGCTTGCTAACTCATTTGACCTGCAGAGGTTTTGTTGGTTGGTTTTTTGGTTTTTGTCTTGCTTTGGTCTGCTCTTAATAATGATCACCATATAGCTTAAGAATAAAAAAAAGAAACTCCATATTTTATTACTTTGGCTACAAGTAATTTCCTCTGGGTCTAATTTATTAGGCAAAACTTTACCAGGAAATTGATTTCCAAGGAAGTGAAATCGTTCTTATGTGGAGTAAGGATGAGGGTGAAGATGTGGCCTGTGGGGTGAACTGTGAAGTCTTCAGGTCTCTGGGGGTAACTGGGTGCAGACTTGATTTCATGGGTTCTCCCCTCACCGCATCACCCCTCATCCTCATTTTGCTTTGCCTCTGTTTCCCTAGGCCCTGTTTGTCACCGTCGGCCTCTTGACAGGCTGCTATTTTTGCTGCTGCCTGTGCTGCTGCTGCAACTGCTGCTGTGGGCATTGCCGGCCCAAGTCATCAGTGCCAGAAGAGGACTTCTACGTGTCCCCAGAGGATCTGGAGGCACAGATCAAATCCGACATGGAAAAAGGTGGGGTACAATGAGAGCAGAGGTAGTGAGCGTCCATTCATAGGCCTGAGCAAGCACCAGGTCCCACAGACAGCTATCACTATAGTAGGAGAGCTCCCACAACCAAATGGTTGGAACCTCACAGACTGTCAGCTTTGGCACAGCTTCTGGGGAGAATGAAAAGACTGATACCTTTACCAGGCATAGAGAAAAGCAGTTCCTGATGTCATTAGAAAGAAAAATCATGAAATATGCTGATGATGAAACAAAGGAAATACAATTCAGGTCTCATTACAAGAGAGTGAGCACTGGATTCAGGGAGGATTGGATGAAAATGCTCAGGGCAGGAGAACCAAGGTAGAAATTTTTTGCAGAAAAAGCATTTCAGCCGATTCCTTTAGGATCCTCTTTGCAATAGAAGGAAGTGGGCATCAAAAAAAGTCACCAACCCTTGACTTTGCTTCTTTTTAATGACTTGATTATGAATTTGGGTGAACTAGCAGAGAGAAGTCCTTCTTTACCTGAAATGTAGCTTCTTTCAGGAGTAGCCTCAAACCAGCATCAAGGATGGGACTATTTGCTTTGCTAGCCCACCTCCGTATGTCCATGTGTATGCATGACTGTGATGTAGTACTTGATTCTTCAAGTTCATTCTATCCAGAAATGAAAAAAATTTAAAAGTTTAAAGAAAGATGAGAGCTCACGGATTCGCAGCACCAGGAATACTTTATGGCCTCTGGGCAATGCCTTTGTTTAAAGAAGCTGGGGTCAGACCTGCCATTGTCCCACTCCACCTTACAGCCAAGATCCTCCTGTCATTCTCTCCCATTGTTCTCTCTCATAGTTATCCTGGACTACAGACTTCATTACTGAATCCTCAAAAAAACCTAGACAGCCAAATAAAAGAATTACTTGATAATTCAGACAGTGGCCCATTTCTATCAGAACCGCTAAAATTAGGAACAGTTTACTTTTCTGGACTATATTGTACTCTGATTTTTTTGATCAAACTGAAATGGAAATTCCAGGTCATCTAGCATCAGAGACCAGTTAAAGACTTCCACACACGTTTTATTCCCTATGAAATGCAATGCTAAGTAATATCCAGGTATTAACCACCCTGACTCTAGCTCAGAGGAAGGGGTCTTCAATCATGTGAATTGTGCAGACTCCCAGACTCTTTCAGGATTGGGAGCTCAGAGAGGACAGAAGGGGTTTTCTTGAAACCTGGGACCCCTTGCTGTGGGGACCTATAGGTGGCCAGTCCAGCAAACAGAGGTGGTGTTCTGACCATTTTTTATTACTGACCTTGATGCTAAATTGTGGGCCCATGGTGAAGCCAAATTATAACTCTCCTTTCCTTTATTTGAGATATAAAAGGACGAATTAATCTTTTAATGTGGGCATATACACCAAGAAGACCAAGCAAGCAGGATTACAAGTAAATGGGTTAAGGAGTAATGTATGCATGGAATATCTGCTTCTTCAGGAAAAGGTCCATGACGTTGACACAGCTTGCGTAAGAATGACAATCCTAGGGTCTGAATCCCATCTGCTCTTGTGAAGGAGAGAAACTGTTACAAGATTATGTCAGGGATTGCTAGCCCCATAGACCACAGGATCTCCCATAACATCCATCAACCCAGCCCAGCACTCAGTCACTGACAGAGGACCAGAAGACACAGCAAGATAGGGGAGTATCTTCAACATCCTCCACTGGGTCAACCTAACTGAACTTTTCCTTTACAGTGGGAAAACCAAACCTAGATGAATTAAACTTAGATATCCCCAATCCAGTGTTTCACACTTCTCTGAACAACCTCAGTCTTCCCTGTTTAAAATTAGATAAAAACTCCACCAGGTCATTTCAGGAGACCTTCTTTGTGGAAGATTTCCTTTTTGGAACAGAAATCCATACTAGGTGCCAGATTCTACCCAGATTTCCTCCCTGCTGGGTGATTGGTGATGAATCTACATGTCTCTCACTGTGCTCAGCTCTGACACCCCAGAGCTACCAATTCCATCACAGAGGTCAGATCTTGGACAAAGTAAACCATGATCCTGTTTGACTATGTTATTAAGAATTCTTAACCAAAAGGAAAAGCTTTATCTTATTTCTAAATATTTGACAGCTCATATGCAGGGATCCAGATTTTGTGGGACTTGAAATTTACACAATTTGGGCAAACCTCTTTAAGAAAAAGAACACAAAATTAAATCTGAAAGTGAATATATATGTAGAATGAGAAAAAGAAATCACAACAAATTGCAAGGCTTAAATACTTAAGGATACCATAAATGTCACAAAATCTAGAAAAATAGCAATTGTTTAATTAACTCTCTGGTACACCTCTGCAATATGCTTCCCCTGAGGTTTTGCAGCTACACATCCATTGATTGCTTCTTCATATTAATAGAGCAATAATTTTGTAGTATTTTCTTTTTATTTTCTTTTTCTTGAGATGAAGTCTCTGTGTTGCCCAGGCTGGAGTGCAGTGGAAGATCTCGGCTCACTGCAACCTCTGCCTCCCGGGTTCAAGCATTTCTCCTGCCTCAGCCTCCTGAGTAGATGGGACAACAGGCATGTGCCACCACACCTGGCTAATTTTTTGTGTTTTTGGTAGAAATGGGGTTTCACCGTGTTAGCCAGAATGGTCTTGATCTCCTGACCTCGTGATCCTCCTGCCTTGGCCTCCCAAAGTGTTGGGATTACAGGCGTGAGTCACCACGCCTGGCCATTTTGTAATATTTTCTATGAAAAAAAAATAGAAAAATCTGCCTTTCCTCTAGCATGTTTGATCAAAAAGTTTTATTACTGGTAAATTAGAAAAGTTTATTTTAGCTTTATGACTCATTATTGATAATGTTGTCTACATTTTTAGGGATTGTTGTCAAATTCAGGAAAACACCTGTATAATTTATTTCATATAGAAGATGTAAGATTTGGAGGAATTTTCCACAGAACACCTTTGATTTTGTACATTTCAAACCTTGTTGTCCTTACTCCATCTAATACTCCCAGCATCAGAGCCCAATGGACACATTCACATTGTGTAACATCACCTCTGGTTTCGATTTTCATGTCCCCTCAGCAAGTGAATTGGCACAGTGAGCTGTAGGAGTCTACCTAAAGCCATTTCTGCACTCGTAGGGCTAACAGTAATTAACTACACACAGAGTTGCTGCAAACCACAAAAACATATCCCACTAAATTCAACTGAAACCTAACCCTAACTCTTTATCCCCTTAATCAAATCCCCAAAATGTCTACAGTTCCTCTGTTGCCATTCATCAGACAGAGAAATGTGACAGAAGGGAAGTCAAAGTGGAAAGAGATGTTTTTGTTGATTGTGGCCAAAATATCTTTCTTTTGCAAATTACAAAAAACATGAATACATCGTTAGGGCCCCAATAGGCCCTTGGAAGGCTGTGCATAGGTGAGGATCCTTGAGCTTAAGTTTTATTAACTGTGCAGTAAATCCAGCACTGTTCTTGGATCTACCCTTTCCTTTTAAGGAACTGTGCCTTATTTGCAGTTAGTTGTATTAGCTAGATTCACGTTTGTACTCCATTAACCCAGAGTTCAGGCTGGTTAAGAATGAAAATCAGACTTCATCTGAAGACTAAGCTTTCTGGACTGTGGTCCATTAAATGGACTGCACTTGCATCTGCTCTGCAAAAGAAGGGAACCCACTTAAGGTTCTTTAAGAAAATACACTTGAAAGAGTCTACTAGCCACTTAAAAATCAAGTGACTCAAGACAAAGAATAAACAGCATTCATCAAGGTTTAAATCCATTAGAAGGCACTGGTATGACATTAGGGATTTAAGAATCTTATTTTAGTGATTCTAAAACTTAATTTAAAAATGGCAAACTTTTTCTTACTTGGGGAATCCTTCATTCTTAGGTAGGGTTTAATCATAAAATCTTAGGATTTTAGACTTGGGAGGAATCTGAGGAATCAACCCTCACCTCTGCATGGCTTTTCCAGCCAGCTGCTCATTTGAAAGCTGCCTGTGGTTTAGGACTTTGTTTATAAGTAAGAGATGCCCATAAAAATTCAACCACCAAAGGAGGGCGTAGAGTCCACATTAACTCTACAGTCCACCCTCAGGCACCACTCAAAGATACCAAAACACAATTACATTTACACAATTTTTGTGTAAATTTTTTTTGTTTTACAAAAGTGTGGTATCCACATATTATTACGCCCTTTTCCTGCTTCTTTGCAGAGGAAAATTTTGATGAAATCATATTTATCAGTTCTTTTTAAATTGATTGTGCTTTATTTTGGTGTTATGTCGACAACTCAGACTACCTTTTTGTCATAAAGACTTTCTCCAATGTTTTCTAAAAGTTTTTGAGTTTTATGTTTAACATTTAGATCTATGACCCATTTTGAGTTAATTTTCATATAAGGTGTGAGGTTTAGGTCCAGACTCTTTTTTTTTTCTTGAATATGGAATCTAATTTTTCTAAGACCATTTGCTGAAAATGGTCTATGTATCCTCTACATGGCTTCTACTGTGTATCCTTTGTTCATTGAATTGTCTTTCCCTCTTTGCCAAAAATCAGTTGGCCAGGGTCGGGCAGGGTGGCTCAC
Source organism: Papio anubis (assembly GCF_008728515.1). Taxonomy (NCBI): domain Eukaryota; kingdom Metazoa; phylum Chordata; class Mammalia; order Primates; family Cercopithecidae; genus Papio; species Papio anubis. Next base: position 61,830,003 of record NC_044983.1, read on the forward strand.
ATCTGTAATTCCAGCACTTTGGGAGGCTGAAGCTGGCAGATCGCTTGAGGCCAGGAGTTCAAGACCAGTCTGGCCAACACAGTGAAACCCTGTCTCTACTAAAAATACAATGATTAGCCGAGCATGGTGGCAGGTGCCTGTAATCCCAGCTAATCAGGAGGCTGAGGCACAAGAATTGCTTGAATCTGGGAGGCAGAGGTTGCAGTGAGCAGAGGTTGAGCCACTGCACTCCAGCCTGGGCGACAGAGCAAGACTGTGTCTCAAAAAAAAAAAAAAAGTCATATTTCTATGGACCTATTCCTGTATTCTCTAGTCCATCCCATTGATCTATGTGTAGGAATCTACCTAAAGTCATTTCTACACTCGTAGGGCTAACAATAATTAACTACACACAGAGTTGCTGCAAACCACAAAAACATATCCCACTAAATTCAACTGAAACCTATCCCTAACTCTTTATCCCCTTAATCAAATCCCCAAAATGTCTACAGTTCTTCTGTTGCCACTCATCAGACAGAGAAATGTGACCTCATCAATTCCACACTGTCTTGCTATCTTGCAGCTTTAAAGTAAGCCTTAAAATCAGGTAGTGTGATTTTTCCAACTTTATTTTTTTTTTCAAAATTGTTTTGGCTCTTCTAGTATCTTTGCTTTGCATATAAATTTTAGAATCAAGTTGTCTGTATCTACAGAAAAATCCTGCTGGGATTTTTATTGAAATTGCATTAAATTTGTAGATCAGCTTGGAAAGAATTGACATCTTTACTATGTTGAATATCTATCACACAGTATGTATCTCTACTTACCCAGGTCTCATTTGATTTCTTTCATGAACATTTTGTAGCTTTCAGCATACAAAGCTAGTATGTCTTGTTAAATGAGTACCTAAGTATTTCATTTTGGAGAGAGTTATTGTAAGTGGCGTTGGTTTTAATTTTGTTTGCAGTTGTTCTGTGTTGCCTTTGTATCCCATGTCTTTGCTAAACTCATTTAACAGTTTGGATTTTTGTGAGTGTGTAAATTCCTTGGGATTTTCTACGCAGACAATTATATCATCTACAAATAGAAACAGTTTTATTTCTTCCATTCGCATCCTTATTCCATTTGTTTCTTTTCCTTGCCTTGTTGCACTAAGATTTCTACCACTTAGTTTGCTGCTGTGCTGTTATTGTCTCAAAATTATTAATTTTTGAATAAGGTACCTCACATTTTCATTTTGAACTGGGTTTGGCAAGTTATATAGCCACTACTGAGGATATTTCCTCGTGTGGACTATAAATCGAGATTTCAAGTTTGATGACTTTTGCCAACAGAATTTTTCTTCGAAGGCACTATTAGCTAACTTTACATTTACATTTTAAAATCTACATTATATAAGGATGTTTAAAAGAACAGAGGAGCCAATCCTCACTGGCAAGGAAAAAGACAAAATGCCTCCAGAGCATAATACTCTGGTTTTAGGGAAGGAGAAAACAAATTAAGATGAGACAAGGTGGGATGGGGAAGACTAAGTGGAGCCAGGGCTTTATATTAATTACCCATCTAAATGCTATGTTACAGATTATTATACTGTACTTGGAGATTTGACCAGCATATGAAGATTACCACAGGAAATTAATTTTTCATACATGAGCACTGATTTTAAGGAAATATGGTTAGCAGTTCTTTCTTCTATTATTCTCCCCATCTTTTATCCAGAAATGTCAAGATGCAAAGTATCGTAAAACTACTATGGGGCAATCTTTACTCCAGAATAAAAGTAATAGCTACTTAACACTTTGTCTTCTTCTATCTTACTGTATGAACAAATAAGAGAAAGGAACAGGGGTTAACTAGGGAAATACATTTATGATTTGAATTCAGTTACTGTAGCAGTCTGTTTTCACACTATTATAAAGATACAAGCAGAGAATGGGTAATTTATAAGCAAAAGAGGTTTAATTGACTCACAGTTCTACATGGCTGAGGAGGCCTCAGGAAACTTACAATCATGGCAGAAAGTGAAGGAGAAGCAAGCACCTTCTTCACAAGGCAGCAGGTGAGAGAGAGTGAGCAAAGGGGAAGTGCCACACTTTTAAACCTTCAGATCTCATGAGAACTCACTCACTATCGTGAGAACAGGATGAGGGACACCAGCCCCATAATCCAGTCACCTCCCACCAGGTCCCTCCCTTGACACATGAAAGTTAAAATTTGAGATAAAATTTGATAGGGACACAGAGCCAAACCATATCATTCTGCCCCTGCCCCCTCCAAAATCTCAAGTCCTTTTCACATTTCAAAACAAATCATGCCTTCCCAACAGTCCCCCAAAGTCTTAACTCATTCTAGCATTAACTCAAAAGTCCAAGTCCAAAGTCTCATCTGAGACAAGGCAAGTCCCTTCTACCTATGAGCCTGTAAAAGCAAAAGCAAGTTAGTTACTTCCAAGATACAATGGAGGTACAGGCATTGGGTAAATGTTCCCAATCCAAATGGGAGAAACTGGTCAAAACAAAGGGACCACAGACCCTAGACAAGTCTGAAACCTGGCTGGGCAGTCGTTAAATCTTAAAGCTCCAAAATCTCCTTTGATTTTATGTCTCATATCCAGGGCATGGTGATGCAAGAGGTGGGCTCCCACAGCCTTGGGCAGCTCTGTCCCTGTGGCTTTGCAGGGCTCTGCAGGGTACAGCCCTTGCAGCTACTTTTCCTAGCTGGCATTGAGTACCTGTGGCTTTTCCAGGCTCTTGGTGCAAGCTATTGATGGATCTACCTTTCTGGGGTCTGGAGGATGGTGGCCTTCTTCTCACAGCTCCACTAGGCAGTGCCCCAGTGGGGACTGTGTGTGGGGGCTCCAAACCCATATTTCCCTTCTGCATTGCCCTAGCAGAGGCTCTCCATGAGGGCTTTACCCCTGCAGCAGACTTCTGCCTTGACATCCAGGCATTTCCATACATCCTCTGAAATCTAGGCAGAGGATCTCAAAGTTCAACTCTTGTGTTCTGCACACCAGCAGGCCCAATACCACGTAGAAGCCACCAAGGTTTGAGGCACCCTCTGAAGAGTACCTTGGCCCCTTTCAGCCTCATCTGGAGCTGGAGTGGCTGGGATGCAGGGCATCAAGTCTTGAAGCTGCACAGAGCAGTGGGGCCCTAGACCTGGCCCAAGGAGCCATTTTTTTTTCTCCTAGGCCTCCAGGCTTGTGATTGGAGGGCCTTCTGTGAAGGTCTGTACATGCCCTGGAGACAGTTTCCCCATGATCTTGGCTATTAACATTCAGTTTCTCGTTACTTACGTAAATTTCTGCAGCAGGCTTGAATTCCTCCCCAGAAAATGGATTTTTCTTTTCTATCATATAGTCAGGCTGCAAATTTTCCAAACCTTATGCTCTGCTTGCCTTTTAAACATAAATTCCAATTTCAAACCATCTCTTTGTGAACACGTATAACTGGCTTTCAGAATCAGCCAGATCACCTCTTGAATGCTTTGCTGCTTAGACATTTCTTCCACCAGATACCCTAAATCATCTCTCTCAAGTTCAAAGTTCCACAGATCTCTAGGACAGGGGCAAAATGCTGTCGGTCTCTTTGCTAAAGCATAGCATGAGTGACCTTTGCTTCAGTTCCCAACAAGTTCCTCATCTCTGTCGGAGATGACCTCAGCCTGGACTTCATTGTCCATATCACTATCAGCATTTTGGTCAAAACCATTCAACAAGTATCTAGAAAGTTCCAAACTTTCCCACATCTTCCTGTCTTCTTCTGAGCCCTCCAAACTGTTCCAACCTCTGCCTGTTACCCAATCCCAAAGTCATTTCCATATTTTCAGGTTGTCTGTATAGCAGTACCCCACTCTGCCTGTACCAATTTTCTGTATTAGTCTGTTATAAAAATACCACTCTGCTATAAAAATACCACCTGAGACTGGGTAATTTATAAACAAAAGAGGTTTAATGGACCTCGCAGTTCTGCATGGCTGGGGAGGCCTCAGGAAATTTACAATCATGGAGGAAGGTGAAGGAGAAGCAAACACCTTCTTCACAAGGTGACAGGAGAGAGAGGAGTGAGTGAAAGGGAAGTGTCACACTTTTAACCCAATCAGATCTTGTGATAACTCACTGTCATGAGAACAGCTTGGGGGAAACCGTCTCCATGATCCAGTCACCTCCCTCGACACATAAGGATTCCTACTCAAAATGAGATTTGTGTGGTAACACAGAGCCAAACCATATCAGTGACCAAACACCACAAATTTCACTTTTAAGTACATGTTATAGGACATTATAACTATTTCTTAATTTATGAAAATCCAAATTTGAAATATCAAATCTTTCTTAATTGTTGACTTATAAAAACTATTAGAAATATTTCTCACCTGCCTTAAGAGAGTTTTAACAATTCTAATTATGTATCTAAGACTTTGTCTTGTGTATTTGTTATTGTATGCATATTCAAACATGCCTACTCCTTGACTCTAGCTGAAGTCTAAGATACCTTTTGATGATATAAAATTGTACCAAACTCTGTTCAATAGTGGTGTTACAATGTGGGATTTGGTAGCAAAGGGGATAGATTTGTTTGGGTTTTTATGTCCCTTTAAACTATATCAGAAAGTATAATCCAGCTTCTACCTTTAAGAAATAAATGGGGGAAAGTTCAAACAGTGGCATCTTCAGTATTCACTGGCAACTACAGAACTTATAAGTGGATTCCTATGTCTTTCTTAAAATAGAAATATACTCCCAATATACTCCCAAAATGGGACCCCAGGAACACAGAGGCATTCTGTTGTTCTTATGAATCAATCAAGATCAAATGGAAGATAGATAGTGTCTTGGGGGAACCCTTCCCCAGTATTGTTGTCTTTGAAAATTTGAAACCTTAAAGGTAAAAGGTAATAGGTACCAACTTATTTCCCTTACTTTCATATGCTCACAAATTAGGAGTTCTACTTTGTGAAATTTTGGGTGGTATGTTTAAAAAAAGCTCACTTAGACCCTATACTCCTCTAGCAGCTGAAAGCCACAATGAAATAGAATTCCACTATGAGGGCCTTACAGACCATCTTGAGAGAGAGCCTTATTTCGTGGGACAATGTATCTGTATGTAGTATATGTGCTTGCATGCGTGTGTGTATGTGTATGTGTGTGTGTGACAGAGAGAGAGAGAGAGAGAGAGAGAGAAGGTATGGAGCAAGAGCCCAAATTGGAACCAGTTACCTCTGAACACCCTGACAAAGCAAACCCACAATATAAGAGCTAAATTCAGTTTGATTTTTCCAAGCTGAAGGCAGTGGAATGACCTCCAACCAAAATTTCCAGCTAAACCCTAAAAAAACAAAACAAAACAAAACCAAAACCCTAAACAAAACAAAACAAAACAAAAAACTGTGGAGTCATGATTGCCCCAATTTTTTTTAAAGGAGGGAGAATAAAAGAAAAAGAGTTTTATACTATTGACCTTGTATCTAAAAATGTGAGATTCAGTTCATAGAAAAATCTGTTGACTGCTTAACTGTTCTTGCCACTCACCTGGATAAAACCCAAATACATTCACAACCACAAAACCACTGAGATGAAGAGGCCATATGGCTTGTAATTAGACTCTCACTCTTGGCCAAGATATTGAGACATTTATTACATTTGCTATTTAGTATTCATCACATCTTACTGCCCAGGGAAAAGGCACCAAGGAAGAGATTAAATTCATCCTTCCCCTTTTTGCCACTCCCCACATATCATGCTTCCTCCTACCCCTTTCCCTCAATCAAAAGGAATCAATTTCTAGAAATAATGCATGGAAAACAATGCTTGCAAGTCAAGAGTGCTGTGCTTCTTCTTTATATGGAAACAGCAAGAAAGTACCATCAAGGTCTTAGGCCAGAGCAGTAGGACAGGTTTGTCAGCTCTGAATACTCCCCCAAAAAGCAGCTCAAAGTGAACCCAAGATTTCTTTGATTTTTGGCCATTAAGGTTCAGTGAGCAAACTTACTGGTCAGGTTTATTGAGATAGTCTTCAGACAGCAAACATTTACTGATCACTTAGTATTTGCCTGATGCTATACCAGGGGCTAGAGAAAGTAAAGACATAGTTCCTGGTACTTTGGACCTTACAAACTAGCAAGGGAGATGGGGAGACAAATATTAAATAAATAATCACACAAAGAACTAGTTAATTTACAGGTACATAAGCCTGCCAAAGAAGAAGTACAGGGGCTGTGAAAGTGAGCACTTGGGGCCTCACCTGCATACAGGTTGAGGACACTTTCCCAGGAAGTGACATTTAAAGCAGAAGACTTTAAGAAGGAGGAGGAGTTGAGGGGTAGGGGACTCTGGGGATGGTGCACTGTAGAAGGGACCAATCTTAGTACAAGCAAAGAACTATCACAGCCTCTCCCCATATTCTTATGGATAAGATGGTGAATGGTGCTTTGCATGCCAGGCAAGGCAGGTAGAGTCATATTGGGCTGTTCTATTGAATAGTTTTATCAGGTAATCGAATGAAGCAGAAGTTGTGCAATGACTATTTTTGCAAAGAAACCCAAACTGAGATATGCTTACACAAAGGTTCAAACCATCAAAATGAAACGTGATAAGTGGAAGTAGCTGGAATCCCCAACAGTTTGCTAGAGAAGTGCAAGAGTGGTAGGATTACCTAGGGAAGGGGGAAAAGGACTTGAGAGACTCCATGGAGAAAAATGCAAAAATATAGAGGGGAGGTAAAATATTATTCTGCCATAAAAAGCAATGAGGTAGTGATACATGTGGATGCTACAATGTGGATGAACCTGGGAAGATCATGCTAGACGGAAGAAGTCAAACACAAAAGGACAAACATTGTACGATTCAATTTATATTAAATATTCAGAATAGGTAAATCCAAAGAGGCAGAAAGTAGATTGGTGGTTGCCAGGGCCTGTGGCGCGGGACAAATAGGGAGCAACTGTTTAATGGGGACTGGGTTTCCTTTTGGGGAGATAAAAATGTTTTGCAATTAGACAAAGTGTGAGTCATACATTAGCTGTATTTGTACTCAATGCCACTGAAGTGTTCATTTTAAAGTGGTTGGTTTTAAGTTATGTGAATCTCATTTCAATCTTAAAAATATATAGTAGGGGAGAGGGTAGACCAAGATTTGACTAGAGAAAGAAACTGAACACCCTTCCTTCAGAAAAGGAGAATCCTTTGTTCTCTGCAAATTCATGCAGCACAGCGAGTGGAGGATATCACAGGCCTAAGGAAGGCATTAAAATTCCCGAAAAGGGACAGCAAAAAGGTGACTCAGCCTTTTATGCCAGCTAACCTTTTACGCCAGCTAACTTGAGGGCAGTCCACCCCAGGGACTAAGACAGAGGGCTGTGGAGTCAGACAATCCTGGCTCAGGCCTCAGCTCCCTAATTACTGGTTGAGGTTCTGGGGATAATTTACCTAACTCCTTTATCTGTTATTGTTTTTCTCAAATATTAAATAGATACAAATAAATATGACCTGGGTTTCTACCTCAGAAAAAGAATGTTACCATCACCTTTAGAGCTCCTTGTTTGCTCTTCAGACGTAATGATCTTAAATCATGTGTGACCAGTTCTTACTATTCTTTTTAGTATTACAACTTTATTTATAATCCTAATGGCATACTGCTTGGTTTTCCCTATTTTTGAACTTCAAGTGAATAGATTTACATGCAATAATTATCTTTCTTCAACTTTCTTTATTTTTACTGTGTAATATTTCTTTTTTAAAAAAAGTAGTTTCAACTTTTATTTTAGATTCGGGGGTACATGTGCAGGGTTGTTACATGGTATATTGTGTGACGCTGAAGTGTGGGGTACAGATCCCATCACCCAGGTAGTGAGCATAGTACCCAATAGTTACTTTTTTAACCCATGCCCCCTTCTCCCCTCCCCACTCTAGCAGCCCACAGTGTCTGTTATTCCCATTTTATGTCTATGAATGCTCCATTCAGCGTTGTCCTTCTGAGATTCATTCACATGATGGCTGTCATTCATGTATTTTCACTGTTGTATAATATTTTGGGTGGCCATCCCATAATTCACTTATCCATTCTACTGCTAATGGACATTTGAGTACCGTCCACTTTTTGACATTACAAACGGTGCTGTTATGAATGTTCTTGCATGTATTTTCTGGTGCATGAATGCTAGAGTTTTTCTCGGTATATGTATACAGAGGATGTAATTTTTTAGTCAAAGCATACACACTTATATAACTCATTAGGTAACACTGAGCAGTTCTGCAAAATCATTGCACTAATTTACATTCCCACTAACAGTTAACGAGAGTTCCTGTTGCCCTACACCCTTGCCTACATTTGACATCCCCAGATGGTAAATGTGTGACAATCTTATAGGTGGGAAACGGTGTGCCATTGTGGTTCTAGTTTTTATCTCCTTGATTAAAGTTGACATCTTTTCATATGTTCATTGTTCATTGGGGTTTCCCCTTCTATGAAATGCCCATTCAGATCTTTTGCAGGTTTTAAGATTGTATCATCTGCCTTTTCCTTACTGATTTTTAAAATATTCTGGATATTGATTCTTCATTGATTATGTTTATTTAGAACATATTCTCCCAGTTTGTGACTTGGTGTTTTACTCTTTATGGCATCTTTTGATGAATCAAAGTTCTTGATTTTAATGTTGAAAAGTGAAAAGTCTTTGCCTTTATGTTTAGTGATTTTTGTGTTTTGATTAAGAATTCCTGTACTAACTCAAACATATAAAGATATTCTCTGATATAGATTTTCAAAGTTTTATAGTTTTGCCTTTTCACATATACGAGTTTAATCACCTGGAATTGATTTTTTACATGTGGTATCATGTGGGACTCCAATTTCATTTTTTTTCCAGATAGAAAACAAATTGTTTCAGCACACTGATTTCTAATTTTGGTTTTAATAAACATTAAGTTTCAATAGATATATGGAGCAGTTTCTGGGCTTTCTGTTCTAGTCCATTGGTGATTTTGTTTATTTTATGCAATACCAAGCTCACTTACAATAATCCCTAATATCTGTTTAAGCAAGTCCTCCTCCCTTGTACTTCAAGAGAGTCACATATCCTTAGTAATTTGCTTTCTTATATAAATCTCAAAATCAGGTTTTTGTCAAGTTCTTTAACAAGAATTCCCTAAGCAAAACTTTTTAGGATCTTGGTTAGAATTACAGTGAATCTACAGATCCACAGGTACAATTGACACCTTTAAGAATTTGAGTCTTTTAATATGTGACATGGTATATTTCACCATTTATTGGCTTTCACTAAGGATGTATTTTCTATATCTTTAGTTATATTTATTCTTGAATACCATTTTTCTTACTATCAATCAATTATATATGTATTTTTCTACTTGCTTTTTGGCATATAGAAATGTACTTTTAAAAACATTGATTTTTGAATCCAAGAAACTAGCTAAACTCTCTTGCTAATTTTAATTATTTACCTGTAGATTCTTTAGGCTTTCTACATAACTGTTTGTCTCATCTGTGAGTACTGACAGTTTTGATTCTTCCTTTCCATCTCTTATCATTTTTTCTTTATTTTTTAAACCATACCAAGTATGTGAACCCAGTTTTTTCTCTTGCCTTTCTGTGTTTGCCAAGACTACTAGTAAAATGTTGAAGAGAAGGTACTTTCAGGGTTGCATCATAATTAGTAAGTTTGCTATAGGTTTTTGATCGGGTTAAGAGAATTGTCTTCTATTCATATTTTGTTAGAACTTCATATTTGATTGTGGATTAAAATTTTGTCAAATATTTTTTCTTCATCAATTGAGATGGTCCTGATTTTTCTCCTTTGATCTGTTAATGTGATGAATTATATGAATTGGTTTTCCAATATTAAAGCAACCTTCTACTCCTTATATAATTAAACTCAGTGTAGTCTTCATGTATTAACTATTTTATTATTTGGTGAAATGAGCTGTCAATATTTTGTTTGAGATGTTTGTGACAATGTTAATGAGTGAGAGTGGTCTATAATTTCCCTTCCTCAAACTTTCCCTACTGTATTTTGCATCGAGATTATGCCTCATGAAATAAATTGCAAAGTATTCCTTTGTTTTTTACTTCTCTTGTAGAGTTTGTGTAATACTAGGATTCTTTCTACAGGATTTTGAAGACCTTTCTGGGCTAGCGTGTAACTGTGCAAATTTTAAACTATTGCTTTAATTTATTTAATGTTTATAGACCAGTTAGATTTCCCTTCTTTTTTATTTACAAAAAGAAAAAATGGTTTCTTCAAGATTTCCTCTTATCCTTTACACATCTATAGTATCTGCATGATTATTCTATTTTTTATTCTTTACATTGGTCATTTCTGCTTTCTCTCTGTTTTTTTTTTTAACCATTCTCACCAGATGTCTTACAATCTTATCAGTCTTCTCAAATAAACAACTTTTGGTTTTGTTGATTGGTTCTACTTAATTTCTTTCTTCCTTATTTCTCAGTTTATTTTGTTCATTTTCTAACTTCCTTTTATGCTTCTTAATTTTCGGCCCTTCCTCTGTTCTTACATTAAAAATTTAAGACTATAAATTTTAAATTTTCCTATGAGTTATACTTCAGTTTCACACACACACACACACACACTCACACACACATACACACACACACACAGACGTTCTTATATTGTTCTCATCATCTGAGTTCTAAATATTTTCTGATTTCTATTATGATTTTTTTTCTTTAATCTGTAAGCTAGGCCTATGTATATCTTAATTTTCAATCTTGGGATTTCGAGGTTACTTGTTGTTTGTATCTAACTTGACTGCTCTGTGATCAGAAAATGTCAACACTATGATACCAGTGCTTTGAAATGTCTTAGGATTTGCTGTACAGCCTGGAACTTAGCCAATTTTTATAAATGTTCCACATTGCTTCAAAACAACACATTCTGCATTTGTTAGGTTCATTGTTCCATATATGTCTATTGCATAAAGCTAATTTATTGTATATATTAGTTTGCTAAGGCAGCCATAACAAACTACTACAGACTGGGGCTTTAAACAACAGAAATTTATTCTCTCAAAGTTCTGGAGGTCAGAAGTCAGAGATCAAGGTAGCAGGGTTGGTTTCTTCTGAGACCCCTCTTCTTGTTTGGTAGCTGTTCATCTCCCTGTGATTTCACATGGTGTTTCCTCGGTGTCCAAATCTCTTCTTATAAGGACACCAGTCCTATTGGATTAGGGCCCACTCTAGTGACCTCCTTCTAATTTAATTACCTCTTTAAAGACCCTATCTCCAAATATGATCACATTGTAAGGTACTAGGAATTAGGACTTCAACATACGAATTTTGGGGGAGACACAATTCAGTCCACGACATAGTCCTTTTCAAATTCTATGTAAGATTTCCTTCCTTGATTTCATGAGTTAGGTGCTGAAAGCAGTCAAATTTTCCACTGTGATGATGAAGTCTTCTGTTCCTCTATAAAGTTCTCTTGATTTTTGATTTATGATTTTGATTTTGAGGTTATGTTATTAGTGTATATAAGTTTAGAATATTTACAGCTACTTGGTGAACTAAACATTTTATTATTATGGAGTTACTTCTAGCTCCAGAAATGCTTTTGCCTTATATTTTATTTTGTCTGTTAAAATATACTTACATTAGCTTTCTTCCCATCAGTGTTTGTGTGGTAAATATGCTTTCATCATTTTACTCTCTACTTTTATCCTTATTTTTTAATGCAGCTTGGGTTTTTAAAATTCGGTCTGACACTATTTTTCTTTTAAATAGAGTATTATATCCATTGGTGTTTATTACCATCAATATAATGTACTTTGATCTTTTTCTATTACCCTACTTTTTGTGAGAGACAATATAGAAATAGTCTTGAAGGGAACAGACCTCTGAGAAACACTGCCTTGATTTGAATATCAGCTCTATTACTTCCTACCCATGTAAAGTTGGCCTAGTTACACAGTCTGTGCCCCCGTTTTCTCATTTGTAAAATGGTTATAATAACAACCCTACCTCATAGCATCATTATAACTTTGAGTAAGTTAATATACATAAAGTGCTAAGAACACTGCTGGATACAAAATAAGATATATACATATACCTAATTTTTGGTAATTTTTTATCATTTTATTTATCACTTTAAGTTGACATGTTTTTCTATTTCTTTTTTTTTTTCTTTTAAATTGTCAGAGTGTCTTTTCTTATTTAATTTCCTTCTGTCCTCTGATTTGGAAATTATATTCTCTTTTCTGTTCTTTTGGAATTACCCTGAAAATTTATCAAACATACTTAATTTGTCAAAATTTAAAGCCAATTCTTATCTTTACCCTCCTCTTGAACAATACGAGAATTTTGTAACACTTTAACCCTGATCAACCTCTTTCTGACTTATACATTACTTTCATATTTTAGATTTTTCTCAATTTTAAGCCTCATACATTTTTATTACTGTTTTATATTCAATAATTATTTGGTTTTACTGACATATTTACTGTTTTTAAAAATTTTTTTTACACCTCAATTATTTCATCTGATAACTGTTTCTGCCTGAATTATATCTTTTAAATTGAGTCTGCAGTTAGAAAAATTTGTTTTTTACTGTCTGAAAATATCTTTATCATACTCTTTCAAAAAAGAAATGTAACTTATTAAGAGAGTTTGTCAATAAATATAGATTGTTGTCTTCTTTCAGTATATTGGAGACAGAGTTTCATAGTTTTTTTAGCTCCACAGTTTTATCTTGCATATTTGCTATTGACAAGTAAGATTGCTTTTAAAATCCTTGTCTTTTTTTTTTCAGACGGAGTTTCGCTCTTGTTGCCCAGGCTAGAGTGCAGTGGCACAATCTTGACTCACTGCAACCACTGCCTCCCAGGTTCAAGTGATTCTCCTGCATCAGCCTCCCGAGTAGCTGGGATTACAGGCGCCTGCTGTCATGCCTGGCTAATTTTTTTTTTTTTTTTGTATTTTTTGTAGAGATAGGGTTTCACTACATTAGCCAGGCTGGTTTCAAAGTCCTGACCTTAGGTAACCTGCCTGCGTTGGCCTCCCCAAGTGCTGGGAATGCAGGCGTGAGGCACCGCACCCGGCCCAAAATCCTTGTCTTTTGTTCTTCAATGTGACTAAGATGTTTTGAAGATGGGTTTCTCTCTCTCTCTTTTTTTTTTTTAGACAGAGTATCACTCTGTCACCAGGCTGGAGTGCAGCGGCACAATCTCAGCTCACTGAAACCTCTGCCTCCCAAGTTCAAGTGATTCTCCTTGCCTCAGCCTCCTGAGTAGCTGGGACTACAGGTGTGCGCCACCACACCCAGCTAATTTTTGGATTTTTAGTACAGACGGAGTTTCACCATGTTAGCCAGGAAGGTCATCTCCTGACCTCATGATCTGACTGCTTCAGCCTCCAAAAGTGCTGGGATTACAACAGTGAACCACTGTGCTCTTTAATTTATCCTGGCTGGTTCTATGGATTGGTGTATTTCATCAATTCTAGAATAGTCTCAGCCATCAAATCTTCAAATATTGTGTCTCCTTTTTTTTTATTTCTTTCTGAAAGTTATGTTAGATATGTTAGACCTTACAATTCTTTCCATCATGTCCTTTAACCTCTTTTATATTTTCTCTTTGTCTCTGTTAAATTTTAGATAATCTCTTCCAATCTGTTTTCTACTTCACTAATTCTTTCTTTAGCTGTTAAGCCAATTCATGAAGGTTTCTTCCATGTTTTAATCTCCAGAAATTCTCTTTTAAATGTTAAGATCTATTATTTTATTTTATTTTATTACTTTTAAAATGTAATTATTTTGTATTCTGTATCTGATAAATGCAGTTCTTGAAGTCTTTCTGGGTCTGATTTGGCCTTCTGCTGTTTATACTGGATCTTAGTATGCATTGTTTCTATATGTAATCACTCTCTCTCTGTCTCTCTCTCTGTCTCTCTCTCTCTGTCTCTCCCTCTCTCATTCTCTCTCTCCCTCTTTGTCTCACAAACGCACACATCTATATCTCTACCTCTAATTGTTTTTACTATGAGCTCATGTTTCTTGCAATTTTCTGATGATATTTTGAGGCCTAGGTTGGAGGTGAGGTCATTCACTTTTGCTAAGTGCCTGAGAGCACATCTTGCACTGGACCTCTTTAAACTAAATTATCATCTTGAGGTTTCTTAGAACACAGAGGTTTTGAAAACTTGGTCGGCCAACTTGTGTATTCATTGGCTTGCCATTAAACATTTTTAGGGCAGCTCTCTCAACTTAGCACCCAAATTAAAGGCTAACAAATCTCTCTGTAGATTTAGGAGTAGATTTAGTGATTTTAGAGACAGCATAACCATTTTGAGCACTAGCTTTATCTGAGGAGATTTCTATTAGACTCTCCCTCTAAGCAAACTCCCAGTTTTGACTGCTGTCCCAAGAAGGGCCAGTCATCCAATTGTACACTACTTAATGCCAGGCTGCATCTTTCATATAAACTATACCTTCCCTGTAGATATACATTGTAGTCTATACGAAAGGTGCCCTTTGATAATGTTCAGTTTCCAATCTTCACCACTATATGTGATGGTTCTATCTGTATCCCCACAAGATGGTGAAAACTAAAGTTCAAGTTCACCAGGTTCAGCAAGTGACAGCTGGGTTTGGTGCTTTGGTTTTATAATTCCATAACTGACAAAACTTGAATAAAGAGTAAAGACAGTGCCTCCTCCTTTTTGAAGTCCTTAAAATGGTAGCTATATTGATATGTTATGAATTGAGTTGATTTGCCAGTCATGATTTCAACAAAAATACCTATCACTTGCTTCATTAAAAGAACTGTAACATGATGAAAGTGTTTATTGCTTTGCTTTGTTTATTTTTAGATGTGGACTTTCCAGTTTTTCTCCAGCCTACAAATGCAAATGAGAAAACACAGCTAATCAAAGAAGGATCTCGAAGTTATTGCACAGACTCTTGATATTGAGCCCTCTGAGAGTCCACAGTCCCTCCTCTCAGTTCAGTCTTGTTTCCAGATGGTCGTAGGGGAGCGTGTGGGGCATAAAGTGCTGTGAACTTTTCCATCTTGGTATTTTATTTTTGGGTTAGGAAAACATAATTGCTATATAATTTTCTCAGTTTGCAGACTTTCTCTCTGAGTAGAATTTCTTATGAAACACATTCAATTTGGGTGAATAAAGGCCTGAAGAGTTATTTTATGCTCCTTGCCTGATGTAGGACAGTGGAATTGTACAGCCTTTATGAACCTGCCCTTTATGTGAGGCAGATCTGATTCCTAACTGACCAAAGTAATATTCCAGAACAGAAGCCACTTTTCTTCCATGTAGCACAATTTTCATATCTACCACAAACATCATCATCAAAATATATGAGAACCTATAAAGAGTTTTGGGGTGTGGAGCCTCTTCCATGTCAATATTCAATAAAGTTATAGAAATGTTTCAAGAGCCAGAAAAGGATGATTAGATTTCTTAAAAATCACATTTTTAAGGTATATTTTTGGAACATTAAAAATTGGCATTTACTGAAAACTGGCAAGTAAAACCAGGAAGAAACAGGTTTTGTGTGTACTTTTAGATCGGCTTAAAAACAAAACAAAACAAAACTTCAACCTGGTTATATGTTGTAAGTGAACCAGAAAATCATTCTGAGACTGAACCAGCCCCATCAGCATGTTGATCATTTTCTAGTAAAATAATTTTTGTATAACTGGCTCAGATTAGCCAAACTAAGGAAAAACAAAACAAAACAAAACAAAACAAACAAACAAACAAAAAACACATGAAGGGATAGAACTCTAAACTCTAGAGCCTAAATTTACACCAAAACGCATATCACCTCATTTTTGTTAAAATTATTTGCCTTGACAGAAATTGCTCGGCTCTGTACATGTTACACAATTTAAGCCCAGAGGTCATCTCTGCATCTGCTTGTTTGATTCTTACATTTATTATGTGGTAGAAACCATGTGCTATTTCTAAAATACTACGGCAGAAAAAGTGTTTGTTTTTCTAGGTCTTTCTTACTTCTTTACATAATATTGCATTTTCAAGATCTTGTTATGTTTTTATATAACATTGTATAAAATGCCTTCATCTTTTTTCTTGTTTCTTATCCCCCTCCCCACAAAATTATAGTCAATTGCTGCTAAATATATATTGTAAGTGAGAATTAGTGTTATAGCTCTGACAGTTCTGACATCATTAAAATTCTGCTCTAACTCTTTAGTTACTGAATTTTTTTTTCTATGTAATCAAGTAGACAGAGCCTTGGTTTGAAAGTTAAGAAACCTGGTTCTAATCTAAGCTTTCATTAACTAGCCTTGTGACCAAGTGAGATGAAAATAACATGGCTAATCTCTCTATGGCTCTGTTTTCATATCTGCCCTGACCACCTTCCAAGTTGCTGGATGACCAGATAAAATGGCTAAAGTGAAAGAAATCTGAAAAGTCAAATGTTCAACAAATGTAAGATGGTTTTAAATGAATTTGTATATGTTGACACACACAGACAAATGTACTGTGACTCGATGCATATAAACTCTCTCACCCAACAAGACCCATAGAGACACCCAGTATTAACAGCTCCAGTAACCAGCAAGTGCTTGGAAAGCTGTACTCAACAAACAAATGCTATTTTCTGTTTGGAGGAAACAATAGGATAAATAGCCCAATCTGCGGATAATTTGAGCCATTCCATTTCCTTCCTGTGGTCTTTTTAAGCAAAATGGTCAGGTCTATTTTGAAAAGCAACTTACAAATTACAAAGCTCACCTTCTCTTTCTTGCTCAAACCTCATTTTCCTTTCTCACATGGAATTTTTTGCTTCCACTCCTAGTTCCCCCAGGAAGCTGGTCCAAGAGTGGTTAAGATGAGAACAGGACATGGATCAGAATCAGAATTAGATGGTAGAATCAAATTGCTAGAGGGGTTCTGGCCAATGTTCCTCACAAAGGGCTAGTTTCTGGTTACAATGATGTGTGACAAATGCAAGCACTTGAATGCCTATGAATGAGGGAATGAATTCTGCAGAATGCTCCTTCAGCTACAGAGATACAAGAATCCACTCTTCATTAGAGGAGGAGCTGCTGAAGTATATTGTGGGGGTCAACAGAAGGGCTATCCAGAAGCACTGGCAGTCATTCTGAACTCACAAGCATCTTAGCAGGGAAGCTTCAAGGCAAGAAGAGAAATGCTGAGCGTGAGCCTCATCGGTGGACACACAGAGTTCATTGAACGGTCCGTGTCAACAGCTCACCACCTATCCTGGGCACTGGGCTACTGGAATGGGAGACTTCTTAAAAAGTTCAATGAGTCATCCATTTATTTTTTTGCTGTCTTACATTAGAACATAATAAAAAACTTACATGTGCATTTTTCTTTACCCAAACACATACACACACACACACACATATCAATTCTTTTAGAATAAGTGACATTCTATATCTAGAATGAAAAAACTGTCTATACATGAATTTTTTTTTTTTTTTTCTTTTTGAGACAGAGTCTCACTGCAATCTCTGCCTCCTGGGCTCAAGTAATTCTTGTGCCTCAGTCTCCCGAGTAGCTGGGACTACAGTCGCGTGCCATCACGCCCAGCTACATTGTATTTTTAGTATTTTTAGTAGAGACAGGGTTTCACCATGTTGGCCAGGCTGATCTCAAACTCCTGACCTCAGGTGATCTGCCCGCCTCGGCCTCCCAAAGTGTTGGGATTACAGGTGTGAGCCACCACGCCCAGCTACATTGATTAATTTATTAGCATAATAGTTTTATATGAAATGCCTTCATTTCGAAAACATTTTTATTGTATTCAGCATGGAAATTATTTTTTTAATCAATGTGTAACATACTAGAAAATTAAATATTTTAATTTAAAAAAAAACTTGAAAGATACCTGTTATTCTGAGTCAAAGAGTAAAGTTTTAACAAAATAAAATGAGTCACTTTCCTACTCATATTCTGCATTTCTTAGCTCTTTTACCTCTTCCTTTCTCATCCCATCCCCCAAAATAGAGGATTTGAAAGTGTTGGCCTTAGTCTCACAGGCGCATTTACTTGTATTTGAGAAAGCTGATTTATTCTTTCATAAATTAGAAATAAAATCTCTAAGAGAATAATAACCAAGAGTCATAGTGCTTAGTATCTGACACAGCCCTAAGAGCTTTATATTGATTCATTTAATATAACAACCTGTGAGAGAAGTACTGTCACCATCATCATCTGTGGTTTTTTAGACTATGTGACTAGAACATAGAAAAGATAAGTAACTTGGCTAACAGGGTTCAAAATGACTTTATACAATGTAATTACATGAATAATGAGAATCAAGTGTATCTTCACTGGAATTCCCCAGAATAGTTCCCTTTCTGACCTAGAAACATCATCTCTGTGGTTTCTCACAAATATCCTTCTTGGAGATGGTGCATATTTAGAGAAAACCATGGATAAGTCAATAAGCCTGAGTCTAGCCCTGCACTCCTAATCTGGATGGTCATTCTGAAGACATTGTTTAATCTTTCCGGGTAGAGCTTCCTTATCTGTAGAATGGTTTCCTTGACTGAAAGGAAAAACTTGAAAGCTCTTTAGTGCACATATGTCTAAGAATAATTTTTCTAGTAAACAATGGCCTTTTTTTTTTTTTCACATTTCATGGAGTCTTGACACACCTCCTTGGAGCATCGCTGTTAACAAATTTAAGGGATTTGACCTTTGGATTTAGAGGTGAGAAGAGAATACCCTTTAATAGATGGAACACTTTGCTACTCCCAGAATGTCCATTTTCTGACTGTACTGGCATCAGAACCTGCCTTTCAACCTCCTTCCTCCCAGAGTAGCAGCCAGCAGCCCAATCTCCCTAACCCAAATGTCCGTCTGAGGACAGAGAGACCAAGCAGTGCCACAGAAAGGAGCCCTGGCTGTGACTCAGGAGGCCTGAGATCTCACATGCCACTTCTCCTCTCTGTTACCTTGGATAAGTCATTTCACATCTTTGGGCCTCAGTTTCTTCATTCTTAAGCAATTTTTATTAGAGAATATCTTTAATTAGATGACAATTATGGGACACTCTGACCCATACATGTTATGTAAAAATAACTTACATATGGTTAAACAAAAATGTACAAAAGCAAATTTCTTCACCATCCCCATATAGTTTGTTAGGGCTCTCATAACAAAATATCACAGACTGGGTGGCTTTTAAAAACAGAAATTTATTTTATCACAGTTCTAGAGACTAGAAGTCTAAGCTCAAGGTATTGGCAGGTTTGGTTTCTTCTCACACTCCATGGCTTGTAGATGGCCATCTTCTCCCTGCATCTTCTTGTGGCCATCTCTCTGTGTGTGCATGTGCCTGCTGTCTCTGTGTTCTGTTCTCCTCATCTTGTAAGGACACCAGTTGTATTGGATCAGGACTTATCCTAATGACCTTGTTTTTGCTTAATTACCTCTTTAAAGGCCTTATCTCCAAATACAGTCACACTCTGAAGTACTAGGAGTTAGGTCTTCAACAAATAAATTGGGGTGGGGAGGGAAGTCAGCCTAACAACACCCATGCCATCAATTTCTCAAAATTGTGCCATATTTCAGTTTGCTTTATATTTGAACCACACATGTTTTATAAAGACTTTTTTTTTTTTTTTTTTTTTTAAGAAATCCCTGAGTATCTTTGTTCTGTCTTTTTGAGAAAAGTGACATGTGCCTTTATCATATCTCTAAGGTCTCCCAGGTCCTTAATCACACTACTATTGTAAAGAATCTGCTTCTTTTTGAAAAATAATCTTCCCAGAGCCCTCTTTTTTCTTCCCCTTAATTTGTCCTGATTGCTTTCTTTGCCAGCTGCATCACTGTCAACCTGAGATTTTATTTTCATTGAGTTCCTGGGTTGGTTTCCTTTTTTCTTAAATCCTGTGTACTCCTCCTTCTTGGATTCTTGCTTTGCTTTGCTGAAGTACATCCGTGGCATACACAGAGACATGCTGCTAGACATGCTGTTCTTTCCTTTCAAAAAAGAACTCACTACCCAGCTGCAAGGAGGATGGTTAACTAGTAGCCACCACATGTTAACTCCTCTAGCCGAGGTTCTAAGCCTCTGGCCAATGACTGAGCAAGGTGGTGATGCTAGGGCCCCACCATTTCTGCCCAACTTGAGACTCCTCTAAAAGGAAATCTTTGCTCTGGAGCCACCAAGAGGGTTGGCAGAAACTTTGTCGGGTCTGCATCATTGTCTAATGACTACCTCTACCCAATCCTGTGTCCTCCCCTTTTCCATTCACAGATGTTACTCCCCTGTAAAATGTTGTGCTCTAATTCTGTTTGAGCTTCAGCTTCCTGGAGAACCCATCTAGTATAACATCCTCAAATAATGTTTACTTACTTTTTATTTGTTTCAGAAAGGAATCATAGATTTAAACTTTATGAGACCTTGCAAGTGTGAACTATTTGTCCTCATATGTGATTACTACTTTGATCGGTATACAATTCTAGGCTTAAAATTATTTCTCTGCAGAACTTTGAAGGCCATGCTCCACTGTCTTCTAACATCCAGTAATGATGATGATAAGTCTGATGATAATCCAATTCTTATTCCTTTGTAGCTAGCCTAGTTCTTGTTTAGATTTTGTTTTGTTTTTCTCCATCTTTGAAAGTTATAGGGTTTCATCTTTATCCTCAATGCTTTTGAATGTCACTAGGCTGTGTCCAGGCATAGTTGTTTTTCATTCATCCTAACTTGCATGATCCTTTCCATCTGAGGACCAATGTCTTTCTTTTATTCTTTCCCCTGCATTGTCTCTGTTTGCTCTTTCTGGAGCTCATATTAGATACTCTTTATGTCTTCAGGATCTATCTTTTCTTTCTTTTTTGGGTGTGTGTGTGTGTGTGTGTGTGTGCGCGCGCGCACGTGCGTGCGTGTATGTATGAAACCGGATCTCACGCTGTCCCAGGAGCGGGAGTGCAATGGTGCAATCAATCATAGCTCACCGCAGCTTTGAACTCCCGGGCTCAAGAGATCCTCCTGCCTCAGCCTCCCAAGTAGCTGGGACTACAGGTGCACACCACTATGTCTAGCTAATTTTCGTATCTTTTGTAGAGATGGGGGTCTTGCGTTGTTGCCCAGGCTTGCTTAAACTCTTGGCTTCAAGCAATCCTCCCGCCCCAGGCTCCCAAAATACTGGAATTACAGAGGTGAGCCACCGTATCCAATGTCATGTTTTTATTTTTTGCTTTCCACATATTTTCCATTCTGTCTTCTATATCTTCATAGTTGATCTTTAGCCATGACCAATATGTTACTTTTCACCTTAACAATCATACTTTTATATTCAGGAACTCTCTTCTTCCCTAATTGCTCCTGTTAATATCACTGTACTCTGGTTTTCATTGCTGTAACACTCTCTTGGATGTCCCTGAGGATATCCCTAACTACTTTTTTGTTAAATAGTTCTGTTCTATTCCTTGCATTATCTCTGTTTTCTCCTCAGTCATTTATTTAACTTGTTCATCTTGGACTTTCTTTTTTAAGTTGTTATTTCCTCCCAAATGGCTGGTAAACACAATATGAAGGAATACATTGATATCTGTAAAAATGACTGTGTCCTGAGGACAATCAGGCTTTGCATTTATGGTGCATGGGTGGGAACAGCCATGCTGGCCTAAGATCCCCCAACCTGACAAGTCAAGGAAGAACTTGCTCTAAGAGTTGGGTGGGGTGGCCTTCCTGTTCCCTCCATCTCTATTAGGCTCTACTCTGCCCTACTCCCTAGCCCTATACCACTCTACAGACTCTAGACTGGCAAATCTACTCTGCTTAAGCCATTCTCCAGTGGGATCTCCCTGGCAAAAAATTCAGCAGCAGCTGCACAATGTTGTGGGCGGCTGACCTCTGTGCTGCTCTCTCTGTGCCTGGAGTCTCTTATGAGCTCCATGGGGAGAATGGTTTTGTCTCTGCTAGCTTGCAGAATGTGCATTTGAAGCTGTGCTTTTCTCCATTATAATCTCATTTGATTTTCACCTTCCAGAAGTTATTTAAAATGTCTATTTGTTAATTATACCTACTGTAGTTTTCCATGTTGCAATAGATTTTTTTTTTCTTTTGTGTATTTTTATCATCTTTTCAATGTACTCCTGGGGAGGAAAGGGTGTAGTCCTATGCGCCCAACCTTCATACATGTAATCCTGATCCCTGGACACAGTGGGTGAGCACCTAAGTGAGGCCAAGAATAATGAAGAGTTTTGCAGTCAGGCCTGAGAAAGAGAAGTGACTCTCTGTGTGATAGACCATGAAGAATAAAGCTCCAGAACTTTTAGGGTGGGGGAGAGCACCATGTTTCCAACTGTGTGCGCTAGAGAGGAGCTGAGAAGCACTGACACAGAAACTTTTAAGGAGGCCTAGTGACATTTCATCCTTGGTTTCTTGGGGACACCCTTGTATCATTATAATAAATGTCTTGCTTATACTAGCTCTTGTGAATTTCTGTCACTTACAAGTAAGAAGGCCAAAAATTATGCATGTTTGGCCTCCCTGAAACCTGTTACTCAAGTAAGGTTGGCCGTTGGGGAAAAGGACTTGGCTAGGTATGGTAGCTTGCGCCTTAATCCCAGCACTTTGGGAGGCCGAGGCCGGAAAATCACTTGAAGTCAAGAGTTCAAGACCAGCCTGGGCAAAAAAGCTAGAGCCAGGTGAGGTGGTGCATGCCTGTAATCCCAGGAGGCTGAGGCTGGAGAATCACTTGAGCTCAGAAGTTTGAGGCTGCAGTGAGCTATGATTGCATCACTGCACCCCAATCTGGGTAACAAAGCAAGACTCTGTTTCTAAAAAATAATGATAAAAATAATTTAATAAACACCCTGCTTGCCACTCTTGTAAAATAAGGAGAAAGTAGGACTAAAAGGAGGCTCTTTTCTCTTAGCCTAATTTACATGGTTCTGTCCATGAACTTGAGCCAGAGGGGTACAACTCACCTCCCCCACCTCTCAGAGGTCATTTTCTCAAACTCTCAGAAACTCTGTATAACTTTAAAGATACATCAGCTTGTTACATGCAAAAATGGAAAAATGTTCACCAGGAAACAAAAATAATCTCCTCTTGTTTGTGCAGCCTTAAGGAAGCCGCTTTCCCACTTAAAAATCCAGCCCTTTCCTTTTCTCTAGCTTCCTATTTTCTCTTTCCTAATTTTACGTTTTATTAAAGCTTTTACTTTTGGGAACTACTATCTTATAGGGGAGATTTAAGAAACAATTCCAATCTCCCTTCCACAAATATTACTATAATAACATTAACACAGAAACTCAGTTTGCCCAAACCAACATGATGCCTTCTTGGTTAAAAGACCCCTAAGGGCAAAATCCAGGTCGTTGGATGGTTTTTATGCTATGCTAAAAACTGAGTGGGAATATGGCGGCAAACCTTTAACAATTTATAAACGCTGACTATGACCGTACAAAAATAGGCCGACAAAGCAGGATTATAGGCCTATTTGAGATTGAATAACTTTGTTAAAATTAAACATAAAATAGGAACCAGATCAAAAAGACATTTTATGTAATCTTAATCTTCTTCCCTCTCTTCGTTTAGCCGGGGGTTGGTGAGGGGACTTTCTCTAGGAACTTAATGACTCTGATGTCTTAAAGTACATGCGGTGGAACCAGCTCTGTCTACACAACCGCGGGCTTCAGTGGCGTCTTCCTAACCCGGCTTGCCGGCCGGGGGCGTCCCGAGAGCCTCGGGGCCTTCCCTTCACCCCGCGGAAGTTGGACGGGCGGCGCTGGTAAGGCCTCCCGGGCTTAAAGTGCAACGGACACTGCAGAAATCCAAACTGGTGGCATTCGCAGTTTGGGGACGCTACAGGAAGTAATGATTTCTGGTTTGTTAACCTCAGGTGACAAAAATGCCGAGCCAGGCGGGAGCGGGACCTACAATCTTCTGCTGCGTGGTCAGACACGTTATCCATTGCGCCACTGGTCTACCACGCAACTCCTCCACTGGCCGTTGAATTACTGCGTGTTGAGAACACACTCGGCAACCACTTTAAAGGGCAACGCAGGCTGGTAAAGGAAAAGTACGACAAGCGAGGGCGGCAGAGTCGCAGGGTCTTGGCACCGCGGGCCCCAGACACCTGGGTTGAGGGCCTTTACCCGGTCAGTCAGGCTAGCGAGCCAGAGCGCGCTGTCTTTCTGCGCACGCGTGGAGCACACAGGCCGGCTCTCTGGCGCTGCGCTCAGTGCAATCTCCGGCTGCCTGGACTGGCGCTCCGATTCTTCTGTGCTGAATCTCAGGGGACGCCAACATGCATACATGTCCCTTCGATAGCTCAGCTGGTAGAGCGGAGGACTGTAGCTACTTCCTCGGCAGGAGACATCCTTAGGTCGCTGGTTCGATTCCGGCTCGAAGGAGACAAGTGTGGTTTTTATTCCAGCTCCCGATGACTTATGTCCCTTTCCTTGGGTGCCTTCAATGACACATTGCATTCCAGCAAGCAGTTGGAAACTCTAGCGCGTTCTCCCCATTTTGGGCCTCCCAGCCTGCGCGGTAATTCTTTTTAGCTATCCCCCCGCGGGGACGTGCCCGGGCAGGTTCCCAGCGCAGCTGTGGGACTCCGCTCGGCCGAGCGACTGCCGGGTCACGGCTTCTGCATCTTTCTAACCGGTCTTTGGCATTGCCGGGCCCCCGAGTCACACAGGAGGCAGCGCCGGCTCCCGGGGGCCGGGCGGGCCCTCTCCTCAGAGCCCCGGGCAGCTTCTGAGACCCGAGGGCTCGCAACGGCTGCCGTGAGGAGGTGGGGGGTCCGCGGGAAGAGGGATCTGGTGCTCCCGGAACCTGGGAATCAGAAAGAGAGAGAACACAATACCAAAAACAGGAAGCCTAAAAATGACACAATGTTACAGAGACAAGCCGGCACCCAAGGTGTTTTGCCCGCTCCCTTCGATAGCTCAGCTGGTAGAGCGGAGGACTGTAGGCGCGCGCCCGTAGCCATCCTTAGGTCGCTGGTTCGATTCCGGCTCGAAGGAGAGACTCATTTGTTTTGTTGCTTTGAACCAAAGAAATCTGTCTTTAGTGCTGAGTGTTCTGACCCTTCTCTAGAGGAACAGATAACGAGCCGTGCCCAGCCGTGGGGGATTAGCTCAAATGGTAGAGCGCTCGCTTAGCATGCGAGAGGTAGCGGGATCGATGCCCGCATCCTCCAGTTTTCTTTCCTGTCCCGTACGGTTTTTCTTTCGATTCTCTCAGCCCAAACTAGAGCTGAAAAGTCAGACGAAGTCAACTGAAGAGTACGGCGAGCTCCAGGTTACCGCTCTAAAACTTCCCAGACAAGGAGTGGTGGGTGCTAGCAGTTTATCCTTCTAGCTTTAAATTTCTAGACCCATTTAATTGGGGGAAATTCACGAAATACAATTATTTCTGCTTCAAAATGGAGACAGATTGCCGTCACATGTATTATCCCTCAAAATCCTTTATGATTTGTGATAAGATGTCTGCATTTCCAGGGACTCATCTGAGGCTAAGCTGCCCATCGTTCGGGGAGACCCTCAGGGAAAACAAAGCAAGAAACAGAGAACTTGGAAACGGACACTGATTACTTTGAACGTTTGCTCAGCCGAGGAAGCAGGAACTGTTCGGCCCCGGGCGGACTGCCTGGCTCCGGACAGAGGACAGATCCGAGGTGGATGGATAAGGCAAAAGGTAGCCCTGGGGAGGTGAGTGGATAAAGTCCCTGGACACAGGGGCTGCGGTTGGAGGAGGTTCTTATGTCATTGTCCTCCAGTGGAAGTAACTGTGCAGAATTAACTAGAGACCAGCGATGAGAGAGAATTAATTGGATAAAAATTTTATCTAGGGCAGTCCTTGAGCGTAATTTTGTTAAGCAAAGACAAGACAAAAACAAAACGAGTAAAACCCAAACACACATCCACACACTCACTGAAAGATTCAGAGATTAAACAGAACACAAAGACTTTTCTGGTAAATAAAATCTCCCTATCCTAATTTTCTAGAAAAAAAGCTGTTGAAGCCACCCCGCAGTTCTTACAAGACAAAACACAAATCTTCCACACAAAAGCAGAAATACAGTATTATCCTTTGTAAGGAGTGCAGCAAATAAATGTTATTTCTTCAGGGTCCTAGGCAACCTGTATACTTTTGTTACCAGTGTATACAACATGCTATGGTTTATTGCTATCTTTCATTTTCTACAGTGGTCTCCATTTTTACCTCGTTTTATTATTTTCAATAGTCTTTTAATTGAATGTATTGTAAATTACTTGAAATATAACATCATGATGTTCATAAAAACAAATTCACAAAGTAAGAAAAAGAATTCTTTTATCAGATGCCATGTCCCAGTTTCTAGTTTGGGATTATGGGCGTTCTAGCTGGCTGAGGGGAGGAACTGGCAGTGAAACTTTAAGTGACCGAAAGAGCAAGAAGTAAGTAATAAGTCAAAGGAATAGCAAGTAATGCACCCAAAACCCAGTGGAGGACACACGTTTGGGGGTGGTGACCTGGGCCAGAACTCAAAGGATATTTCAGAGTCAGCAACCCAAACTGGGAATGGAATTCACGTACAAAGCTCAAAGGTATCAATCAGGAAGCAGTAATGCATAGTGGTTAGTCAGGCAGACTGTGAAACCTGATGGCCTTTCTTGGCTTTGCTACTTCTAACTGCATGACCACAGGCAGGTTGCTTGACATTTCGGTGCTTCAGTGTCTTTGTTTCTCAAATGGGGATATAATAATGATACCTACTTTTAATTAAGAGATAACATGTAAAAACCTTAGTACAGTGCCTGGCACATAGTAAACACAAAATAAACATTAGCTGTTATCAGTGTGCAAGGAAGAAGAAACAGAAACATAAAGTGTCATTTCCCTGGCAAACTGCAGAGATTCGACACATTTCAGCACCTAGAGGCCTGGCAAGCATAGCATCATACAGTGAAGGCCTGGGGGAATTAGTGCAAGGGTTTGTGTATGTGTTTATATAAATATATATGGAAGTGCCTGGAAAGAGGTGCTTGGATCTACTGTGTAGGGAAAGTAGGAAGAACAATGCTAAAAATACAATATGATGGTTAGATATATTATGGTGTGGCCCATGTAATGAAATATATATAGCCCTCAAAATTGTATTTATTAAGAACTTACATTGACATGGGAAATGTTAATAATCATGCTTAGAAATAAAGTAGGTATAGAGCAATATAAACAAGCATAAGTTATTTATAGAAAAGACTAGAAACAGGCCGGCATGGTGGCTCATGCCTATAATCCCAACACTTTGAGAGGCCCAGGCAAACAGATCCCTTGAACTCAGGAGTTCGAGACCAGCCTGGGCAACATGGTGAAACCCTGTCTCTAAAAAAAATACAAAAATTAGCTGTATGCGGTGGCATGTACCTGTGATCCCAGCTGCTCGGGAGGGTAAGGTAGGAAGATCTCTTGAACCTGAGAGGTCAAGGCTGCAGTGAGCAGTGATTGCACCACTGCACTCCAGCTTGGGCGACAGAGGGAGACCCCGTCTCAAAAAAAAAAAAAAAGAAGAAGAAAAAGAAAAAAAAAAAGACTGGAAACATGCATTAAAATGTTAACAACAATAATGATCTTTGGTAGTATGATTACTGTGATATATTTTCCTTAAAATTTTAAACTATTTTCTAAGTTTTCTGAAATAAACAATATTTTTAAATTGGAACTAGGGATGACTTTTAAAAAATTAACAGCTGACATCAACCCAGCACTTCCTACAAGCCGAGCACAGCTCTAGGTACTTTACATGTTGTAACTTATTTCTCTCATAAAGAGAACACCAGGCCCAAATGGCTTCAGTACTGAATTCTAGCAAAGAGTTAAGGAAGAAAAAAAATACCAATTATATACAAATTTTTCCAAAAAAAAATGATGAAAAAGGAGTACTTTCCAACTCATTCTGTGAAGTCTCTGATACCAAAATTAGGCAAAGACATTACAGAAAAAGAAAACTACAGACCAATATAGCTTATGAATATAGATGCAAAAATTCTCAACAAAATTTTAGCCAAGTAAATCCAACAACATATAAAAAGGAAAATACATTATGACTAAGTGAGATTTATCCCAGGAATACAAGACTGGCTCAACATTCAAATTCATAACATTAAACAGATTAAAGAAAAAAAATCATGTGATCATCTGAGCAAATGCAGAAAAATCATTTGACCAAATTCAACATCCATTCCTGCTTTTAAAAACTGTCAGCAAATTTAGAGGGGAAGGGAACTTATTCAACCTGATAAAGGACATAAGTGAAACACATGCAGCTTACATTATGCTTAATATTAAAGAACAGTGCTTTCCTCCTAAGACCAAGACCAAGGTAAGGGTGTTTTCAGCTCTCATCAGGGCAATAAAGCAAAGGAAATGAAGTAAAAGATCTCCATATAGGAAAGGAAGAGGGAAAACTGTCTCTGTGTGCACATCTCACTTTTAAACAGTATTGGTTACATGTTGAAATGATAATATTTTAGATGTTCTGAGGTTAAGTAAAATAATATTATTTTTATTTATTTTTAGATTTTTTAAATGTGGCTATTACAAAATTTAAAATCATGTATATGGCACATATTTGTCACATACATCTTATTTCTTTGGACAGTGCAAGTCAGAGAGATAGGCAAGGGCCAGATCACATCAGGTCTTGGGACCACAGTGAGGATTAATACCTTCATCCTAGAGGTGATGTGACCATTAATAGGATTTAAATAAGGGGTGACTTGTGAGAAGTGGATTGCAGAAGGCAAGAGTGAATTCAGAGAAATCAGTTAGGAGGCTGAGGTGGAGGAGAAGTGGGGTTGGGTCTGGGTGGGGAGGGTGGAGCCAACGTGTGGAGTTCAGACATAGGCCATTGGGAAGACCTTGGGCTAAAGTATTCGCTACTTATTGGGACTGTCGCTGCTTATTTCTGGCACATATATAATGAGTGTTTCTTATTTCCAAGAAGTGTTCAGGGGAAAGTAAAATATGTTCATTTTTCTAACGTTTCCTCAGAGATCTTTATGATGAAGTAAAATTTATAAACAACAGATTTGAAGAAGGAGTGGTTATCAAATGAACAAAAGATTTCAAGCAGAAGTTGGCAAACCATCTAATGAAAGAAATGCCACAGTGTTAGCTGCTGTTACGTGCTTTTCAAGTTCATTTCTCTTTGATTTTAGATTTTGTAAGATGTTTCTTTTCATTAAAAATTTAAAAATCACACCGGGCGCGGTGGCTCACGCCTGTAATCCCAGCACTTTGGGAGGCCAAGGCGGGCGGATCACGAGGTCAGGAGATCGAGACCATCCTGGCTAACACTGTGAAACCCCGTCTCTACTAAAAATACAAAAAAATTAGCCAGGCGTGGTGGTGCGCGGCCTGTAGTCCCAACTACTCGGAGGCTGAGGCAGGAGAATGGCGTCAACCCGGGAGGCGGAGCTTGCAGTGAGCCGAGATCGCACCACTGCACTCCAGCCTTGGGTGACAAAGCGAGACTCCGTCTCAAAAAAAAAAAAAAAAAAAATTTAAAAATCACATATCCAAGCTACTTATTGCCAGGTAGACAGCTAAATAGAAAAGACTGATGACACAGGCAGAGGGAAAACATGAAGTATTTTGTAGATGTCATGGGTCAAGTCCTCAGTGCAAAGGGATGGCAAGAATCTTTGTAAGGAAAGAGAGTTCTGGGTTATATTTTTTGGAATAACTTTTAAAGTTGTTACATGGAGGGAAATTTCTAAGCCAAATAATGGTTAGACAGTGCTTTACTTGGGCCACACTCTGAGCTCTAGGATACCAAAGGAAATAACATTATGTCTTCTGTGGTCAGATGGGTTATATCTGGCAGGACTGATAACCGAGCCTGGTGCTTGGAACACCAGCTCATTGAAATCCCAAATGAAGTGTGGCCTTCTCTCCACTGGTCATGAGTGGAGTTCTCACTAAAAAAGGGAGTGAGGGAGGGAGGGAGGGAGGGAGGGAGGGAGGGATGGATGGATGGATGGACGGACGGGTGGATGCAGGCATGCATGTGTGAATATTGCAAGAAAGAATTAACAGCCTCACTGGCTTAGTTTAAGAGGACCTAGTTTGCACAAGATTAAGTGTTGGCCTTTGTTTTGGCATGGGATTAAAATAATTCTCAGATTATATTGGTGCTGGAGTTGACCTGAAAGTCTTGGTCCACTAGTGCCCTAGTGCTCCAGCCCAACTAAACTTCCTTCTTCAGCAATCACCAACTCTCTGCCTTCACATTCACATCATCTGATGTTCTTTCCCTGTTTTAATTCTTTAGTCAGTCACCCCCTGTCTCACTTCCAGTGGGCACAAGAAAGCAAGAATACTTCCTTTCTACCTTAGAGGCTGAGCCAGGAGTAAGATCTGTCTTCCGACTCCTCTTGTTTTCTCTTTCATCAGGACTGCACTCTCTCTGCTCACTGTTTTGCTTCAAACCATATCTGTTTTTTATTTTCTTTTAGCTCTACCCTCCATCTAACCATAAATTCTCTGTTCTGTTTGATGAACAAATGGCTCCTTAAACTAAGGCTGGATTATTTTCAAGTACCTGGAATTGCAATTACCTGCACCAAAGACACAAAACAGAACGTGGGTAAATGAAATGCTGAGGATGTTCTGGAATGTTCAGGATTCTTTGGGATTTTCTAATGTCTCCTCTTCACAGAATGCTCTGACCTATTTTGACAGTTACAATGAAGAATCAGTGCTGCTCTTCTGACCACACTGGGGCGAGTAGAGAATCACATCACTCTAGCCAGAGAGTACAAAATCACCAAAAGACAGTGACCCAGTTCTTGTTGGAGAGTCCTTCATACGCATTTGAATTTGCCCCCAATATTTTTTTATATCTCGTGTTCTAGGACTGGTTGTCTAGTATAATAACCACTATCCACATGTGGACATTTAAATATAAGTTTAAATTAATACAGTTTAAAATTTAGTTTCAGAGCTGCACTGTGCACATTCCAAGTACTCAAGAACCACAAGTGGCTAGAGATTGGACACTACAGATATAGAACATTTCCATAATTAGTGGAAATTGTTATGGACAGTGCCCTTCTAAAGCATGGGTGTGGTGCAGCTTAGTGGGTGAGGTCATGGGCTCTGTACTCAAAAGATGTGTCTCTTAGTCTGCATCACAGTTTCAGCAGCCACGTGACTCAAGGCAACTACTTAACTTGCTCAGCCACAGTTGACTCAGTGGAGATAATAATACCAGAGACAGGGAGCTATGACATGAAGTAATGGGTGCTCAGTACATATTTATCATATTCGTTGTAGTGGTATAGTAGTAAAAATAATTTTAGCATCCCTTCCTCTCTTCCCTAGATGAAAAACACACTGAGCTCTTACTGTATAATAAAGAACTTAGCTGCTCTTTGTCCCAAGTCCCTGAGTGGGAGCCTCTAAATCCTTAGAATTTCTCGAATGACAGACATGCCTTTGTTATTCATCGTGGGCCCTGATAGTTTATGCTAATGAGATAACTGAGGATGGGGGCCGGCCATGTCAGAAAGAACAACCATGAGATGAGAATCTTGGGGCTTTGAGCCACATGATGTCAGCCCAGCCTCCAGGGAGGCAAGGAGAAAGCTGAAGATTGAGATCAGTCACATAGCTAATGATTCCATCAATCATGCCTCCATAATGAAGCCCCCATAAGAACTCTGGACACAGAAGCTCGGGTGACCTTCCCTGGTTAACAGCACTCTGTGTGCATTGTTACACATTCATGTGCCAGGAGGGTGATGCATCCTGACTCCACTGGGAGAGGACATGGAAGTTCACATTTGGGACACCCTGCAACCTTGCCCCTATGAATTTCTTCTTTTGGCCAGTCTTAATTTGTATTCTTTTTGGCTCTAATAAAACTGTAATCATAAATATGTTTTCCTGAGTTCTGTGAGTCATTCTACCAAACCAAGGAGGTAGTGGGAACCCCCAAATTTGTAGCCAGTTGGTCAGAAGTGCAGGATCTGGGAACCCCAGAGTTTGCTGCTAGTGTCTTAAGTGAGGACAGACCGTGCCCTTTACTTGTGAAATTTGGCCTAACTCCATTTAGGTCATGTCAGAATTCCACTGCAGATCTACATCTCATTCCTGGGCCCTGGCCCCTGAAAATGCCTGGTTCCATTTGGCCCGGCAGCTACAGGTTGAAAGAGGTCAAAAGCCTTCTTTTTCTGTTGTTACTCTTCAGCGTCACATCCACCGTTGGGTGCACACTGAGGTTCCTAGGGACCCATCTAATTTCCCCAGATGTATCTGGGAGACTGGAAAACTGTTGAAAGAGGGGAGGGTGGTGGTAACTTTGCTTCAGTTTTTCAATGTGTCTAAACATACTCCAGCCCCAGGCTGGTGGGACTCAGAAATGAGGGGCAACCAGGGCTTCCAACCATGGCAGCTCCCTGTGTAATTGCTCCCGATCAGTTTCTAGCCTCTGTCCTGATATGTGTGGTGAGAGTGGGGGTGGACGTGGGGGAAGCAGTGCACTCCTTCTATATAAACCAAAATACCTTCAGGAGACTACGCTTTGTTAAATTAAGTTTGACCTAAAGCTACCTTCATATATATTTTAGGTTTCACCTAAAGGTTTCTTGTACATAGTGAACTGTCACCCAACTGCGTGTCTAAACAGACTGTAACGTGCTCATGTAACAGGTCGCTGAGTCTCAGCCAATCCCAGGTGGTCAGCTGTTAAACCAGGTTCAAGTAAGGCAAACGCTGAGCTGTCACCAGTCCACCTAACTCTGTGCCCCACTTCTGCTTTCTGTACATCACTTCCTTTTCTTGGTCCATAAATCTTATCCAACCATGGGGCAGCCCTTGAATCTCTAAACCTATTCTGGTTCTGAGGGCTGCCTCATTCGTGAATCATCCTTTGCTCAATTAAATTTTGTTAATTTCAATTTGTCTAAATTTTTTCTTTTATCAGCTGGTTTTCATGTCCAGCACAGGCTCAGGTCCACTCCAAATCCCAGAGCCTGAAGATGACTTAAATTCTGATTCAGGTCCGGAATTTCCCCAATCTCCTGGACCCTGTGAATGATTTGGGAGTAAACAAAATGTTCTGATTTCTCCTTAGAGCAGAGCACTCCCTCCTGTGTCCCACTTCCAGCTCAAACACCCACCCCATGGACTGGTGTCTGAGAGCAGGGAGGAGCAAGAAATGAAGAAAAAAGAACGCAGAGAGGAAGGTGGTAATTATTCATGTTGTGAAGGGAAAATAAATCTTGGGGCCCCCAAATCACTAAGCTAAAGGGAAAAGTCAAGCTGGGAACTGTTTAGGGCCAATCTGCCTCTCATTCTATTCAAAGTCGCCCCTCTGCTCACTGAGATAAATGCATAAATGGAGAGGCTAATTAGAAACTGAAGAGAATGCAACCATTTTTCTCTTTTCTACCTATGACCTGGAATCCTCCTCCTCGCTTCGAATCTTCCGCCTTTGCTTCGAGCTGTCCCGTTTCCAGACCAAGCCAATGTTCATCTTGTATATGTTGATTGATGTCTCATGTCTCCATCGAATGTATAAAAACAAACCGTGCTCTGATCATCTTGGGCACACGTTGTTAGGACCTCCTGAGGCCATGTCACAGGCATGCATCCTCAACCTTGGCAAAATTAACTTTCTAAATTAACTGAGACCTGTCTCAGATTTTCAGGGTATATTTTGGTAACCAAAAATATAATTCTAAGCCCCCCAACTCACTGATGGACGCCCCTTCTCGGCCAAGGTCGTTCCAAAGTAAACTTAAAAAATGATTTCAGGCCATCATAGGAAGATAGAGTCACACATGCCTCCTTCTAGCCTCTTTTAGAATTCAGGCTCAGCTGACCAGCATTAACACTAAAACAGAGATCTTAAGACTGAAAAAACAGACTCTTTGTAGCAATAAGATACCAAATTCCAATCTGACGCTAGTATAGCATCATATGACAGATAGCAGGCCCTGAAATAAAGTATTTTCCCCCAAAATATATTTATTTGAAATATTTTGAAATGGCCCTGCAACACTGTCTCTTGTGAGGAAAATCTATATTCTGTAGAGAATCCCTTCCTTTTCCAGGTCTTTTCCCTGATCTGGGAGAGATTTAACTAAGATTTAACTTCTATTCTCTCTGAAGCCTGCTAGTTGGAAGCATCTTCTGCACAAGAACCTTGGTGTCCACAACCCCTTATCTAAACCCAGACATACCTCACTGTAAATTGCAGGTCCTTAGGTAATATCTTAACTCTTTTAACCAACTGCCAATCAGAAAATCTTCGAATCTACCTATGACCTGGAAGCCCCCACTTCGAGCTGTCCCATATTTCAGACCAAATGAATGTATACCCCCACATATATTGATTGATGTCTTATGTCTCCCTGAAACTTATAAAACTAAACTGTAGCCTGACCACCTTGGGCACCTGTTCTCAGGACTTCCTGGGGCTGTCACAGGTCATGGTTCTTATATTTGGCTCAGAGTAAATATTTTCAAATATTTTACAGAGTTTTACTCTTTTTCATTGATATTCATCAACTGAACTCTTAGTCCTGTGGGATTCATGCTGGTTTCCTGTGTCGCCTCCAGGGACAGTTCTAAGAAAAAGTAAAAGGCAGGGAGCAAGAAAGAACAGAGAGAAAAAAAAAAAAGACAGAGAAAGGAAGATAGAGATCAGCTCTGTAATCCCAGAGCTTTGGGAGGCCATGGCAGGAGGATGGCTTGAAGCCAGGAGTTCAAGCCTGGGCAACATAGCAAGACCCTTGTCTCTGCAAAAAAATTAAAAAATTAGCTGGGCCTAGTGGTGCACACCTGTAGTCCCAGCTACTCAGGGGGCTAAGGTGGGGGGATTGCTTGAGCTCAGGAGTTTGAGGTTTCAGTGAGCTATGACTGCGCCACTACACTCCAGTTTGGGCAACAGAGTGACTCTCGGTCTCTTAAAAGAAAATACTGTTTCAGAGGTTTTTGTTTTTTTCTACGAATACTGCTAAGCTAGGTTATGAACCCCACTCACTTATAGAGGGCAGAACTGAAATCCTCCTAGGTGAGGTCACCTTCCAAGACCACAAAGCGAGGTAGATGCAGAAGTTGGGAGAAAGCCTGACTGTCTCTGACTCACTCTGCAGCCTCTCACTACATCATCGGTCACTCAGGCTCACGCATCTGAGTCATCTCTGTGGATTCTACTTTCATAGCAGCCCCAGGGATCATTTCCTTCTTTCCTTCCCCACTGCCATGACCTGTGCCAGGGCTTCCCGACCTCTCACCTGGACTATTGGCAACAGCCTCTGATCTGGTCTTTAGCCAGTCACCTTCATGCTAATCTAACCCAATTCTCACTGAAAGATCAATCTAACCAACCACTGCCCTCACGGAAGTGAAGTGAGAAACTTTTAACGACTTCCTGCTGCTTAATTTATTAAGTGTTAAAAACTCTTTAACGCAGTATCCATGGCCAGCCAATGCTTGAGCAGCATGCCTGCACTCCAGCTCAAGTCACCGTGGCTCGGAGATCCCCTGCACGCCTGTGCATGCCCATGTTGCTGCTTCTGTGCCTTCTCTTGGAAAGCCCCAGCCATGCCCCACCTAACTACACGTCCATCCCTCTGAGATCCTCGGTGCAGCAGTTCAAACACTACCCCCACCCATGAAGCCCTTCTGATTCCTCCGACCCTGAATTGCTGTAGCTGTTGTGAAAGGAAAATAAATCTTGGGACCCCAAAATCATAAGCCAAAGGGAAAAGTCAAGCTGGGAACTGCGTCAGGCAAACCTGCCTCCCACATTATTCCTAAATAAGATAGCTACAAAGATTTAAAAGCTACATACCTCCCTTACAATTTGCACACTGGGAAATTCCTTACAGGCCCCAATATCTTTACCTTAAAACAGTTTTGTTGAATTTTACCCTGACAGTGTAAATTGACAGCTTATCTTCACAGGCGTGGTACAAAGGACAGAACTCTAAGTCATCTCTCTGCTTACCTGAGACAAATGCATATCTGCTTTCTTCCTCTGATGTAAAAATGCAGACTCACTGAGCTAGCGGAAGACATAAATGACTCTTATTCCTCTACCTACCGCCCAGCGCCAACATGTAAATTATGTATTTGGTGAAAGACTGATCAAAGACTCGAAAGAATGCAACCGTTTGCCTCTTATCTATACCCACAACTGAGAAAATTTTTTTCTCCTTCCCCAATATCCATCCTTTTCCCTTTAAATATTAAAGCCTCCGAAATCTTCTCTGGAGAAAGGCACAGACCTGCCTCCTGGCACGCGCCCTTAACTTTCTCGATTGAGACCTGTCTCAGGTACTTTTTGGCTTGGACTCTTTATCACATTTTATTTTGTACTATGTTGTGTGTGTGCACGTCTCATCTCCACTCAGACTGGGCTCCTTGAGGACAATGACCTATGTCTTGTTCATCTTTCAATCCCCAGAGCCTCACACAATGGAGACACACTACACATATCCAATGAATGTATTTTGAAGGAATGAATTCCTTCTACAAGAAAAGACTCTGCTGCAATGTACATGATTAGTTTAAGTGCTTTTACTTAGATTGCAAGGTCTTTGGCAGTAGAAACTTAATCTTTCCTAGAAAATATCTCACATATTGTATTCAGACCTCCCCTCCACAGCCCATGAATTGATAAACACAATTAACTGTCTAGGCTGGGTGAACTGAAGTAATTCAGTAAAAAAATTTTACCAGTTCCTGTCCTCACTGTAGTTGCTAAATAAATATTGAAAGGACTAAGATAATTCTCTAAAGATCCCCGATATGTTTATGAATACATATAACTTATTATTAATTAATAGAGCTTGTTAGATTCTCAATAAGCTCTCTGTGCACACAGCATTAAGACCACACATAACCAGTCACACTGACCTACACTTCACTGGTGATCTAATTCACACCAGGGATATGTTAACAAAATGTGTTCATTGTCCCAGGTTTTTAAAATCAAGGAGAAAGAAAGCCGAAATTTATCACATATAAACAGACATAGATTTCTTTTTCATTTTTGATTTAAAAAATTGTAAATACAATATATATTGGTTAAACTGTCGCTTCACAAAATCCCGATGAATGTCAGAATCAATGTTCATGACTCAAGAGCAGACCAAGAATATTAGAAATGACCAGGGAAACTATGGTTTAAAAAGTCACCTTGGAGGAAGGGGAAATGCGAGGGCGTATAGTTATTTTGGAGGCAGATGAAATGCAGGTATGGAAATAGGACTCCATTTATACTTCACTTGTCAATGGCACTGGTAACTGTGCCCCAAGGGATGACAAAATGAAATAATAGATTTGCCACCCCCAGGCCCCTGCCAGTTGCTACCTCATTACTGATTATTGTTGCAAACTGTTATATAATTTAAGAATTTAAATAATCAGTAAAAGACCATCAAATTTGCTTTGTGTTTTTGGGTGTGTGTAGGAGGCGGGGCAGCATAGGAGGAAAGAGGGCCAAAGAAGAGGAAAGCAACGCGGAAGAGCAGACAGCATACTAGAGTTGTTTTATCATATAACTTTTTTCTCAAATAATTAGATCATCCACTGGTTTTGAATTTTTATTTATGCATGTATTTATTTATTTATGAGGTGGATACCTTTATGGTGAAGATTTGAATTTAGCTTTTAAATTGTAATTTTTCAAAGACCACAACCCCAGCTGACAAAGATGAAATACTTAACATTAAGAAAGTCTTTTTCATGATTGCCCTTGTGAAGCCTGGATAACAATTTTCAAGACATGTTTTGTTCATTTTCACCTAAGAAGGCTCTATTAGGCTACTTTCGGTGACTCAGTTCCTACACTCTCAAGACAGGGCTGGCATTAGTTACACAGTCAGACTCTGTGCTGCGTTCTGCCCCTTCCTGGAGAAACTGTCACCAAATTCTCAGTGAGTGTTCACAGAGGGCATGGTTCAGTGGCTAGGCATGCACATTTGCATTTGTTGTTGACAACTGTCAGCTTTGACCTCCTTCTCTTCATAACCCTGTCTAAATGGGGTTTGTAATCCTCCTTCCCACCCACTCTCTTCACTCCCTGGGGCAAGAATGTTGACTCCTGCTCGTCACCTGTCAGGATCCATCCTCCTGTCACTGGCTTATATGGACAAGTCAGCCCACATCACGTGACTGCAGGTTGCTAAAAACAGCTCCGGCACCCACTCCAAACCAGGGCCTGAAACAATGTCCTCCACTGAGGGAAACGTAAAGGACACTTGATCACACAATCCCTGGAATAATATCCAGGAAACACTTGCTGGAGCCACTTGCAGCACCCTTCCCTGGCAGCACACTTGGGGACAGCGAGGAGATGAGCGCATCTCTGAATTACAAGTCTTTTTCCAAAGAGCAGCAGACCATGGATAACTTAGAGAAGCAACTCATCTGTCCCATCTGCTTAGAGATGTTCACGAAACCCGTGGTCATTCTCCCCTGTCAGCACAACCTGTGTAGGAAATGTGCCAGTGATATTTTCCAGGTAGGTTTGTTTGGAATTTGGTTGGGGGGAGGGGGTGGAAAAGATTCCATTCTCTTGGAATCAAGTGCTTAACACTGAGGTGAAATCCTTTAAAAAACTTTATAAGGTTGCCGGGTGTGGTGGCTGATACCTGTAATCCCAGCACTTTGGGAGGCCGAGGCCAGTGGATCACCTGAGGTCAGGCACTCGAGACCAGGCTGGCTAACATGGCGAAACCCCATCTCCACTAAAAATACAAAAAAAAAAAAAAAAAATTTAGCTGGGCATGGTGGCGGGCACCTATAATCTCAGGTACTTGGGAGGCTGAGGCAGGAGAATTGCTTGAACCCAGGAGGTGGAGGTTGCAGTGAGCCGAGATTGTGCCATTTCACTCCAGCCTGGGCAACGGAGTGAGACAATGTCTCAAAAAAAGAAAAACAAACAAACAAAAAAAACCTTTATAAAGTTGCATTTACTTTCAAGAAAAACATGTTTCTTTTAACGATTTGGTTTGTGTCCTCTTTACTCCCAAATCTAGTTTTATTTTAATACTAAGAATCATATATTTTTAAAAATCAAACCATTTAATGTGTTTCAAAACTATAAATAAGTAATTGCTGAAGACTTTAATGTGGAGTTTCTGGCTGGAACTTTTGGTTCTGAAAATGTTGAATGGAAAAATATCTTATGTAGACAGTGGTATGTTCGCATATGACTGTGGATAAGGTCTGACCCTGTGTTTCAGGACCACTTGCTGAGAAAGCCCTGAGGGATGATCTTATGGCAAGCTTAAAGTAGAAGTTCATGTTGTTTGTAGTAGCAGAGAGTGAAAACAAGTCTCGGAGAAGCTACTTGTGGCATTACCCAATTCCTTTTTTCTTACTTGGCAAGAACAGGCCTCTAACCCGTATTTGCCCACAAGAGGAGGCACCACCATGGCATCAGGGGGCCGATTCCGCTGCCCATCCTGTAGACATGAAGTGGTTTTGGATAGACATGGGGTATATGGACTTCAGAGGAACCTGCTGGTGGAAAATATCATTGACATCTACAAGCAGGAGTCCACCAGGTAACACTCTTCCACTCTTCCATGTGTCAAGGCCATCTGAAACTTGTTTTTGTTTGTTTGGTTTAATGGGTTGCTGCACTGAATGCTTGTTTATCAATCACAGACTGTTTTATGGAAAAATGGTTTTCCAAGTCAGTCCTTCCCAGTGAGATTGAGAGTTGCTCACAGCATGAGAGAGGGGAGTTGGTGCCCATGCTTTTGTATCAATTTAAGAATTAAGTGACTCATTAACACTAATCCATTCCAGATGGTGATGTTGAAAGAGACATACTGCTGTCCCTCTACACCTTAAATCCTGGTATTACATCCATTTTACACATTTTTGCACTTCACAGGTCCTTTGTAGCTCCAGATCTCTACAAAGTAAAGAAAAAATATCTAGTAAAAACTTAATAGAAAATTAATAGAAATGGCATCTTGCAAAATAGCCCAGTTCCTAATTCAGACAGTCTTGCCTTAAAATTGTTTGGATGGTAATAATAAAAACAAAATCCTCTAACATAGGTTGTCACTGTATTTACTCTAAGGGAAGTCACAAAGCAAGGCAAAACCCTGGCCTTTAGGGACTTAAAGTTCAGAGACATGAGGGAAAAAGAAGATGAAATTCAGGTTATGTTTCCCTACTCCTTATTCTGTATTTACTGCATAGTCAGCATTCACTTGTTGATTGCGAATAGCATTGTGATAGCATTATATATCATCCATTCATTTAAAAAAATAACAAAAAAGGCTTCTTATTCACCAAACCACTTTGGCTATAGAATTCCTTTCCTAGATACAACGCTGTGGGAAGCTTATTCCTAGAAAGGAACGATGTGAAGAGCCCCTTTTCAATTGTGCACAGGTCAGTCCAGTCCACAAAGCTTGATAGCAATATTGAGACCATCTAGAAGTGGCCTCATTGTGATTCCATTAGGGGACATGTATTTATGGAACATCTGCAGAGCTCTAAGAGGCTTGTGCTCTTGGAAGGAAAGCTGTTCTATAAATCTAACATAATTATTATAATTATTATAGCTATTAATTTCCGCTAAAGATCCAAAACTAAATTAGATAGTACCAGGATCTAGATGGGTTTGGGGAAGAATTGCTGATGACATATTGCAGAGATTGCAGCTGGCTGTTTCCCTTGCTTCCAAAGTCTCTTGACAAGAACAACAGTACTATTGCTGTTGCTGTTACTTTACAGATTTGATCTCATTGTATTTCACTACTTTAAAATACAAATACACACTGTCTCTTAAAAACTTAACCAACCAATTAAAAACCAATTAATTATGAGACTGATGCAAAATTGCGATTTTTGCAATTACTTTTCATGGCCAAAACAGCAATTACTTTTCCACCAACCTAATATTAAGAGAGTTTATATTAACAAGAGTTTCAGGGCTAGTCCAGTGCCTTGCACAAAATA
This sequence comes from Papio anubis, assembly GCF_008728515.1. NCBI lineage: Eukaryota > Metazoa > Chordata > Mammalia > Primates > Cercopithecidae > Papio > Papio anubis. Next base: position 61,870,923 of record NC_044983.1, read on the forward strand.
GTTGCCCCATAAACCCAGCTGATTAAGCAATACCACAAATATTCTTACATAACAAGTTTCAGAGCTAGTACAGTGCCTTGCACAGAATAGTTGCCCCATAAATCCCAGCTGATTAAGCAACACCACAAATATTCTTACATGTTCTATTTATTGCAATAAATTTATGTTTTGTTACTTGTCACAGTGGGAATTTGAGACATGAAAAAATAGCAATACTTGTTATGAAATCCAGAGAAGAGATGTTAAAACTTGCAGTATTAGTAAAACTGCAAAACACATCTTCACCTTAACTATGAAGTTGGCTTAGTGCAGCTGCCAAAAATAGTACCCAGGTCTGGGAAGTAAATTGCACAAAAGAAATGAACGAAATTTCCAACAATAAAGCTCATAGTTGAGTGGACTAGGGATGCTTTTGTGATTTTCTGTGATTTTGTTATGCTGTTTTTTCTTGAACTTGAGACTTGCTTGTGGGACAATTTTACTTGGTAGCAGAACCACAAGTCGCACAGAGCACTTGGCCACGTGTCTGGGAAGAAACGCAGGTGTCCCCTGGCGGCAGGCAGCCTTACTAGACCAGGACCTTGAGCCTCAGGGTACATTAGGTAACCCTGGAATGACCTTGGATATATAGAGTGAGAAGAGTTCAGCTGTAGCCATCGGAAGGGGGTGGAGGGGTGACCAGTCACAGACTGGGATGTTATTGGTCAACTCTGACCTCCTCCAGAAAGGCTGGAGACTGTAAGTCTCCACCAAACCTAGCATTCTTTTTTTATTTTATTTTATTTTTTTTTTTTTTGAGATGGAGTCTCGCTCTGTCGCCCAAGCTGGAGTGCAGTGGCACGATCTCCACTAATTGCAAGCTCCACCACCCAGGTTCACGCCATTCTCCTGCCTCAACCTCCCCAGTAGCTGGGACTCCAGGTGCCCACCACCAAGCCTGGCTAATTTTTTTTTTTTTTAAGTAGAGACGGGGTTTCACCGTGTTAGCCAGGATGGTCTCTATCTCCTGACCTCGTGATCTGCCCACCTTGGCCTCCCAAAGTGCTGGGATTACAGGCGTGAGCCACTGTGCCTGGCCCATATGCAATTCTTTAATTCTTACAATAATCCTGTGAGGTGTTGATTATTATAATTACTGCTATCCTATTAAAGTTTTTAGTGTCTTAAAGTAACTAACATACACACTTTTTAAAATTCAGTATACAAGGCCTCTGAAGAGAAATGCTATCTCCACCCTATTCTCTCTTTACCCCCAAGCCTCATTCACCAGAGTCAACCACTTTTAATTCTTTTAACTGTTTTTCTGCTATGTATCACCAATGACATGTGCATACTACTGGTATGCTTCTATTCTTTGACTTTTCAATTTTAGACATTTCCTATTGACTTTCCACTGTAGACGATTAGGACTGAGCCCTCACATGGCTAGACTTTACCCTCTACTTGGGAATTCTTTTACTCTCCCCTGGGTTGAACCCCTTGCTTCCTGGATTCCAGGTCTCCTTGTTTGGTGGCTTACTCTCTTGTTTCTGTGGAGCACATCCTCAAGTAATCTCTTGAAATGTGCACAAAGTCCTCCTCTTTTCAGCCTCTCCCACTCCGTCACTGCCTACTTCCGCCTTCAGGACTCCTGGCTCCTGCAGTTCCAGAGCCTTTCCAGGGTTCCATAGCTCAAGTCAGCTTGCTTATTGTAAGCTTCTCACTGCAGGAACCTAACAGAACTAAGATGCAACTCAAGTAGGTCATGTCCCTTCATCCAGATGTTCCTAATTTCCAACATTGGGTTGACATCTCTCATTTGCTGTCATCCGTGTTCACTTTTTGTCCTTATTAATTTATGCCCTTTTATTTCCTTATCCTCATTTCACTGGGATTTCAGCGGAATAAATACATACATACATATATAAATACATAAATAAATACGTGCTTGTGTGCATTCTGCCACATTTAATTAGAAGACCCTTAATCCGATTTTTGATACGAGTGAAAACTGAGACCAAAAGAGGTTAAGTAACTTGTCTAAGGCCACGTAGCCACTACATGGAGAAGCTGAGCTGGAATGAAGCTTTAAGATCAGTTTGGCTGGGCACGGTGGCTCACACCTATAATCGCAGCACTTTGGGAGGCTGAGTTGGGCAGATCACCTGAGGTCAGGAGTTCGAGGCCAGCCTGACCAACATGGTGAAATCCCGTCTCTACTAAATACAAGAAAAATTGGCCGGGTGCGGTGGCAGATGCATGTTATCCCAGCAATTTGGGAGACTGAGGCAAGAGAATCACTTGATCCCGGGAGGTGGAGGTTGCAGTGAGCTGAGATTGAGCCATTGCACTGCAGCCTGGGCAACAAGAGCAAAACTCCATCTCAAAAAAAAAAATCAGTTTGACTACAAAGTTACTACTTGAATTGCCTCACCAAGACCAGACGCCCACTCCTCAGGAAACTCTAGGGTGGCCTCAGGAACCTCAGAGACCAGAGACAGCAGGCTACATACAGACTCCTCAGTCCAGCCTACACTGAACGGCGAGGGGCCACAGCCAACATTTAGCATTGGGCCTTTACCACAGCTGTGAGCTTGGCTGCTGTCACCTCATAAAAATGTATTTATGTCTTCTTTTTTACATGCCAAATCTGTCCCAAGTCTGTTACATGTTTTAAGTTGTACAGAGGTCTCATTATACGCTCATCTATGAATGGGTGGTGCCTCTGGGGCTGGGCTACAACCTAAATAGGAAAAACCCAGTGAGGAATACGGGAAATCAGTGTATACAGCACCATGAAAAAAATAAATAAATAAATTGAATCACAAACAAAACTAAATGTAGAGCCTTATAGCTGTTTTCACATTTTCAATATTTGCACATACTGCATAGAAACGTGCTCTGTGACACTATCTCTGGTCACAGTTATTGATATCAGAACAGCATGTGGGACCCAGGCTGCCCACTCTTCCTTAACCCACGTTAATAATAAGGTGGAGATACCTAGGAGGGAAGGATTTAGAGGGGAAGATGCCTTTGACCAGGCAGAGACCAACTTGCCAGTCCAAACCCCAGAGGGCACTGTCATTTATTAAAGGAGTAATCAGGAAGTTGTCTGGTCTCTTCCTCTGCCACTCAGCAGTGCCAGGTGATCCCAGGCTTTCCCCATATTTGCCATGCCTTCTCCAGCTGGGTGGTGTTACACTAGAGCACAGAGAATACTGTCCATTAATAGGTCAAATTCCCTTTCGTTGTCTCACTCATTTGTGCAACAAATATTTACAGAGCCACTGCCTCTGTGCGAGGCATTGTTCCGAGCACTGGAGATGCAGCAAAAAAGAAGACTCATCATGGCCCCTGCCTTCATGGAGCTGATTTTCTAGTGCAGGAAACAGACAGACCTGAGAGGGGAACAATTTTCTCAATTGTGGAGTTGACTTTCCTTATTTGAGTTCCAAATATGTGGTCAAATCAGAAGGTCATAGACTTCAAGGAAAGCATATTGATGCAAAACCAGACAGAAATTCCTTTTGCAACAATCAGATTCTAATATTTTGAAACTGGAAGTCCATGCGATTTTCTTATGAGACCCAGGGATTCTCCCAATGTTCGTCCTAACCTCAAGTACTTGACATCCACCTAGCAACTTATAAAGGAACATTAGTCTCTTACAGAGGTACATCAGTATGTTCTCTGCCTTTCTCTGAGTTCTGGGGTTGCAGCTACAAGATACCACACATCAGAAACAATGGGTTTCAACACCTGTATTCATGATTCACAGTAGGAAGTGCATTTTACATTGTAACCACTTACATATATGGATGGATATATATACACACACGTACATACATATATACGCACATACACACACACACGAACACACATACTTTTGTTTCAGTCACATATATACACATGTACACCTGAAACAAAAGTTTCGAATAGCTATACTTTTTCTTACTACATGTAATTCACAGTATTTGCTATTCCATTCTATTTTTATTTTAACAATGCAGATCATAGCTCCCTAAATTGATTTCATGGCTCATAAAAACCTGTAGTTTTTAAAAATTGGATCTGTATAGCAACAACAAAAAAATGTAGTCCCAAATCTAAGATATTGCTAAATAACTATGTGTTTGGAAATTTGAAGAAAGCTTCTGGATTTGGATTTGAATTTTTTTAATACTTCTGAAAACTATTAGTAGCCTCAGTCATTAGATAGGATATATCAGAATTCCTGGGGTTTATATAAGGAGGTACACCCACACTTGCCTCTCATACACAGTTGCATCCAACCAGTACTTGAATTAATAATCAGAAGATTTCGGTTCCATGTGAGCCACGCCTATCCTCACTCCTTCAAGTGAAAAGGGTGTTTCCTGGGGCCAGAGGCTGGAGGGGTGTGATCTAGCGCCTCCCAAAACTTGTGCAAACTTGACTTTTAGTTCATCAACAACTTCCTGTTCTTGGTCCATAATGGGAAAGTGTCCCTTGAGAAACTTGTGAGCATGTGGACACAGTGCTGGACCACATTCCTGACGGCTCACCAGGGTCCGATGTTCAAACTTTCAGGAATTTCACTAGCAGATTCTTAAACCTTAAATAACTTAAAATCGGCCATGTGGAAATACACCATGGAAATGGGCAAATGGTACAAATCAGGGTCTCCACGTCTCTGTCCCTCCCCCAAGCAAGTTGTTAGAGATTTGCCAGCACTCCCCAGCTACACCTGCAGGGAAGCTGAATTTGGTGAACTCTGAGCACGTAAAAGGGCCCCTGGGGGCCTTCTGGAATAGAGTTGCTGGGCATACAGTGACGAGAAGGAATTTGCAAGGCAGAGCAACAGTCTCTGCTCTGGCCCAGTGAGAGCTGATGGACATTTATCTGCCTACCTCCTCCCAGGCCAGAAAAGAAGTCCGACCAGCCCATGTGTGAGGAGCATGAAGAGGAGCGCATCAACATCTACTGTCTGAACTGCGAAGTGCCCACCTGCTCTCTGTGCAAGGTGTTTGGTGCACACAAGGACTGCCAGGTGGCTCCCCTCACTCATGTGTTCCAGAGACAGAAGGTAACAGAGCTGCTCCCTCCCTCCTGCACCCCCTTCCCATCCTCACACCTCAGGGCCTTGCTGGGGCCAGTGTGAGTGGCCTCCTCTGGTGGAGGAGGAAACCCAAGCCACACAGGGCCAAGGGACACTGGGGGCACACAAGGTCTGCAGGAAGATGTGTGCACAGTTGTGCACGAGGCACACACCAAATTCCCTGGACGGTGGGGGGAAAGGCGAGACAGGGCAGGGGTGCCCAGGTTCAGGAAGGGGTACAGAAGGGCAGGATCCCTGCTTTTGTGCCCTTTGGAGGTTGCTGAAGATGAGCAATGTTAGGGGACCCAACAAAAGCTCAAACTGCTCAAGTTTATGTGAAGTTTAGACTACAGATAAGAAAAGGACAGCTTTTTACCCTACTCACAGAATACTTTTCTTCATCCACCCATGAAAGGTTTCTTTGGTCCTCCTCAATGCCTTTTCTCTCGTACTTTTAGTGAGGGAGGGTTACACTAATGACATACAGTTACAGAACAGCTTTAAAACACAGACTTATGCTGGCCCTCCTGTCACGGGGGCCAGTTGCCTAAAGACCCCTCTGAGTGTGGTGCATAACCTTGACCCCAGGGCCTCAGCCATAGCCCCCTCTACACTTTACCAACCTGCCAACCTGGTTTCATGCATGAGCAGGTCAGTATTTATCCATCTGGTGCAGATAAAAGCGGAGTTGGGTACTCCAATCGGTGCAGCCACTCCAGGCACTGAGAATTTGAGCAGTTCCACCTCTCAGTTTCTTTCATTTAGAATCATCAGTTCCACATTTGATCAGTGTTTTACTGTGAAGATCAGCACTGGAATCAAATTTGGAAGTAAAACTCTTGGGCAACTCCAACTACAACTAGTGGCCACTAAGTGCTAAAGCTGGATTTTGCAAATTATCCACAACATTTGTTTATTTTTCAATCCAGTTACGATTTATTCCCCCTTCTGTTCTGCCCACCTCCCCCAAAGTCATAGCATGATAGAACTGGATGGTAGCTGTTTCACAGTCCTTCCTTCAGAGCCCATAGACTCATGTGAGATGGACAGAAGGACAGACTGGTGGGACCCTCACCCTTGCTCCTGTTTGGCCAAAGTAGCTTCACCTCCATATTAGCTTTCATTTGAAGAAAGTTCTGCAACTTTAAAATATTTTATAATCACTGTTCTGGTCCAATCTTCTCCTTCTAAATGTGAGAAAATTAGGCAGAAATTGAATATATGTTTTGCCCAACATCACAGAGAAGTTGGGGGTAGAGCTGGACCAAATACATGTGTCTCCCAAGTGCCCATCCAGTGTTCCCAGTGGCTCCATCAGCCAGCCTTGGGAAGCGGGTAAATAGGAACAGTAGAATCTCTTCCTAAGTCAAAAGAGCAAAGGAATTTCAAAGTTGACATTTCTCTCCTAGAACCAGTTCTTTGTTTCAGTATGAAGTTTGTAATGGCTTAGTCTAATGTGTGTTTGTGTCTGTATACACTACATTCTTATGCCCATAATAAGTGTATGTTGAATAAATGAGTATTTACTATACACATTTCCCAAGTAAAATTGACCCTTAGTTCCGCTAGGTAAATAATTCCATTTGGGTCCCTGAAGTCGCATATTTGTCTTCATGTCATTTATAAGCAATACTTACAATTCTTTAGCTTGAACATGTTGCTCTCAATATTAAGAATGTGATGAAAACTGTGAAACCTCTCCCTGCACAAATGTCGTCATACACAAAAGTTGGCTTGCAATATCAGGAGGTCCACAGGCCTCCCTGTTAGTCCTTAGGGATTGCATGTATCCTAAATTAAGAACCTGTAAAGACAATATTATGACTAGTTCACAGTTGGGGTGACTAGGAAATCCCTAAGATATGGGGTTCATGTTTTCTCTTCATTAGTCTGAGCTCAGCGATGGCATCGCCATCCTCGTGGGCAGCAACGATCGAGTCCAGGGAGTGATCAGCCAGCTGGAAGACACCTGCAAAACCATCGAGGTGAGTCAGGTGACTCTCACAGGGTCTCCACCAAGCCTGCAATACCCGGGGGTTCGTGGCTTCCTCAGTGCCACACTAGACATCCCTGTTCTGACCTTTCATCCTTTGCTTCTAGAATGGCTTCCTTCCTGATATGTCTCTGAAATATTCACCTCCTGCACAAAAAGAGACATTACCACATGAGTCACTGAGGCAGATGTTGCCACAATTACTAGGGCTATTGTTGCATGTGTTGTTCTTTCTTCCTTTTGAAAGATTAGCTACAAGAAAAATAAATCCCCCATCATGGAAATCGGTGTTGTTGCTATTAGAGCAAACTTTCTTGGTGGAAATCCAAACTGTCTTAGGAAATGCTCGTTGGTGCTTTAGACAGTCATAGGCAGGTCTGAGCTGCACTTCTCCGCTCTCACAGCAATACTGCAAAGTGGTTGTCAGGAGGAGGAAAATCTGCCTAGCTGTAGTTAGAGAATGGCTCGGGGGCTGTGAGCTCATGGAGGCCAGAGTTCAGGCTCATTCATCACCACTTGCCCTCTGGCTGGCCCAATGCCTGGCACATAATCAACACTCAAAAAAAAAAAAAAAAAAAAAAAAAAAAAAAAAAAACTTGCTGAATGAATAGATGAGTGGCTGGTTGTTTAGCTTATATATGTGCTTGCCGTATAGTAAGTAGAGCAAATCGACTTGTCCCTCAAGATCAAATATAAAGTATGTCATTACTGGAGGCCTTTAAAGTGTGGAAGCCTAAAGAGAGTTAGCTATGTGGCAGATATCTTTTCAGGAATTGAAAATTCACTGACTAGTTACAGCCATGTTGCTCTGGGGCAGGTGCAAGATATCTGGGTTCAAGTCCAGGCCCTGGCTCTGTAACCCGGAGCAGTCCATTACAATCTCCCTGCTCTAAGCTTTGGGGTCATTGTTTGTGTAGTTGGACCTCTGTGCAGAGGGTGGAGGAATGATGCTGTTCAGTTCATGGCATATAGTTCTCATTGCTGGGTGCCAAGTCTCTCTTGTTATCTATTTATTCCCCATTATCCTCATTTCCCACTCTTGTTCTCCTCCCCATAGATCACCACTCTAACATGTTTGATGTTCTGTTTGTATTCTTATAAAATATGTATTGTGTTATATGCATGTCTTTTAATTTTATAAATGGTATCGTGTGGAATTTTTCATTCTACTTCTTACTTTTTGAAAAACCAAGCCTTACATTTTTGGAGTTTTTGTTTGTTTTTTGGGATGGAGTCTCACACTGTCACCCAGGCTGGAGTGCAATAACGTGATCTCGGCTCACTGCTACCTCTGCCTCCCAGGTTCAAACGATTTTTCTGCCTCAGCCTCCTGAGTAGCTGGGATTACAGGCTCCCACCACCATGCCCAGCTAATTTTTTGTATTTTTAGTAGAGGCGGGGTTTCATTCTGTTGGCCAGGCTGGTCTCAAAGTCCTGACCTCCTGATCTGCCCGCCTTGGCCTCCCAAAGTGCTGGGATCACAGGCATGAGCCACCAGCATTATGTTTTTAAGATCCATTTGTGTTGCTACAAGGAGATTCAGTTCCTCAGTTTTCTCCTCTGTAAAAATGGGGCAATCATGGTACCTACCTTATAGAGTTACTATGAATAATTAAATAAGCAGAAGCAAAATGCTTAGCACAGTGCCTGGCGTGTGGTGAGTGTCCAATAAATACTATTCTTACTATTTTATCATGGGAAAGGCAAATTCTATTGAAAGCTAAAGGTCATTTTCTAAATGAGGGCTTTAGAACATTAGCTATACTTATCTCATTTTAAATTTGCACATTATTAAAATCAATTTTGTTTCTTCTCCACACTCATATTCCTGAAAAGATCCATGATCAGTCTGGGATCCATTTATAGGAGGAAAGTTTTCTCTTGGTGAAGAGCCAAAAGAGATTCGGAAACAGACAGTACAAACTTTTTTCTTTGCACTTATTTACAATAAAGGCAAAATACTATTCAGTTGTAACACCGTGAATCAGCACTCCAGGTAGTACCAACCTGAGTCTTGAGTTTATAAATAGGGGCATGTTGCTTGTGGGTGAGCAAGGTGATCTCAAGGCTTTATTGGAGATGTCTGTTGGAAGGAACAGGCTTTGTGTCTGGGATGGAGAAGCTGGAGAATGCACAGGAGAAGAGCCCTGGAGGGGTCCATCTGGGCCTTGAGCAATTTGATTCTTGAGCAAATGCAAATGATTGGGGCTCCATTTAGCGAGCATCAGAGGACACCGAGTGGGCTGTAGAGATTTGACAACCAATTTTCTTCATAGAAGCCAGTCAAGGGTGCGGTGGGAAGTGCTGTTTTTATTCACCGAAATGACTAGAAGGAACAGGTTTGAAGTTAAATCAGCAATAGGGATTAGTGCAGATGTCAGGAAGAATGCCTGGCAGGGAAGGGCAGGATCATTACCCCCATTCTTATTGGCAATACCATTCATTGAACATGACACACTTTTCTAATAAGCATTTTCACAGGTGGCTAGGGGAGGGTATGTAATCACTCTCTGCAGGACTTCACGATGAGGCTGCAAATTGTCAGGAGTCTTAAAAGTCCATCTTTTTATCTGTTTATTTCATTTCTTTCATTTATTTCATACCTGTTTTTGTAAGATGAAAAAACATAGCAAGTATACAGTCTTATTTGTTGTTTAGAATGTATATTCATATATAACAGTATAGAAAGTACAGTCATGCACCGTGTAATATTTTGGTCAGTGATGAACTGCATATATGATGGAGGTCTCATAAGATTATAATATCATATTTTATCATATTTTTACTGTACCTTTATATATTTAGATATGCTTAGATGCACAAATACCATGTATTACATTTGCCTGTGGTATTCAGTACTATAATATGCTGTACAGGTTTGTGGCCTAGGAGCAATAGATCGTGACATACAACCTAAGTGGGCAGTAGGCTCTGCCATGTAGGTTTGTGTAAGTACATTTTGTGATGCTCACACAATGTAACTGCCTAAGGATGCACTTCTCAGAACATACCCCATAGTTAAGCAACACGTGACTGTGGATATTTACATATAACCTTCTATACATTCATGTGGAGAAATCAGGAATGAAAAACATCAAAAGCTTAAGGCCTGTGAATAGTGGGACTGCAGGTGATTTTCAGTGCCTCCCTTTTATATTCCTGTATTCACATTTTTATAAAGTGAGTCTGACATTTTTAATAATCAGCAAAATAAAGAATGAGTGAATATGACTCACATGAGCATAGTTCTTTCAGATCAGTTAAGGTGGCTCATCTGGAGATGTAGAGATTGTCTCAAAGCCCCATGGAGGTCTCCTACTTTATGATTCCCACTTGACACATTAGCCTTCATTTGAAGTGTCCCTGAGGACAGGGACGGTTCCAGATGGCCACCCTGTGCATCTGTCATCACTGGGGTGATCTCCCAGAGCCGGTTCCATATCAGTGGGCAAAGCCCAGAGGCTCAGCTTCTTGCCAGCCTGCAAGGCAGGACAACATGGAGCAAACCAGGTCCTCGGCTTGCAGTGAAATGGTCCTAGCTTGAGAGCCGGGTGGATTCTTTACCGGGGTCAGGGCCATAGAGCTCTTGTGTCTCCTCTTCTGCCCAGAGTTCATTTCCCTTTCTGGCTTTGCTCACCACCTGCCCAGAAACATTTTCTGAGAAGCTATGAGTAGTTCCTGGCCGGGGGCGGGGGGGGGGGGGGGGGCGTTGTTAAAGAATTCTCTTTTCTGATTGGTGAAGATCTCCTTAGGGATGGAAATGAAGTAGTCCCTGGGGTGGGTATTATCCTTCCATAATTACACAGCCTCTCCCCGCCCTGGGCCCTGACACCTGCCCCAGAGCCCTTTGGTGGCAGTGCTTTCCTTGCACATGTCTAATTTTGTCCTAATCATGTAATATCACATAGGACTGGCCTGGTGAGGCACCTGTCCCAGGACCCGCCCTGGAGCAATGCTGAGCTTAGAGTAAATTACATTGTGGACTCCTTGTTATCATTTAAGAATAATGTCTGCAGTTAACATGAATTTACAGTGATAATGAAGAAGGATTTGAGAATGACTATAGTTGCAAAAGGGCGGTCTGAAAGGGGGAGTGGCATTTTCCTTCCGTGCTGTGGGCTGACAGTGAGTGAAGGAGCCATGAGTCTTTTTACCTCTGCTTCTTGAGAGTGGCTTGGCCTAAGATGGTCCCTGAACTCTGGACTGCAGGTTGATGGAGGGCTTCTGGGCTGTTCTATGAGCCCAGCATGATCTGAAGTTTCACTTGCCTTTCTAGGCCTGGAGATGTTCTGGACAGGAAGGAACTGGATGGGGGGCTGCCTACAGGCAGTGGAAATGTCCGTGGGGAGCTCTCCGCTTCCAGGAAAACATGCTTGACTTTCACTCCTCATCCCTAGAGAACACAATCTACCTCTTGTAAACTTTACCAGTGGCACTTATCCTATGTCACTGGATGCTTAAGGGCACAGACTGTTAATACTAGCCCTCCCAAAGGCAGGCTGGCAGGCCTAGAAACATCCCTGTTTTGTATGGCCTGTCTAGGGAAAATTGTTCCAAGTTGAATAATAAATATTTGATATTGAGCATTCTCAATCTCTGAAAAAGGACAACTTGAATAAAACCCTCCAATGATTGTGCAGTGAGAACAAATTCATTGTGTTTCCAAAGCAGTGATTTTACCCCAAATGACCTTTTCTCATCTCTGAGACATTGTCCATGCCTTTACAAATATGAAATATGAATGTAATTAAAATTGTTTAAATAGCTTGCCAGAATTGTAAAGTCAATATAGCATATGTTTAAAAGAACAGATTTCAGAGTTTGAGTTTTAGCTCTGTTGCTTAATTACATGACATTAGGCACGTTACTTAAGCTTCCTGCCCCTCGGTTTCCTCAGCGTTACAGTGGGAATGATAATATCTTCTTCACAGCATTGTCATGATGATGAAGTTGAAATAAGAGGCACATGCCAGGGGCTTGGTAAATGTCACCTAACAGCCTCAGAGTCAGCTTGGAAAGCATACACTTATTCTGATGATGTGACCCAACTGGAACCTCTAACGATTCTGGAGCATGTTTTAAATGGTGTCAGAAGACGGTCAGGTCCTAGTTGACTGTGATGGCAGGACTGAGCAACTTCCTCTAGAGGGACATGTTGAGAATGAATGGAGCTAGACATGACTTCCGTTCTTTATCGAAGAGGCTTTGTGGCAACAGGAAAGACTGGCAACCAAGGGAGACTGAGCCTCTTCTGGGAAACGTGGTGACTACCCACAGCAGACCAGAGTGAGATAAACATCTGCTCAGCCTGACAAGTGGCTTTCGCTGAACCATGGGGCTCCACTCAGAACAGGCCCACCTGGCCCTCAGCCCTCATCATGTCTACTCAAGAAGATTCTAAATGATCTGGCCTAGCCCAGAAAAACCCAAATGCCAAGAACCCCAAGATTAAGTGTTAGAAATCCCTCAAATTATGGCATAATTATCCTTTGAACATGGAGTGGCAACATGAAGTAGTAGAAAAGAGCCTGAGTTTGGAAGACCCGAGAGCCAAGCCACTGAATGGAGTTGTTTGCTGAGCACTACAAAAAGGGGCCGGCTGATGGAGAGCCGAATCCCAGTCTGGGTGCCCAGAAGATGGTGTCTCTCTAGTTTATCTGTCCTCTTTCTAGGGACATCCTAGTCTGTACTCATGGGACTTCTCCAAGTGCTTGTAACTGGAGCTTTATAAATGAAAGGCTGGATTTGATTTTCTTGAAAGGAACTTCTTACTTTAGTATAGTTCTTTTTTCAGTATTATTAATCTACAGGCTGCTTTTCTTTTTCTTTTTTGGAGGGTTAGTGGGAGGAAATCCTGTTTGCTTAATGAAGGGAATTTTGAAGTTCCTTATTTCAAATGAAGGTATAGCTCTGAACAAGTATGTCTCGATGAATGTTGGAGGAATGTGGTGGAGATACAAATGGGCCTAATCAAGCCAGTTGCTCAGTGACAAGTGGTGGGGCTAAGAGCTTATCTTCAGCTCTATTTTGGTCACAGAGCTGTATTCCTTACATGGTAAGAGCAGTGGTCATTGTTGCCTTAGGATTTTTCCTATTGTGGCCATGACACATGCACAAGCTAGTGCTGAGCTTTCAGGGCTAGGACTTGTAATGTATGTCCTAATGCTGTCAATGACACAAGACTTGCCAGGAACAGAGGGAGGCACGTCATAGCTTAGTGACTGTCTTAAATGTCTTCACATTTACTTGAAATTAGAGAGTCTTGGAGCTGTAGAGTCAGAAGGGACCTTAGCAATTATACAATTCAATCTTTCACTGTAGAAATACAAACATGCTAATGACTGTCCTGAGGTTCAATGGTTTCCCAAAGGTTGCATAGTCATATTTTACTGGATTTTTTGTTTTTTGGTCTTTTTTTTTTTTTTTAACATTGAATGAAGCAGAAGCTTGGAATATCCACTTAAATACCTATTTCTTTGGAACAGAACAAAATTGAAGCTTTTGCATGAGGGCTGAATGTTTCTAGATGCAAGTCATCTTTCTTTCTTTCTTTCTTTCTTTCTTTCTTTCTTTCTTTCTTTCTTTCTTTCTTTCTTTCTTTCTTTCTTTCTTTCTTTCCTTTTTCTCAATCTATATTTCTCAAGTGTGCATGCGTGCCATATTTCTGTACACATAATGCTGGGAACTGGTGATGAGCTAAACATAAAAGGTCCTGTTCACAGGCAGTTTTTATTCTAACAGAGGAGTTAGGCAATAATCAAATGAATAACAAGATCATTTTAGAGAATGATAATTACCTGAGAGAAAAGCAAACCAATAAAAATCTAGCCATTTAAAACAGTGGTATGATGGTGCTATGCTTGGAAGGCTATCTTCTCTTTTAATGTAAGGTCATCTATTGTTGAATTTTTTTTTCCATGAAAGGTTCTCTTTGCAGTTGCATGTTTTGTTTTTCTTATTACTACTAAAATATAAAGGTGACTAGAAATTGGAATCTGCCAATTTTAACATTTCCATGATGTCAACAGTTAAACAATGGATTTAGATCAATGTTAAATGCTACCTACTCACTTCTAAGGAAACAACCCAATGACCATTTGATTTTTTTTCTTTACATCCAGAAATGTTGGCATTGGTTAGGAACAAATATCCCACCCATCATCATCTTACCATTTCAATATGGGAAAGATCATCTTCACTTTGTAAAATCATCCCCTTTTGGTATATTGCATCCACACTGCGTTCTCCCTAGAAATGGGATGAATTTTATTTTCGTTAAAATATTATAGGCAACTTTAATTTCATTCCCCCAAGAAGCCAAGAAATATAACTGTCCCAGCAGACCCAGGAGGAAGGCTGTGCAGCAGCCAGAGGCTTTGCATCAGAGTATGCCTGGAGGCCAATACCTACTGCATTTATGGCGGAGTTATACTTCACTTGCTAAGCACACTTACACAGGTGCACACACACGGAGGATGTAGGAACCACAGACATCAAAAGGGAGAAAATGGAGACTATTTGAAAAGACAAACTCAAAAGCTCAAAAATTATATATTTTGATTGAATTACTGTCCAGAGAAGAGGGGAGGTATATGGTTCCGAATTGGTCTTAAAGATGCATACCTTTTTACTCAAGTAAATGAAAGAAGCATGCTAAAAGCAAGGAGCCTTCTTGGAAATGAGGAAGTGTTTGTGGAGAAGAGACAAATATGGTTGCTATCATGCTTTTGTAGGTAACAGCAATCCTTTAAAGTGTGCTGTCTGCAGACGTTTTGACAATGCAAAAGTCCACATTTTTTCCTATTCCATTTTTCAGGCTGCTAGAAAGTTACTGCTGAAAGTGTTGCAGATTCACATTAACAAAGGCACAGCAGGTACTGAAATTCACAGTCATTACTGTCCGTAGCTAGGTGGCCTCTGAGAACATTTTTTTTTTTCATGGCACATATCTGTTCCCTCATCAGCTTAGAAGGCAAACTGATAACCTGAGGTGTTTATTGTTCCCTGACTTTCACAGCACTTTGATGTTAGGGGGCACCAAAGTTAGTCTCTCGTGTGTGGGTTCTACCTCAAAAAGTGTGAAAAAATAGAAGACTTCATTTCATGGAGTATTTCACATTTGAATATGACGTTAGGTTAACCTGAACATTTTGAGTTAATTTCTCAAAGTCTGTAAGTTCCAATTTCATAATTCCAAGGAAGAGGCATGTATTTTTGCCGTTTCAGAAACAGATTTATCTAACTCTTACCCTTTTATGCATAGAATTATATTAAAAGCTAATTAAACAAGAGAAAAATGTTTTTTCCATTAGGAATTAGAAAATATAATTTTATATTTATCATTTATGATCCATTGTTTTCTTTATTATTCTCCACAACATTGAAAAATTATGGTAGGTTATTAGATCATACAATACCAGGTACAAAGTGAGTAGCTGGTGAATTTTGTTGAAAGAAAGAACTAGTGAATATAATTCTGAAACAATTTAAGATGCCTTGCCTTTAACCTACCTTAAGCATTGTGAATTTGCTTTTTTTGTTTTTTGTTTTTTTTTTTTTTGGAGGTGGAGTCTCACTCAGTCGCCCAAGCTGGAGCGCAATGGCACGATCTCAGCTCACTGCAGCCTCCACCTCCCAGGTTCAAGAGATTCTCCTGCCTCAGCCCCCCAAGTAACTGGAATTACAGGCACGTACCACCACACCCAGCTAATTTCTTGTATTTTAGTAGGGATGGGGTTTCACTGTGTTGCCCAGGCTGGTCTTGAACTCCCTAGCTCAGGCAATCTGCCTGCCTTGGCCTCCCAAAGTGCTAGGATTACAGGCGTGAGCCACTGTGTCCAGCCAGTAAATTTGTTAAAAGGCATATATTTCATTTACAAGCACTTCATATAATTTTTTTAAGTTACTTAAAATATGGGCCCAGCTGGGTGTGGTAAGAGTAGATCAATGACCCAGGAGTTCAAAGACCTTGACTCTAGGCCAGGCACCAATAATAAATAATCGGATGGCCTTGAGAAAGTGACATCTCTGCTGGGTTTCAGTTTCCACATGAGTGACATGATTGGTTTGGAGCAGGTTACTTCTAATATTCCATGCAGCTTCAAAATTCCACAACTGCATAATTCAGATTAAGGAATTTGGACCTAAATTTAATAGACACTGATCCAGTACCAATATATCCCAGGTAATATTATAAGCACTTTACAAAGTATTTAATGATATAATAATTTTAATTGAAGCATAGACCGCATATGGGGTAGTATTTCCTGCACTATAAAGTATAAACAAGTGATAATAATTGTACTAACATTCAATATAAGTTATTTAAAAACAGAATAGAAATAAAATAATGCTTGGAATTGGAAGAAATATAGGAATGAAATTAGATATTCCTTTTTTTTTTCAAAAGATAGCTGAGTAATTTAATATCAGATAAAGTAATATCAGAGCAAAGAAATTACCAGCAATAAAGAGAGGCATTACATAATGATAGAAATGTCAGCTGAACAAGCTATAGCAGTATTAAATGTGAGTTCATTTAATAACATAACTTATTTTTTAATTTTTTAAAATCTTTATAGATTCAGGTGGTATGTGCAGGTTTGTTACATGGATATATCGTAGTGGTGGGGTTTAGGCTTCCATTGTACCAATCACTCAATTAGTGAACACTGTACTCAATAGGTACTTTTTCAGCCCTTACCTCCCGTCATCCTCCCTGCTTTAGGAGTCACCAGTGTCTGTTATTTCCCTCTATACATTCATATGTACCCACTGTTTAGTCCCCACTTATAAGTGAGAACATGCAGTATTTGATTTTCTGTTTCTGAGTTATTTCACATAGGGAAATGACCTTCAGCTCCATCCATGTTCCTGCAAAAAACTTTAAACTGGCAAAAAATTATATGATCAAAATAAATGATTTAATTTTTATTTGACTTGAGAGAGTACACTAGATTACACATGACTTCACATCTGTCTCATTATAAATGACTTGGCTGCCATAAACTTGAATGTTCTCACATATTAAATCACACAGGAGAAAACTTTTGTGAATCAAAGACCTTCTGCCTGTATTACATCTTAATATAATATTCATTATGTTATACATATTTCAAGTGCATAACTCATTTGGGAGAAACAAGCTGGAAACCATTATGTGTTCACAGTAAAACTTCTAAATATCGGAGAGGCTTATTTCATGTATACAGTGGGCACGTGGTTGCCTGAAGTTTGGGACAAAAGATAATACAGTGAAAGAGAGTTTGATTGGAAAACTACTAATAGGTTTCAGTTTCTAGGCCTGGTTGAACCATCCAACTGTCAAGCTAAAGGGCTGGAAATGGATGGAAATTTGTCAAGCCAGGCAATTTCCACATCTTGACATGCAGCATGGACCGTTGTTCCATTACTTTGACAACTGCCAGGACTTCAAGCATTTTCGTCCCCTCCCGAACCTCCTTTACTCCTACTCCTCCTTAAGGTCAAGCTCAAGCACTAACTCCTCTGAGAAACTCCTCCTGAGTCAACATTTCTGGCTCCCCTAAAAGGTCTTCCATCTACACAAAGGGTTGGACAAAGATTCCATAAATGCTTCTAAAACACCTGGTATAGATCTCTAAAATATTTACATTATTCAGCCTAACATATCAAATTACATTATTGGTCTATAGTCTTTCTTAGTGAACTGTGAGCTCCTTGAGAATAGGAATGATGTTTAACTCTTTTTTGGATCCCCAGAGTCTTGCATGATACATGACACAAATGACATGCATTGTTTGTTAAATCCATGAATGCATGGGTGGATGCTAGTGGTAAGTCATTTACTATTAAAATGGTTGGCACCACTGGATCTCCATGCATTATAATTTGGTTAGGAACTGTGATGAGAATTGACTGTGCTCCAAGAAAGGCCATGGAGTGAAGGATATATTTCTTGCACATTTGCAGAGTATCTTCATAATCAACAATTTGGTTTAAGTCATTCTCCCCAACTCCACACTGAGAATAGTAGAGAAATTGAGAGGAAACGAAACACATTAAAAAAAATCGATTCCGCCGGGTGTGGTGGCTCATGCCTGAAATCCCAGCACTGTGGGAGGCCGAGGCTGGTGGATCATGAGGTCAGGAGTTTGAGACCAGCTTGACCAACATGGTGAAACCCCATCTCCACTAAAAATACAAAAATTAGCCGGGCAAGTTGGTATGTGCCTGTAATCCCAGCTACTCAGGAGGCTGAGGCAGGAGAATCACTTGAACCTGGGAGGCGGAGGTTGCGGTGAGCCAAGATCCTACCATTGCACTCCAGCCTGGGCGACAGAGCGTGACTCCATCTCAAAAACAAACAAACAAACAAACAAACAAAAAACCCCCACAAAATCTATTCAACAGATATTTTCTGAACAGTTACTATCCAAGGTGCTGTGTGTCCTAGGCAGACCCAGATTCTACCCTCAAGAAAAATATAGTTTAGATATTTAAGAAATTCACGTAAAGGAAGAAAGCAATACATGACACAAAAGACTTCAGTGTTTACCAAAATGAAAGAATATGTAATAAAGGCTACAGAATGGTCAGAGATGTCAGAAATAAATTTGCTGGATTCCCAAGAAGCTCTCACTGTGCAGGAGAGCTAGGTTAGATCATTATGGCTCACAACCTGCTCTCAGCTAGAAAGATCCTGGACCCAGAGACAGTCAAGTCCAAGGAGACTGGCATACATGCACACCAAGCTTACCAGGGATTGAAAAACCAAAAGGCCAATGACTATGTGAACTGGATAATTAATTATGATTTAAAGATGGGCCCGGAGTAAAGGGATCTGGATGGTACTGGAGATACTTCAGTCACACAACACAAACGTGCAAGCCAGACTTCCAACAGAGCCTTTCTCTCCAAGAGCAGAGACCGGATGCAGTATTTCCCATTCTTAGACAGTATTGGATAAATAAGGATCTGGTAGATATAGATATATGCTATCAATGGTAACTATTATGAGATTTCAGAAAGTTAAAAGGTTGCATTCAGCCATAAACATCAAGGGACACTTTATGGAAGAAGTGGTAGTCCAACAATGTCTTTGAATTGCTTAGAGTTTGCAGTGGTGACTTGGGGAAGAACATTGCAGACAGAGGGGAAAGCATGAACAAAGAAAGTGAGTGGTTTATTTTTGCTGGAATTCAGGGTATACAATAGAGGATAGTAGAAAGTTATGAGAGAAATTGGAACCGGATCATGGAGGGGTCTTGAAAGCTAGTTATGAAGTTTAAATGTTATTCTTTGTGTAAAGGGGAGTCATCATAGCAAAAAGCATGATTAAGGCCGGGCATGGTGGCTCACGCCTGTAATCCCAGCACTTTGGGAGGCTAGGTGGGCAGATCACTTTTGGTCAGGAGTTCAAGACCAGCCTGGCCAACGTGGTGAAACCCCATCTCTACTAAAAATTCAAATATCAGTTGGGCATGGTGGCAGGTGCCTGTAATCCTAGCTACTCAGAAGACTGAGGCAGGAGAATTGCCTGAACCTGGGAAGTGGAGGTTGCAATGAGTCGAGATCGCACCACTGCACTCCAGCCTGGGCGACAGAGCTAGACTCTGTATCAAAAAGAAAGAAAGGAAAGAAAAAAAAAAAACATGATTAGAACTGTACTCTGAGAAAATTAACTTGGTTGCAGCGTGTGAGTTGGCTGGGAGGAGGGAATCCTGGCTGCAGAGGCCCTTGGGAAGCTACAAAATCTATATAGGAGTACTGAAACTAGGACAATATTGGTATAGGTGGAGCAGAAAGAGACTTGAAGGTACAAACCAGGAAGTATCATAGCATTTTCCTTGCACACACACTCCAAAGCAAAATATAACCTATAACCTATGTAACCCAAATATAATATAAAAGAAAATCATTCTTTATTTCTATGAAATTCTTCATTTATAAAGAACAGAAGATTGGAAAACCATTGATTCATGTAGCCAATTTAATTGATTTTTAGATAGTCTAAATATAAAATTTGTTAAAAATGGAATTTCCAAAGCACCAACATAGTGGGTGTCCATACCTAAATGGACAACTTCAGGGAAAAGAAAAAAATATCCTACATAAGTAAATGTTTTTCTTTCCCAAGATGACTAGGTGATTTCTCCAAACTGACTTTCTTTTAAATAGTTTCTAACACTAGCTAACCCAACTAATAGGAATGTTGCAGAAAACAGAAACAGGAGCTTTGTGAGAAGTTTGATTACCTGTACGGCATTTTGGAGGAGAGGAAGAATGAAATGACCCAAGTCATTACCCGAACCCAAGGGGAGAAACTGGAACACGTCCGTGCTCTGATCAAGAAGTATTCTGATCATTTGGAGAACGTCTCAAAGTTGGTTGAGTCAGGAATTCAGTTTATGGATGAGCCAGAAATGGCAGTGTTTCTGCAGGTAAGTCTCTTTTTGGCACCAAAGTAACAACCCAAAAGGTGGGTACTGGAAAATTAGTTATCACATTTTTATTATTTTATGTACATTTCAGTTTTTATTTATTTTACCAACTAAAATATAAACCCCATATACTTACATATTCATCTATCTAACAACTTAAAAACCATGTCTGTGATACTGCTTAAATCTAAGAGGGTTCTGGTATAAGACAGCAGTTATTTATGACATTTAGAAACTAAGCTATGAGATTCTCAGAGTCAACAAAGGAAATAATTGTCTTACCACTGTCTTTTATGGAAATAATTTAAGTAAGACTATCTTTTGTTTGCTTTCACAGAATGCCAAAACCCTGCTACAAAAGTAAGAACTTTTAATTTTTTTTATGGAAAAATGCATATTTTCACCTTTACCCAAGGCTATCCAATTTTAAACAGTGACAGAAAGTGACAACTTGTCTTTGTTGCAGAATCTCCGAAGCATCAAAGGCATTTCAGATGGAGAAAGTAGAACATGGCTATGAGAACATGAACCACTTCACAGTCAACCTCAATAGGGAAGAAAAGATAATACGTGAAATTGACTTTTACAGAGGTTTGTTATTCTTTTGACCATTTGGCCGAAGCTGCAGGTGTGTGAAAGCTGCCAGAGTCGGGTGGGAGGAAAGCGGGGATTCAGAATCACCTCCAGAATCAGTCGACAACTTTACAAGGATCATATCCAATGTGAAGCTCTATTTCATTACAGGATCACATCGTTTGTTGACGGTGTTCATTTAGCTTTGCATATATGGTGGCTTTTTTTTTTTTTTTTTTTTTTAATGGATTTTCACTCTGTCGCCCAGGCTAGAGTGCAATGGCGCAATCTCAGCTCATTGCAACCCCCACCTCCCCGGTTCAAGTGATTCTCCTGCCTCAGCCTTCTGAGTAGTTGGGATTACAGGCACCAGCAACCACACCCGGCTACTTTTTGTATTACTAGATAAATAGGGTTTCTCCATGTTGGCCAAGCTGGTCTTGAACTTCTGACCTCAGGTGATCCACCTGCCTCAGCCTCCCAAAGTGCTGGGATTATAGGATGAGCCACCGTGCCCAGCCTGGTGTCTATTTTAATGTCAAGTTGAGTATTTGACTCTGGATAAGCAAATGCTTCATAATTGATGTAATGATGATATCTCAACTTCAATGCTATACACAGCGTTAGCCAAAATGATATTAAGTGTCAGCAGGAGCAAGGTTAAAGATGAGATAAAACCAATACATAAGAGGCATCTGGGATAGATATTGCAGCACATCAACCTAATCAAACTTGAGAGGATAAGAACAGTAACAACTCATAGAATAAGTCACAGCCGAGCGCGGTGGCTCACGCCTGTAATCCCAGCACTTTGGGAGGCCAAGGTGGGCGGATCACCTGAGGTCAGAAGTTTGAGAACAGCCTGGCCAACATGGCGAAACCCCGCCTCTACTAAAAATACAAAAATTAGCTGGGTGTGACGGCCAACGCCTGTAGTCTCAGCTACTCGGGAGGCTGAGGCGGGAGAATTGCTTGAACCTGGAAGGTAGTGGTTGCAGAGAGCCGAGATTGTGCCACTGCACTCCAGACTGGGTGACAGAGCAAGACTCAGTCTAAAAAAAAAATAAATAAATAAATAAATAAATAAATAAATAAATAAATAAAATAAGTCACAACCTGGACATAAACCTGGGTCTGTGTGATCAGTTATACTCCATGAGCTATAACCACATTCCTACCTTTTGGCCCAGAAATCCCATTTCTGAGATTTTATCCTGATTAAATAATTGAAAAGTGAAAAATAATCTTGGAGCTGACCAAAACGTTGATCACCTTGACTCATGCTAGCCCTTCTAGATGTTCACACCCCTCAGCTAGACCACTGGTAATGCTATGAGGCTGCACCAACATCCACAGACAAAATTTTAAAGGCAGATCTTCAGGACATATCTTTTTAAAAAATTGCTTAATATTGTCTGTCCTTAATGTCGCCTGAGGGAATATTAAAATCAGTGGGTCAGGAAAAGAGTCACAGCATTCCAGCACTTTGGGAGGCCAAGGCGCGTGGATCACTTGAGGCCAGGAGTTCGAGACCAGCCTGACCAACATGGTGAAACCCCATCTCTACTAAAAATACAAAAATAATTAGCCGGGTGTGGTAGTGTACGCCTGTAATCCCAGCTACTCCAGAGGCTGAGGCAGGAGAATCACTTGAACCCAGAACGTGGAGGTTGCAGTGAGCCGAGATCGCACCACTGCACTCCAGCCTGGGCGACAGAGCGAGACTCTGTCTCAAAAAATAATAAATAAATAAATAAATAAATAAATAAATAAAAGAGTCATGACATTAATTATGGCATTAATTATTTTCTAAGATAGGGAAGAGAGTTGCACTTCCATTTAATGTGACAGAGATAAATAAGTGGCAATCCCAGGCCTCTGGGAGCTTGTAGATGTGGCAGACTGTAATAAAAATGTGGACGGGCTCTGGAAGGTGAGGGGCATGATGCACAGCAGAGGTGAAGACTCTGTACTGGGGAGGAGAACAAGGAGGATGGGGATGGTTCCTTCACATTTGTCCAGTCCACATTCCACTAGAAGCACAAAGTCCTGGCACGGCATACTTGGACCACTGTCAAATGTCTGTGGGAGAGAACTTCCCTAGCCTTGACCGTAATTGGGGCTATAAGCACTGGCCATTAACTGTGTCCATGGCTGCAGGGATAGTTATAACAATTTACAAGATACCTTACTTTACCAGAAGATGAAGATGAAGAAGAAGAAGAAGGCGGAGAAGGAGAAAGAGAAGGAGAAGGAGAAGTGGGAGGAGAAGCAGTAGAAGTGGAAGAGGTAGAAATTGTTCAAGCAGAGTTTCCAGGAGAAGATGAAAGCCCAGAAAAAGCTTCAGAGCTCTCTCAGGTGGAGCTGCAGGCTGCCCCTGAGGCACTTCCAGTTTCCTCTCCAGAGCCACCTCCAGCCCTGCCACCTGCTGCGGATGCCCCTGTGACACAGGTAATCCCCCCTGAGTCTCTTTCTGCAGGGCACATTGATGTGTCTCCTTACTGAATAGCCTAAATAATTTACCCTATTCTGCCTTAAGAAAAAGATAACTATATGCCAGACATTTGTATGTGGTAGACAAAAGATTTCAGGACAGTCCCCATGTCGGGGAGAAAAGTCCTCTAGGTGATTCAACAGATTCTTCGTTGTTATTGTTAGTTAACAAAACTTAATTTAATACAACTTTCCCACCAGTAATGCCCTCAGATCTGAGGCAATCTTTGTCTGGAAATCATGTGTGTGTGTGTGTGTGTGTGTGTGTCCATATCTGTGTATCGTATTAATTCATTGAGAGCTGATACCATGGGAACTGGGTCTGCTCTTTGCTACTTAGTGAATGTAGATGTGGGGTATAGGATGAGAAATAAATAGCACATAGGGTAAGAAATAAAAGTGATTATACTTTCAGAACTTTGAATTTTCTGTAGCTAATTGAGGGGGTAAATAGAGAAACTACACTAATTTATGTTCCTGTTGCTCACCCTGAAATACAATTTATGTATTTTTCCTTCAGTGAGCAAACAATGAAGCCTGGTTTTCTATGGATTTATCATTTGATGAGATTGTGTGTTGACAGAATTGTTTAAAACATATCTTAGGAAATAAGCTCACCCCAGATGCTGCATCTAATTGTTTGACCTCGTGTTTCTAATATGTCACTGTCCAGTTTTCAAGCCCTTGTGCAGACTCCATGACACTTCAGCAGAGAGGATCACAACCTGTTGAGTTTGCAGGCAGTGCAGACTCATCAGAGAGGAGTCCTGCTTCCACTACTGCTTTTGAAGTGGATTGAAACTCCAGAGGGGGATCTCAGAGATGGAATTGTATTTCCATGCTCTGTCTCCACAGGAAACCAGGCTAAAATGACATTTATAGTCTAGAATTTTTCAATTCTGAGCATTCCAGTTGTACTAAAATTGAAAAAGGTATAGTAACTAAGTGAGGGTTGGACTTGATCATAAGATTAATTTTTGTTTTTTTATAATGAGGCTTTGGGGACTCACATATAATGCCAACAAATTATTCTAGTCAATAGTTTGACCCTTTTCCCATATCTGATATTTTATAAGAAACATTCACTGAGGTTTCTGCTTTCTGCCTGCCTGGGCTCCCAACAAGTGAAAGACAAGCTCAGAAAAGAAGAGGGCACACATCCAGATGCTGGACAGAGGGGCACTGTGGGCACCATTCTGCCCTTAGCGCTTCTGGAGGGTGGGATGAACTAAAACGGCCACCAAGGCACTGCATGCAGGGAGCGCGCAGTGTTCAAACCCAAAGGGAACTAAAATCGACTGCTTTTTCTTCTTCTTCTTCTTTTTTTTTTTTTTTTACTTTTGAATTTATCTGTTCTGATTAAGGGGGAGGTTGTGCCCACTGGCTCTGAGCAGACCACAGAGTCTGAAACTCCAGTCCCTGCAGCAGCGGAAACTGCGGATCCCTTGTTTTACCCTAGTTGGTATAAAGGCCAAACCCGGAAAGCCACCACCAACCCACCTTGCACCCCAGGGAGCGAAGGTCTGGGGCAAATAGGGCCTCCAGGTTCTGAGGATTCGAATGTGCAGAAGGCAGAAGTGGCAGCAGCCGCAACGAGTGAGAGGGCAGCTGTGAGTGGTAAGGAAACTAGTGCACCTGCAGCTACTTCTCAGGTTAGTGATGATGCACTTGTGTCTATGTTTTCCCGCGCCCCCTAGGGTCCCACTGGAAAGGCCACAGCAAGAAGAAAAAGGGCTTTCAAAGGGGCAGAGAGAAACCTCAGCCAGGGGAAAAGTACAGAAATCACTCATCCCCCAAATGTTGGCTTGTTTTGAGCTCTATATAAAAGAAAACATAAAACAAAACAAATTTGAGTTGACTCTGCTGGTGCGTGGTGACCTCACACCTGGCTTCCCAGGGGAAGGGCGCAAGTGAGCCTGGCCCTTAGGCATGCTGCTGAGCGCTGCTTCATCTGCAGTGACTGGCTGTGTCCCTCCCTAGTCCTCCTTACCAATGGCCACTTGCCTTTGCTCAGCCTTCCCTGTGTCCTCCTTGGGCTTCCAAAGACTAATCCCCTGCTTTTGTGTCATTCCCAGCAACCCCCAAGGAGCACACTTGAATTGAGTTTTAAGTCTGTTCTGGAGAATAACCTCTGATTCATGGATTCTTGGAGTGTGCTTGCTACAGCTAGACAGAGACAGTCTTGGCTTGATTAAACCTGTGCTTCGTAAGCTTGTGCTCCTGGAAATGGAAAAAGCACAGGTGCTCCTCCATAGAGATTTTTTTCAAGAGACTCTTTCTTTATATAATGAGTTTGAAGTCCATGTCTTCCCCCTAACACTTGGTTAGATGTTTGCATGTCTCGAAGAGTCCACAGAAGAATTCTTTTACAATTTCTTCACAAGGAAGAATGTTCATGGTGACTCCATACTCATGAGCATTCTTAAATGATGTGTGAGGTGTGAATGTTGCCCAGGCAAGAGGCTGCCCGAAAGCACTCTCCAGTTCCATGCTCCTGGGTCATCAGGTGATTGATTATGAACCACAAACAACATGTTCTCACAAATCAGAAAATGACTTATTATTTTGTTTGTATCTGCTCAAGTAGACTTCAGTTCCAGGAGGTAATAAAAGGAAATGATTTTGGAAAATTAAAAGTAACATGGTTTGAGGTTGGATGTTTATTTTCACAGATAAAAGTGACAAAAATAAATGTTTGGTGTGAAGAAATCTTTTGAGGTAGTTTTTAGGTAAAAGATGCAGTAGACTGATTATTTCTAGAAAATGTATGGCAATTCTTATACATGGTGGTAGAAGCTGAGTGCGGAGGGGCTGTTTTCTGAAAACAGCAGTGCACTACCCCAAGAAGAGCATGCAGTAGGGCTCAAACCAAAACGAAAAGTCCATTGAAATAATGTTGAAAATAATTATTTGTGATAATATCAGTGAAGCTTTCTTCTTGTTTTCTCACAGGAGTTAGTAATCTGCCTAGCGCTTTTGGCTTTTCTTATACTTCACTACATCTGGAGTCAGATTCAGTGCTTGATTTTTACTTTAATGGGTAGGAAATATTTTCTTTTCCCTTGACTAACATTTCACATAGTTTCTTCCATAATGTTCCTCTTCTGTAGGCCCAGAGATTAATTTCTCCCCAAATCTTGAGGCTCAGTCCTCCCAAAATAACATTGTTCTCAGATTATACTGGAGGTCTCAAGCTCCCACAATGCAACTGCCTCAAGACCTCTTCCTGAGGAGAATTGCTCCATTATCTATTCTTGCATGGAGGGGAACCTTGACCGAGAACAGTGACTCCATGGGCAATTATTCAGTAATCCAGGAGGAGCAAACCCTCCAGAATGGTCATTAAGGGAGACCAGTTTCAAATGTCCATAATGCCGTGAGGACTTACTGCTTGTAGAGAAAGGAGCGGCAAAGGACTTCTGCAGGAAAATGCAGGTTTCCATAGATTAAGAAGAAGCATTTCATCTGCTTACACCAGAGATGCCCAGGAGGTGGCCAAGTGACTCCTGGTGGGATGCTGTTCTAGGCAGTTCCTATGCAGGTGAGCAGGTGGGTTCTCTTTGAATCCTCAGACTCTACAGAATTTCTCCTGGGAGAGGAGGTCCCTGAGAGAAAGATGCCCTGAATGAAGAAGTATCTGGGGAATTGCAACCACGTGAGACCTGAATGAATTAACAGCCAGAGGATCAATGTGCACTTACCAGCCATCAGGAATTAGAACCAAAGAACTAAGCCATAAAGTCATCAAGCAGTCTGTGTATATTATTTTCTAGTCACCCTTCTCATAGCCAAGCCTTTGCTTGATTGCTGTTATGAGATTTGCTTGAGGACTGACATCCTAATCCTTTAATACCCTTTTGAAAGTTCTCAGTTTAATTAATAATATTTAAAGAGTCCAACTTCCATGTACTTTTGTGTAAATGACCCTGCTAGGCCTGAGACCCAGCTCCCTGTGCCTGTAACTCACAGGCAGTTCAGGGTCAGTGGTGCTCAAAGGCCTCGGCTATTTCTGGCTCACTGACTTTTCCCTGGGTTGACACTGACTCTTCTGGAAGCTCCCATCATAGACTTTCTGCCTCATTAGCCATGTGCTTAGCAATGGCGGTGGTGTCTCCATTGGTCTCTGCCGTGTCTGCAACTGTGTGTGAGCAGGACCTGCCCGCAATGTCAGCTGGAAACCTGTGCACCCTAGAGTGTCCCGAGTGTCCTTACAGTCTGCTCAGCTGCCCAACTCTTCCAGACATTATCTTTGGTAAAGAGGAGTGGGAGGATGTATTGGCCATGGACTCAGGGGGGCAAATGGTGAGAGAGAAAACTCCATGCTTTATTGGAACCAGGACCTAATTGTGGATCTGAATAATTGTCTGAAGGGTTCTGTTTACATTCCAAGAATTCGGGTTTGGGGCTTTGTCACTACATATATGTCTTGTATTGCTTCTCTGAGGCTGCAGAGGGAGTGTCATGCTTCAAGGCTGCCATCCACTGAGCTCATGTCATGTATGCTGACATCCACATGCCTGCCTGGGGAGAGGAGGGTGGGTCAGGTGGAGCAGGTGCGGGGAGGGTGTTGACATCCACTATTGCAAAGAACCTTGCTGTATAGTTCTTGGTGTTTGAGGAAGGGCCTTTCACATAGAGAAGGACACCTATTCATGATGGAGTACTACTCTTTGATCCCAGAAATGGGATATGGGCAGGTTGATAGAGACCTCGCTATAGCAGCAAATTCCTGGCCTCTGAGAATTTTTTGCAGGCCTGATTCAGCTTCACCACTTCAGAACCCAGTTTACTTGATTCATATTTGTCCAGTTCAAGGTTAGAGTGTTGGAATTTCACTTTTCATCACTAGGCTTACCTTGAACATTTAGGATATGGTAAGAGTTCTCCTTGATTCAGTGGTGGTCTTATCTCTCTTTACCAGGTGGTCCCATGTCAGAGTAATGTTGCCTTTAAAACTCAGAAGCATCTCAGGCTCACTTGCTGACCTGTAAACTATATTCAGTCCACAACGGCTGAACTGCAAACCCTTTAGAAGCAAATGCTCTCTTTCTTGGTGCTTTCCTCATATCCATGTACATAGTGAAACATGCCCTTGATTTTACTGCCTGTGGTTTCTGGTGCTGAACAATTTCTACTTTATTATGTACCTTCTCTCTTCACCCAAGTACACAGGCAAAAAACCTTTCATGGCAAAAAACAAACATCAGCTTCCTCTACCAGTGATGGACAGGACCACTACTTCTTGTTAGATCAGAAGAGTGTTGTAGCTCCCCCTTGGGCATTCTCTAAGAAAAAGCAAGGTTTGGATTCAGTCTTGTGGTGAATTTGAACTCATCAAAGGCCCCAGTTTCCTCGGGCTTCTACAGGATGCACTTGGAACCTCCGCACACCCCAGTCCTCCCAGAAAACTGTGCAAAGCCCTCACTCATGAACTGATCTTTACCTGCAGACTCATCCTCTCAGTTTCTGCCCTTCTCAGCCAGGCCCGCTGTATTCTCAGTCAATGCAAAGAGAGTTTGGTAGAAGTAAACTTTGATTTACTTCATATGTTAATTTTAAAATTTATTTTGAAAGAATTACACCGTGCCCTAGTCAACCTCAGAAAACAAGGCATGAATAAGGTGGGAGAAGGATGCTGTGAGACGGGTTGGCTGCCTTGGAAGCAGTCTCTGTGAGGCCGTTTCTCTCGGGCATGCCTTCTTATGGCCATTGCTTTTCCAGTCTGCTTCCACCCCCCACCCACTCCCCATGGACAGTTGGGCATTTTACTGGGGCTATGTGTGGGAATTAAATTGTTATAGAGGTGGGAGCAGCAGCAATGAAAGCCCCCTCCCAGTTCTCCTTCCTCCCTTTCCAGTGCAGCTTAGTGGCCTCACCTGGAAGAATCTGCCCAAACCATTTAATGGGAGCTAAGCAGGGAACAGGCGTTTCCAGAGAAATGTGTCTTTATTTGGTGGATTAACTCAGCAGCTGCTCTGGCTGATACTTGAGCTGGACACAGCAGCTGCCTCAAGGTAAGAGGATCTCCCCACCATGAGCGCGCGCGCACACACACACACACACACACACACACACACAGACACACACACTCCAGCCAGAGCCAATTGCTTTGGAGATGGGGACTTTGGCATTGAAATCTTTGCAATTTCTGCCTCTATATAGAACCACAGCTCAGTATTTCACCAGAACACAAAGTTGCTGTGATAAGAGGCCCTAAAAGCTTTACTATATCATAGCGATTTGTTGTTTCAAAAATATCCACTTTTCACATTCTATTCTTCAAGCCTGAAAAATAGACAAACAAATTGGGTAGAAATTTTGCCAAAGCTCAAGACTGTGGAAGGATCCAGAAGTTAGAAGAAAGGACTTCAGATCTGGTCCTGGAGCTGCTTCAGTGTCTGACTCTGGGCATTTAAGTTCTTTGAGCCTCAGTTTTCTCATCAGGAAAATAAAGAGACTACTCAATGAATAGATTCATTTATTTTCACACGGGGCAGTGTAAAATCTAGTACTAGGAATTTTATAATTGGTTTCGGGTATTTTCATTGGGAGGGTTATGGACTTAGGCCTGACACAAGTCATTAAGAGTGACAATAATTACAACAGATTCTCAGTGAGATAGAGTCCATTGCATTTCTCAAAGTGCATTTCTTGACTTGAAGCTCTTACATAAATCCCAATTTCCCAAACCATTTTCCAGATTTCTCCCTAGACACTCATTTAGCTGTGTTTACACAGCTGCTATTACCTCCTTCAGATTGCATGAACTCCACATCCATGATGACTCCACTCTGAGGTCACCTAAAGGTACTTACAGACCTCACTGCTCAGTATAGCAAAGACAGGATGTACACAGCAGAGGCAGACACAGAACATTCAATGGATGAAGAAATGAAAGATGTGAAAAAAAAAAAGAAATGAAAGATGTGATTTTTAAAATCAACTTTATCGAGATATACATACACTAAAATTTACCTTTTAAGTGCACAGTTCAGTGAGTTTGGACAAATATGTAGCATTGTATAGCTACCACCACAGTTAAGATGTAGAATGTTTTCATCACCCCAGAAAGTTCCCTCATGTGTCTTTACCATTATATCCCTTCCCTGCATCCTTGCCTCTGGCAACCACCGATTCGTTTAATTGTCATTATAGTTCTGCCAGTTCCAAATGGTCCTGTGAATGAAAACATACAGTATTGTATGCTTTTATAACTAGCTTTTTTTTTCATTTAGCATAACGCTTCTGAGATTTATTTATTTTGTGGCATGTATAGTATCTCAGTTCTTTTTATTCCCAAGTGGTATTCTATTGTGTGGGTATGTCACTAGTTACTTATCTATACATCACTTGATGGATGTTTGTATTCTTAGCAGCTTTGACTATAATAAATAAAGCTGCTGTGAACACTCACATATAGGTCTTTGTGTGAATACATGTTTTCATTTCTCTTGAGTAAATGAAGGAGTGGAATTGCTGGATTGTATGGTAAATTTGTGGTTAACTTCATAAGAAACTGTCAAACAGTTTTCCGTAGTGGTTATTCAATTTTTTCTGTTTCCACCAGCAAGGTAAGAGAGTTCTACCTACTCTATGTTCTACAAGTGCATGGTATTGTGTCAATCTTTCATATTTCAGCTATTCTGGGTGGATGATTATGCATGGTATCTCTTTATGGTTTTAATTTGCATTTTGACAAAGACTAATGGTTAGCACCTTTTCTTGTGCTCATTGGTCATCTTTATATATTCTTTGGTGAAGTAACTGTACATATCTTTTGCCCAACTTTTTATTCAGTTGTTTATCTTCTTAGAGAGAAGTTCTTTATGTGTTCTTGATAAAATTTCCTTATCAGATAGCTGTTTTGCAAATAATTTCTCCCAGTCTGTGGCTTTCCCTTTCATTTCTTTTAATTTTTAGTTTTTTTTTTTATTTCAATAGGTTTTGGGAGAGCAGGTGTTGTTTGATTACATGAATAAGTTTTTTAGTGGTGATTTCTGAGATTTTGGTGCACCCAAGCAGTGTACACTGTAGCCAATGTGTAGTCTTCTATCCCTCTCCAACCCCTACTCTTTCTCCCAAGTTCCCAAAGTCCCATGTATTATTCTTATGCAGTTGCATCCTTATAGCTTAGCTCCCACATATAAGTGAGAACATATGATGTTTGGTTTTCCATTCCTGAGTTACTTCACTTAGAATAATAGTCTCCAATTCCATCCAGGTTTCTGCGAATGCCATTACTTCATTCCTTTTTATGGTTGAGTAGTATTCCATGATGTGTGTGTGTGTGTGTATGTGTGTGTGTGTGTATCACATTTTCTCTAGCCACTCATTGACTCATTGACTGATGGGCATTGGGGCTGGTTTCATATTTTTGCAATTGTGAATTGTGCTGCTATAAACATGCATATGATGCATGTGCAAGTATCTTTTTCGTTTAATGACTTATTTTCCTCTGGGTAGATACCCAGTAGTGATATTGCTGGATCAAATGGTAGATCTACTTTCAGTTCTTTAAGGAATCTCCAAACTGTTTACCATAGTGGTTGTATTAGTTTACATTCCCACCAACAGTGTAAATTGTCCCCTTTTCACCTCATCCCCACCAACATTTATTATTATTTTTTAAAATGTTTTGATTGGGCCATTCTCATGAGGGTAATTCCTAATGCGCTTCTCGATCGCACCTGACAATTGAAGTGAGAGATCAGCTACCTTCCATACGTCACTCGGTATATCCTCTTTTTTTTTTTTTTTTTTTTGAGACTTTGAGTCTCCCGCTTAGTTTCCTTAGGCTGGAGTGTGGCCTGCTCGCTGCTCATTGCCCGGGCCTCCGGTTCACGATTCTTCCTGCTCCCACTTCTGGTGAAGTTGAGACTAGAGGCCTCGGCCACCACGCCTCAAGTTGTTTTATTTTTAGTGAGATTGCACCATGCCATTAGATAGTCTCACTCCTATCCTCATGATCCTCACTGTGCCTCCCAAAGTGGCTTGGGACAAGGTGTTTGGGAGCCACCAAGGCCTGCCTAGAGACTTTCTTCTTTCAGGAATCTGTCTGTTCAAGTGTCCCTTTTGCCCACTTTTTGATAGGGACTGTTTGTTTTTTTTCCTTACATCGTTTGAGTTCCTGTAGATCTGATACAGTCCCTTGAGCATGCAGATTTGTGCGTGATTTCTTCCAGTCTGTGGGCTGTCTGTTAATTCTGTTGATATTTCTTTTGCTGTGCAGAAGCTTTTTAGTTTAATTAAGTCCCATCTATTTGTCTTCGTTTTTGTTATATTTGATTTTGGGTTCTTGGTCATGAAGTCTTTTCCTAAGCCGACGTCTAGAAGGGTTTTTCTGATGCTATTGTCTAGAATTTTTATGGTTTCAGGTCTTAGATTTAAGATGGATTTAAGATCCATCTTGAGTTGATTTTTGTATAAGGTGCAATATGAGGATCAAGTTTCATTCTACTACATGTGGCTTGCCAATTATCCCAGCAACATTTGTTGAATACAGTGTCCTTTCCCCACTTTACGTTTTTGTTTGTTTTGTCAAAGATCAGTTGGCTGTAAGTATTTGGCTTTGTTTCTGGGTTCTCCATTCTGTTCCATTGGTCTATGTGCCTATTTTTATGCCAGTGCCATGCTGTTTTGGTAATTATGACCTTCTAGGATAGTTTGAAGTTGGGTAATGTGATGCCTACTGATTTGTTCTTTTTGCTTAGTCTTTCTTTGGCTTATGAGGGCTCTTTTTTGGTTCTATATGAATTTTTGGACTCTTTTTTCTAGTTCTGTGAAGAATGATGGTGGTATTTTGATGGGAAGTGCATTGAATTTTTAAATTTTTTTTGGCGGTATAGTCACTGATTCTACCCATCCATGAGCATGGATTGTGTTTCCATTTGTTTGTATCATCTATGATTTCTTTCCACAGTGTTTTGTAGTTTTCCTTGTAGAGGTTCTTGGTCAGATATATTCCTAAGGGTTTTTTTGTTTGTTTGTTTGTTTGTTTGTTTGTTTTCAAGTATTGTGAAAGGGGTTGAGTTCTTGATTTGATCAAGAACAGCTTGGTTGCTGCTGGTATATAACAAAGCTACTGATTTGTGTACGTTAATTTTGTATCCTGAAACTTTGCTAAATTCATTTACCAGTTCTAGAAGCTTTTTGGATGAGTCATTAGGATTTTGTAGGTATACGATCCTGTCGTCAGCAAACAGCAACAGTTTGACTTCGTCTTTACCAATTTGGATGCCTTTATTCCTTCTCTTGTCTGATTGCTCTGGCTAGAATTTCCAGTACTACGTTGAATAGAAATGGTGAAAGTGGACATCCTTGTCTTGTTCTTGTTCTCAGGGGGAATGCTTTCAACTTCTCCCTGTTCAGTATTTTGTTGGCTGTGGCTTCGTTGTAAATGGTTTTTTATTACCTTAAGGTATGTCCCTTCTATGCCAATTTTGCTGAGGGTTTTAATCATAAAGAGATGCTGGATTTTGTCAAATGCTTTTTCTGCATCTATTGAGATGATCATGTGATTTTTGTTTTTAATTCTGTTTATGTGGCATATCACATTTATTGGCTTATGTACATTAAACCATCCCTGCTTTCCTGGGATGAAACCCATTTGATCATGGTGGACTCAATTTTTAATATGCTATTGGATTTGGTTTGCTAGTATTTCATTGAGGATTTTTGCATCTATGTTCATCAGGGATATTGGTCTGTAGTTTTCTTTTTTTTGTAATGTCCTTCCCTGTTTTTGGTATTGGGGTAATACTGGCTTCATAAATGATTTAAAGAGGATTCCTTTTTCCTCTCTCCTTTGGAATAGTGTCAATAGGATTGGTACCAATTCTTCTTTGAATGTCTGATAGAATTCAGTTGTGAATCCATCTGGTCCTAGACTTTTTTTTTTGGCAATTTTTTTATTACCATTTCAATCACGCTGCTTGTTATTCATTTCTTAGAATATTTTGAGGAGCAAACATTTTTAGTTTTGATGAAACCCAATTTATTTTTTTCTTTATGGTTTGTGTTTTTATGTCCCATTTAAGAAAACTTTCCTTAACTCAAAATTACAAAGATTTTCTCCAATGTTTTCTTCTAGAATTTTTATAGTTTTAGCTCTTAAATCAGGTCTAAGATCATTTCGTTAATTTTTGTGTAGATGAGGTAAGGAAAGTTTGTTATTTGTTTTTTGATATAGATATTCATTTGTTTCAGCACTATTTGTTAACAGGCTATCCTTTTCCTCAGTGAATTACCTTAATACTTTTGTAGAAATTCAATTGACCATATATGTGTGAGTCTATTTCTGGACTTTGTATTTTGTACCATTGATATGTATGTATGATATGTAAGTTTGTCCCTTCCCCTATACCACACTGTCTTGATTATAATAGCTTTAATAGAAGCCTCCAAATAAGTCAATGTAGTCTCCAACTTCGATATAATTTTCACAATGCTTTGATTATTTATCTTTGAAAAAAAACCAGCTTTTGGCTTTATTGGTTTTCTCCATTTTTTTTAAATCAGTTTTTCTATTCTATTCATTTCTGCTCTTAATGATTTTCTTCCTTGTGCTTTGGGTTTAATTTTTCTCTTCTCTTTCTGTTTATTAGGGTTAAAGCTCTGATTATTAATATGAGATTTTTCTTGCTTTCTGATATAAGCTTTCAGTGCTATAAAGTTACTTCTCATCACTGCTTTTGCTGCATCCCACAAATTTTGATATGTTGTATTTTCATTTTTATTTAATTTAAAACATTTTCTAGTTTACTTTGTAGTTTCTTCTTTGACCCTTGGGTTATTTAGATGAGTGGCATTTCATTTCCAGATATTTGAAGATTTTCAGATATCTTTCTTTTTGACTTGCAGTTTAATTCTGTTATGGAGAGAGACTAGAATATACTTTATATGTTTCCAATCCTTTTAAACTTATTAAGATTTGTTTTATGTCTCAGAATGTGATCAACCTTAGTGAATATTCCACATGCATTTGAAAACACAAGTGTTTCTGTTGTTGGGTATGGTGTTCTGTACTTGTCAATTAAGGCAGTTGATTGATAGTGTTGTTTAAGTCTACTATACCCATATTGATTTTCAGTTTACCTGTTTTGTCAGTTTCTGAGAGAGAAATTTTGAGATCTTTGACTAGAATTTTGAATTTTTCTATTTTACTGTATCAGTTTTTGCCTCATGTATTTGGAAACTGTTTAGGTACATTCATATTTAGCATTGTTTATTTATTTTCTTGAAGAATTGATCCCAAGATAAGTGTTTTCTCTGTTGAAGTCCAGGGTTTATTTCCCAGGCTCTCAGAAACCAATACATGTGTCCCCAGACCTGAGGCTTTCTCATCACTCAAGGTTAAGTGCCCTTGAAAATATTCATATTTTCCTAAGCCAGGATGGACAATGGGCCAAAGTTCCAAGGAGGAACAACCTTTGTGAGCCCTGCATCTCTACTGAGTGTAACCTGCAAAAAGATAAAAGCATTTTTATGCAAATGATTTTTGAGACCAAGCTATGCATTCTGATTTCAAGTGCAAACATCCACTCCAGCTGCCACTAGAGACTGAGAGGTGAGAGATGCAGGAGGCTAGAGGGCCAGGAAGCTGCTTTTCTGAGGAAGATTAATTTCACAAGATATTACAAAGCATTAAAAAAAAACCTAGAGACTAAGAACATGATTTCCCATGAGTGTGACTATAGGTCTTGGGTTCTTTGAAATGATCTATTTAATTTTCCAAAACAAACGGAAGTGAATGAAAATTTAACTCTGTTCTCTAAATTTAATTGAAGGATTCAGGGTGTCAAATTATTTTCAAACAGAGATCCCTACTGAGAGCAATTGCTACGTGTTTTACAAATTAGGAGATTCAAGCTTACAAATTGCTGATATGCCAGGTGCCCTGACTGTGCTGGAATTTCAACTTGATAAAAATAGAGAAAAACTGATCAGTCCTCAGGACTGGCCTATGTTTACTCCAAAACATTGTCTGGAGCCTAATAATCCTGGAAATTATAAGAAGCTATGGTAGTGAGATGCAGACATTCTTACCCAGAAAAAAAAATTGTAGGAGAGGGTAAGTTTTTTTTAACAAGTAAGTTTGAATGAGACCATTACATTAACATTATTAATGCTTTTTCATTTGTACCCTACAACTGCAATATTGTTTTTCTGGGCTTTTTTTTTTTCCTGCTGAGAAAGTGCCAGATATTGGGGGCTTTGAGGAAATTTACATCCAGACCCCTACAGCTGGGCTGCCATCTCCTCAATCTCCTCAAGGCCCCCAATATCTGTCACTATATCTCTTATTAACTGTCAATTTGGGGGATTTACCAGAAGGACAAAAAAAAAGTCAATAATAAAATTGTAGACTACATTTCTCAGGATCAAATGGCATCCTAAGTAAATGTCACTTTAATAGGAAGCTAAAATGGATGTATCCATTTTAAAGAGGAAAATACAATGTAAATTGTGTGTGAGTAGGGTAATGAATTCATTCATTCCCCTGGCAACCTGTGCCTACAACTCTACAATTCCATGAACACGAGCTCTGGGAGAACTCTCTGGGGGAGCTGTTATGACATAGCTAGCTGAGCTAAGCTTCCTGTGTTTTCAAATTGTTTATTATTCTGATTTAACCTAAGACCTTTGTTAGTGTTGTACATCCTGTGGGTTTTTTTCTGTCTTTATATGTGTATCTCAGTGATTTCCATGGTACACTTTTTCTCCCACTACAGCCCACGAAGTGAAGAGTTAGTCCACCAAGGTGTTAATGCATCTCAAAAAACGATGGCACGTGGCATTGACTGTAACTACTGTGTGTCCATTGCTTTATCATCTACAAAGTCTTTCATAAGGATTCTCTCATTTAAACCTCACAACAGCCCACTACAGTAGGAACTGCTTAACTTCCTCATTTTATAGTGGAGGAAAATGAGGATTCTAAAGGAGGCGTGACTCGCTTAGGATCACAGAGTAGCTTGTTGCCTTTCGATCTCTCATCCTCCACCAAGTGGGGCATGCAGTGTAATGGAAGCCAGGCAGCATCTTCAACAAAAGTGGATGAATCCCCACTTCACTTCGGTTAATGGGACTGAGGCAAAAATCAGCATGACCAGGGGCTCTTCTGCTTTGACTCACCACTCAGGCTAGATCGGCACAGCCTCACAAGCAGAGGTGGGTCGTTTCTAGGCCTCCACTGCTGGCAGGGATGTGGCTGTCCACTGCAAATGAGGGCAAGCCGATCCTTCAGTTGCATCCCGTGGTGTCAACCAACCTGCCTCTCTCTCTGCCTTCGGTGGAGAGGCTGACCCTGTCCCGAGTCTTAGGTGTGCAGCAGCACCAGCTGCCCTCTTTCCCTTTGGACTTCTGGTCACTATGAACAAATCTCGGCACTTTATCCTAGAGTTACTTTGAGCAAGGTCCTCAAACTTCCTGAGTCAGAGCTTTTCTGTAACTGATAATAATACTGTCGACCTCCTATGATTCTTAAGGGCAACCTGTTGGGTCTGTTTGCCTAATGAAATGTAAGAAACCCCTGTCTGTAAAGAATTAATGATCTAATTCTTTGCAATCCAGTTCTTTTTTCAGGAAGAACAAGAATACATACACACTCTCTACATGACACACAACTGTCAGCTCCATATCTGAGAAGAATGCTGGCTGCAAGTTTTGCCAGGCTGTGATATCAACTTCCATAACCTGTCCTCTCCACCCTGATCCCATCAATTCCTGGACAACACACCTGACACAAACCAAACAGTGCACACCACAGCATCCTTCTCCAGGTCAGGAAGCAGTGAATTTAATTCCTGCTTGTTGGATGGGCCTCAGGAAATTATTCTCGTTTCCGATTTTCTCTTAGCAAGAAGGAGGCAGCTGATGGCAACAAAGCCCCCCAGACAGTTCACTCCACACACCCCCTTTATCACTCAGTGTGCATGGCTGCGAATCCCCCCAAGAAAAAATGCTTTTCTTTTTTTTAGAAAAAGGATCTCTCTCTGACATCCAGGCTAGAATGCAGTGTTGTGATCATAGCTCATTGCAACCTTGAACTCCTGAGTTCAAATGATTCTCCCACTCAGCCTCCTGAGTAGCTAGGACTACAGGCACGTGCCACCACACCCAGCAATTTTTTTTTAAGTTTTTTGTAGGGGTAGGGTCGTGCCATATTGCCCAGGCTGGCCACAAACTCCTGACCTCAAGCAATCCTCCTGTCTCAACTTGCCAAAGCACTGGGATTACAGGCACGCACCATTATGCC
Organism: Papio anubis; assembly: GCF_008728515.1. NCBI lineage: Eukaryota > Metazoa > Chordata > Mammalia > Primates > Cercopithecidae > Papio > Papio anubis. Next base: position 61,909,718 of record NC_044983.1, read on the forward strand.
TGGCCAAAAGATGCATTTTAACGAGTGTTTTCCTTCCAGAGCTCTTTTTAGGGGTTCCTATTTTCTGCTTCCTCTAGCTGTGCTGTATTTTCACAGCTCTACATTTCATTCTTAACATACCTTGATTGCCCTGTCCCAAGCAGAAACGTCTGCATTCCTGTGAAAGAGACACCCATGATGGCAGAGCTGCGTAACAGTTTCTAAGGCTTTGACCCTTGGCCGTAAGTCAGAGATAGTGCCTCAGTTACTTCTCACTATGGGTGACTGGCCTGGGTTCTTGGCTGTACTCTCCTTCCCAGTTAGGAATCTGTAACACCTAAACTATCCAAGAGCCTGAGGTTCAGGAATGCTAAGTAGGGGAGCAGGCCAATGCTTGGGCTTGGTCTTTCTGAATAAACATTCTAAACATGGTCTCAGCATTCCTACTTACACCTGTTTCCAGCACCTGGCTTTGGTTCTCTGACCCAGCCTAGCAGATGCGAGACGGATACTGGGTGGTTGCCCACTCAGCAGCCGTAAGTCTAGCTGTACCCCTCCTGTCCACATTCCTTTAAGGCAAAGGCATTTCATGATAGATGGCAAGGGTTTCTTTAAATTGACCCAGAAAGACAGGCATTTAACATGCATTGGTAACCAGATCCTGTGTCAGGTTGAATTTCTGACTGGCATTCCCTGCAGCACTCAGAGATTGAGGAAATGGCAGCCCAGCTCTGGGGGCCTGGGCATAAATTTCCTCAAGGCCCCCAACATCTCCTCAATGGCCTGGCATCTGTCATCCCTCAGGATAAGGCATGAATATTTCTAGGTAAAGTATTATCTGGCAGGGGCATACATGAGGCCATCATTATCCATTAATGTCTTCATTGCAATGCATCTTCTCAGCTTGATTGCTATCACTTGACTGAGCCTTAAGGAATGGAACACAAGACAGGTAAGCATTAGTGGATCAGAGTCATGGATGATGTAGAGAATGATCATTTGGGGAAGGGTTGATGCTGGTATGCCATGGAGGCCCTGGGAAACTTAGAGACTCAAAGGCACTGCTCACTGATTAAAATAAGCTCACTCTTCTACTTTGGGGCAGCTTAAAAAAATAATGCCCCCGTCCCCCGCAAATGTAGCTACCCAAACTTGTGCCGAGTGAATGTCAGGAAAGCATTTGTTTAGTTTCATTAGATAGAAAAGGTGGGGTGAGATGCATTTAGGTAAAGGGGGCTACTGGCATTGACCCCCAAGCCCAAACAAGCACATATCCACCAATCTGCACCCAGTTATGTCCCCTATGCTAAGATCCTGGGGACTAATCTGTACTCAAATGAATTTTAAAGGCAGTTTCACGCTTTCACTGTCAAGAATCTTGCCATGAGACACACTTTAGCTTTAAAAAAATCACTCATCACATTTAACATAAAAATCAAGCCAAATCTCTGTTGAGCATTTTGCTTTCTTTTCTTTGACACCTTCATGCTAAAAATGAACCTTCTGTTAAGAGCAGTAAGCTTGTGTGCCTTTAGGAGCCAAGAAGGTAACATGAATGAAAAAGCAGGCCAGGTAACAGAACGATGTTAATAGAAGCATAAATACAAGACATTGCTTGCTTTCCTTTTTACTCTGAGCATAGCAACTGTGTAAGCACAATGATAAATGGCAACTGAAACCAGCCTTGCAGCAGGGGCAGCAAAGGGAGTGTTGGGCACTGTGACCCTGACCAAGACGGGCAGAAGGGAGGAAGCATTCCCAATCCAAGGCACAACACTGCTTAGCTCTCCGTGCAAGTTCTGCGTTGTTCATTTCTGCTTTGTCCAAAGAACCTGCAAATCCAGATTTTAATGTGATGTTGCCTGAATTTTAAAAAATTTTTAATTCTAGTAAAGAATGCAGAACATAAATTTACCATCTTAACCACTCCCATTACACATTCTAAGTGTCTATAGTGTCTGTTAAGAGCAATAAGCTTGTGTGCCTTTAGGAGCCAAGAAGGTAACAGGAATGAAAAAGCAGGCCAGGTAACAGAAAAAATGTTAGTATAAACAGTATAACAGAAAATGGGAGTATATAATGTGTATCCTTCCATTACACATTCTAAGTGTCCAGTTTAGTAGTGTTAAGTATGTTCACACTATTGTGCAACCAATTGCTAGAACTTTTCCATCTTGCAAAACAGAAGCACTATACACATTAAACAAAAACTCCCCATTTCACCCTTCCACAGCCCCTGGTAACCATCATCCTAGTTTCTGTCTATGAATTTAACTATCTGGATATGTCATATAAGTGGAATCATATAATGTTTGTCCCTTTGTATCTGGCTTATTTCACTTAGCATAAGGTCCTTAAGGTTCATCCATGTTGTAGCATGTGCCAGAATTTTTCTCCTTTTTAAGGCTGAACAGTGTTCCATTGTATTCCATTGATTTTTGACAACATATGTGTGCATGACTTTTGTTTATCCACTTCTCCATGGATGGACACTTGGGTTGCTTCTACCTCTTGGCTATTGTGAATAATGTTTCTGCGAACATGGCAAGTATCTGTGCCAAGTCCTGCTTTTTTGTTTGCAACAAATTTATATTTTTAAAAAAATACCCTGCAAATATTAGACAATTAGGAGTGAGGATGTGGTAAAATTGGAACACTCATGCGTCGCTGGGAGAATGTAAAATGGTCCTTAGCAGCTGCTATGGAAAACAGTATAGAGGTTCCTCAAAAAATTTAACAGAGTTACCATAAAATCCTGCAATTCCACTTCTGAGAATATACTCAAAGGAATTGAAAGCGAGGCCTCACACAGATATTTACACACTCCTGTTTAAGCAACATTATTCTCAATAGCCAAGAGGTAGAAGCAACCTAAATCTAAAATCATTTCTTGTTGATGGGTGTTAATGAGCATGCATTCTGACAGAGCCTTGTGGACATCTGTCTCTGTGTACAGGACAGTTCCACGTTACAGGAAGTGTTTGCCTAACCCAAACTGAGGCTCATGTAAGTACGTTCTATAATGTTCACATAACAACAAAATTACCTAAGGATGCTTTTCTTTTTAAAAAAAACTTTTAAGTTCAGGGGTACAAGTGCAGGTTTGTTACGTAGGTAAACTTGTGTCATGGGGGTTTGTTGTACAGATTATTTCATCACCGAGGTATTAAGCCTAGCACTCATTACTTGTTTTTTCTGATCCTCTCCCTCCTCCCACCCTCCACCCTCCGAAAGGCCCCAGTGTGTGTTGTTCCCCTCTATGTGTTCGTGTGTTCTCATCATTTGGCTCCCACTGATAAGTGAGAACATGTGGTATTTGGTTTTCTGTTTCTGTGTTAGTTTGCTAAGGATAATGGCCTCCCGCTCCATCCATGTCCCTGCAAAAGACATGATCTTGCTATTTTTAATGTCTGCTTAGTATCTAAGGAAGCATTTCTTAGAAGGTATCCCTGTCATTAAAAAACACATGACTGTAATATGGAACTAATAATCTGTTGTTTACCTTTGTGTGCATATCAGACCAAACTGGAATGCAGGACAAGCTCCCAAGCAGGTAGAGGAGAACAGTGCTTGTAATTCTCTGTCCCTTGTTCTGCTTCATAGAACATCACTATTCCCAAGACATAGCACTTCCTGTGATAAACGAGAGCTAGCATTTAGGAAACTATTTGAAGGAACACATACATACAGCTCCATCTGGGGAAGGTTATAGGAAAAAGATCAGCTTTTGATTTGATGGGCCGTGCTTATAAAAAAGAGTTTTAGATCTTTAACTCATTCTTCCTTTATGAGGTAGCCATGTGTGAAGTTGGACCTTTTGGAGATACACTGAACAGTGTCATTGATGCCTGTGACTACAGCACACTGAAGGGATTAAGTCATAGAAATGATGCCCAATTCTGGAAAAATGAGATTGCAAATACTATTGTCTTTTCTTCCTGGGGGTCGGTGCTCTTGTATACGGTTTGTCACAAACAGTCCCCAGGTGATTCTGCATGGCAGAGGACTCTCTTCACTGTTGAAAGAAAGGAGGGAGGGAAGAGGGGAAAGGAGGAAAGAAGGAAGGAAGAAAAGAAGGAAGGAAGGAAGGGAGGAAGGAAGGGAGAAATGAAGAAAAGAAGGAAGAAAGGGAGGGAGGGAGGGAGGAAGGAAGGAAGGAAGGAAGGAAGGAAGGAAGGAAGGAAGGAAGGAAGGAAGGAAGGACCAACCTAATGTAAGTGAGTCATGTGTAAAGTGCTTTATGTGTATTACTTTATTTATTCAGCGCTTACAACAACCTTGTAGGGTAGGTTCTCATCTCTATTTTACAGAAGAGAAAACTAAGGCTCAGAGAGTTAACTAACTTGTCCAAGTCATACAGCTAATAAGTAGTTGGTGTGGGATTCAAAACTAGGCTAAGCCTCTTTGCACAGAACTTTCTTTGCTGAGCTGGTTGTTGGGTCCTCAGTGGATATAAACAAGACCAAGGAGATGGTGCAATTATCTAAAGATACTCAGGATAACCTCTGCTATTGGATAGCCCCCCACTCTGGTTACTGGCTTTTCTGTTCTGAAAGACAGCATTGGTCCATATTGTTTGGAGGAAAACCTAATAATTTCCTAGAAACATGGAGGTGTAAGAGAAGCCAACCCAAACTATGTAATCCCAAATATGAAGGCAATAGTGGGTTAGCAACTAAAACATTTTAAATGGAAGATAGACATTAATCTCTAGTACAGGAAAGCACAAAAATTTATACACATCCCAAAAGCAGTCCCTTTTGCAGAAAACACATTATGCCACTCGTTTCACCCTTCAGCTATTTCAGAACAGCCGCCATGGAAGTTCCCTTTAGTTTAGAAACTACCTTCAAGAAAAACAGGCCACAAAATGGAGTCTGATGGTCTGTTTATCCAGGCGGAATTCACTATTCACTCAAATTGAATGTTTAGAAATAAGTCTTCTTATGATATTCCCACATCATTTGGGCTTTTGGGTTTTTTTTTGTTGTTGTTTTTTGCATAAACCATACATGAGACTTAAGGGTTTGGTTTTTTTTGTTTGTTCGTTTGTTTGTTTATTAGCCAGGGTGAGAAGATTATGGTGGGCAAGGGAGGAGTTCGACATGTAAAAATAGGTGCAGGATTCTGTCAGGATAATGTTTATTTTACTTCACTTTCAAGGACATTGAGGTATCTGACACATTACCGACACAATCTAGTTACATTCTTTTTCAAAAAGCCCAATTTCCCTTGATGTTTCCACCATTTCTTCACAGAAAACTACATACTTCAGTTTTATTCTACTGTGGCTGATATGATTTCATGACCCTTTTTAACTTTCTATCAGGAAATGATGTGGCAGCACAAAGGATTATCCCAAAGCCATAAAGACTTACGATAATTTTATTGCTCTTGAAACATCATCCCCAAACATATGTTTAGGGTAAAATCTGGTAAAGTGCAGACCAATAACTTGTTTTGCTCTCAAGACTATTTTGAGTGGCAGTAAAACAATGTACTTAACCGAAGTTCTGCTTTGCTTGTGTCAGGTATTATCCATTCATATCGCAGCTTCATAAAATCATCCAGTGCTTCTGAGCTGAATGCATGTGGCTACCTCATTGCTTTGAAATCAGTGGCATTCTAATCTGGTGGGATAGTTTTACCAGTGATGTCATCGGAACGTGTTTGCTTATTTATCCATAGTTCTCCTAAGAAGAATGGCGTTTGTCATGGTACCTTGAAATGTAAAGAGTTTGAGCTCATAAAATCAAATTGCATTTCAGCAAATATTGGATTTGATTTAATATGGATATGGTTATTAGATTTTATTACCTAGAGAAAAAAATCCCATCATGATTTACCCAAAATTAAGCCTGTAGTTTTGCAAAACTTATAGTAAGATAATATATATGTATGTACATGGTAGAAACTTTCAGCAGTGGAGGGATTATATTATGTCCCACAATGTTATGTGGCATAGCAGTGTCATTTAAATTTGGAATATTTTTAAAATTCTGCAAGCTTTTCTAAACCCAATTCCTAGCAGTTTCAATGAGACTCTCATCTGAATAAATCATTTACAAGTGGGCTTTAAAAAAAAAAAAAAAAAAAAACTAGTATAGCCTGAACTCCTTTTTCCCAAGAACTTCTCTTCACTGCATGCATTACTCTTCCTTCTTTTTGTATCATAAGGGTGAATTATTTTCATGACTCTTGGCTGTAGCCAAAATAATCTGAGCTTGCTTTCCATTTCTAATTATTATGTCCCATATAATAATATTGTTATTATAATAATAATTGTTATTATTATACTTCTCCTCAGTAGAAAAGTGACTGGACCAATCCAAAATTAACAAATCTCTTTTTTTCTCTGATTCCCATTTTCTTCCGTTGCAGATTGGATTTGAGGCTCCTCCCCTCCAGGGACAGGCTGCAGCTCCAGCGAGTGGCAGTGGAGCTGATTCTGAGCCAGCTCGCCATATCTTCTCCTTTTCCTGGTTGAACTCCCTAAATGAATGATATTCATTCCAACTGCTGCCCCTCTGTCTGCCTGGCTGAGATGCATGTGGGCAGCAGGAAGCCCAAGTGAAATTAATATTATGCAAATGATGAAAGGGACCTCTGAACAGGATTTCTGCAAAAATAACCCAAAACTGTAATTCCAGATGACTTATCTAACATATTCGGGGGAGAGAATATTTTGAGAAAATAGTTGCAGAAAGCACTGGAAATAATAAGCTTGATCTTATGCAAATCTTTTATTGTGTGGGAAACATTGTGAAGGGTGTGTAAGTGTGGTATATGTGTATGTCAGTCACAAGTGGCAAATGGTGAAAAAAGTGGTCACTATGCTCTTGTCTCTCATAGGCGCTGGCTTTTTGTTATTATATTATAGTAGTTCTCATTTCCTTTACTCTTTAACAGTGCAGGTGGTCAGTGAAAATCAGTGTCAACTCAGAAGTGACTGATTTATCAATACATGGACAAAAAGTAAATCATTGACCAAAGCTATGAAATGTTTCACAAAGTTTTCCTCTTTTGCATAACAGATATCACTGGATGTACATTCAGAAATGTTCTTTGAATCTGGTGACACTTTCATGGTCCAGAAAGCTGAAGGCCTGGGCATCTCTTATGACATTTTTCTAATATTAGTTTTAGATTTTCATATATTAGGCACTTTAATTGAAAAAGATCTTCCAGCAAGAGCTGTCTACTTTCTCTTGTATTCACTGTGGCACCAATCTGGTAAATTGTAGAACAATTGCATGTATTTAAATATATATACAAACATATCACACATTAAACATATATATATATATTTAAATCATGCTTTGTTAATATTTGTCCCACCATAATGCCTCCTTCAGAACGTAAGTGTAACTTTACTCTATATGAACTCTTAAATAAATGATGTTTTTAAAAGCTTTGTCTTATAATGATTTATTCAATGTTATGTATTATCTTATTCATTTATTAGTTAAGTGTATTTCAAAGGTCCCAGGATAAGATGCATCTTCATACAAATTAATTTTGAAGTATTAAATATTTGATTGAATTGTTTAAAGCTATAACTAAACGACCAAAGGCAAATGCACTGTAAAACTAATTAAATGTGCTGTTCAGTTTTAGAAATGAATAAAGGTAGTTCATGTTCCTAAGAATAAAAGTGGGTAGGGTTGGCCTAGGCATAAATGTGGAGGATATTTGTGTAATTATTAAAGTCAAAATGTTGTTCATAAGAAAATTTTTCCTATGTGACATTTTATAATGACTAAATTTAGTCATCTTAAGTGGAGATGCTATTAAGTTTCTCTTATTAGAAGTAGTAATTGGAAAATAGCTTACAAAAAATTGTTTCATGGTACCAAAGTAGTAGTTTGACAGAGTGAGTCTTTCTCATAGAAAAAGAATGCAGCATTTTGGTCATATAGTTTGGAGGAATTTCTACCTTGACACTTCCCTTTTCCTTTCATCTTTTCCCCACTCTCTCCAATTATTTCACATCTTTTAATTGATCAGGGCTAAATGTTATTTCCATTATAAAATGATCTTCCCTTTTAGAATTACCATGTTTTAGAGCTGCTGGGAGCAACTTCCCGAATTATTAACTCAACCTCAGAGAAGTAGTCCATGGCACAGAGATGAGCCCAACGTGATTGCAGGGTCTGTGTAAGCCACTGATATATGTTTGCATTTTTAGTGGAAAAGTACAATGCAGGAAGTTTTGTTTTTCTTTTCTGGTGCTGAAGACAATTTGGAGGAAGCTAAGAGATGAGAGTATTTCCAGTGTATGAGCACTGAAGAGAAAAAATAAAGTCATGATTACCTTTGCAGCTTTTATTAAAAATATAAATATTCAACATTCTCTTACACAACCAAACTGACCAAGGACTGGAAAGATGTTTTATTACTGAAACGTTTACAAGAAAAAGTTGTTTCAAAGAGCTTACAGATTTAGTCTTACCCACCCAAGAGAATGGCATTCTCTTTGGTTCAAACCACAACAAAAACAATTGGGTGACTTCTGTCTGCTTTTTCAAACAAAACGTTTTCTCACAGGTCTACATTCTCTTTAAAACACCACTAAAAACACCTGGAAACGGAAACTAAACGTAGACAAAACGAATAACATTGTGTTGTTACTGCACATAAATACACTTTGTGCATGCTAAGTAAGGGGTATAGGCTCTCTCCCTCTCTCCCTCTATGTTTCAAGCTATATAAAAATAAACAAATGGCGTAAGAGCAGCGCTATGGTACAGAATACTGTATTTTTTTTTTTTTTTTTTTTTTTTGTGCTAAATGCAGAATCTTTTTGGCCAAACGCACCGTTTCATTTCCCAATAATCTCCATGAGTTTCCTGTTGCTGTGAGCTTGCTGCGCTAACTGCTCGGCCCTGGCCATTTCCAAGACTTCCCGGAGGAGGTGGAAGGTGAGATCCAGGGAGATGGGAGGCTCCTCGGACCGCCTCTCCCTCTGCGTTGCCTCCTGGTGGCCGCCGAGGGCGTTCTCGGCGCCGCGCTCCGCGAGAGCCGCGGGGCTGTCGAGCGAGCGCCGAGGCAGCAGCAGCTGCTGCAGCAACACGCGGAAAAAGTTGGCGGCCGCCTGCTCCGGCGAAGGGCGGCTGCCGCTGCCGCCGGCGAGGAGCGAGGAGGCGGGCGAAAGAGGAGCGGCCGGGCTCTTGTTGAGGTTCCCCAAGCGGAGGAAGTACTCCTCTCCCATGCGGAGCAGGACCGGCCGAGCCTGCGGCTGCTGGGGCTGCTCGGACTGCGGCGGCGGCTGGAAGAAATCCAAGGGCTGAGGGTACTGCGGCGCCTGCCGGGCTCCCGGGACCGGCCCGCGGCTCAGGAGCGCCCTGCATGGCGGGCAGGGCAGGAGAGCCACCAGCAGGACGCCCGCGGACACGAGCAGCGGCAGCCGCATGTTAGGGGCACTCGCTGCGGCACAGAGGTGGGCGGAGGGCGGAATGAGAGAGGGGAAGAGAGAAAGAAAGAGTTGGTGAGAGTTCGCTCAACTGGGAGGTGCACACGAGGTCCTCCTACCGGACTACCTTAGACGTGCTGGCTTCAGTGGTTAGGGTGGGCGCTGTCCGCGGTGCTGAAACACCTGGGGAGCGGGGAAGGGGGTGCCTGCCGGGCTCCGCACCTAAGCTCAAGCGCTTTCCGGCCAGGAGTGACCCTTCTTTCTAGACTCTGAAGGGACGGTCCCTGCGTCCTCTTCCTAATGATCCTCAAAACTAATTTTCCCGAGCCTAGAGAAGAGCCACAGATTTAAGATTCTACCCGCGCTGACTACCTCCCTTTCGGATATTTCATCATTTTCTTCCAAATTGATTAACTACTGCCTCCTGGTCCTCCCTCTCCACCCCTGCCCTTGCTGCTTTCTCTCGGGGGTTAGGATAGAAGGGGGTGGGGGAGCTCCTTTACACAGCCAGCTAGGAGCAACTGGCAGCACGGGTAAAGAAGAGCAGCCGTCTAAGTTTGCTTTTGCCACATCCCAGCTACTATTGTAATCTTAAGGAACAGTCCGCGAACACACACACGCACGCACGCGCGCATACACACACACACACACGCACACACACATGCATACACACGTACACAGGCAGTGGCAGCCGGCTCTGCGGCGCACATCGCGGCAGCTCAGGCAACGCAAAGTTGGTGGTGTGTTCCGTCCAGGCGCTCCCTACCTTCCCAGGCGCTTTGCAGGTGAGCCGGGTGCTGCCGCCTCTCTGCAGAGGGACGTCTCCGGGGCTTTCTCTGGAGGTTGTCTTCCTTTCTCTTTTCTGTTCCCACTCTCTTTTTCTTTCTCTCCTCTCTTTCCCCTCAGTCTCTCAATGGACTTGGTCTCCGAGTTTCTCCACTCCAGAGCCTGGAGTGGGATTTTATAGTGTCGACCCTCTTCAAAAACCACGCAGCATTTGCCTAATAAGCTGACGCTCTCTTGACAGCTCGATTGCGTGCTGCCTCTGCTCCTGCATAAATCATAGGGCCCTGCCAAGGAACGAGGGGCAGAATTTTGCTATCTCAACACTGAATCTCACATCCAATTATATCAACAGATATTTATCGCCTCTTGGTGACGTCAACTAGCCCTAAAATGGAAGGGCTTCTTATGACTTGTCCATTGACAAAAATTCTTGAATGAGATTTCCCAAGTGTGAAAACATATTGACCTCTTACTATGAAAGGCCATATTAGGGGTGTGCAAAGAGACAGCGAATAGGAGGAAGAAGGGGAAGTGGGAAGGAAGGGAGGTGTCCCAGTGCAGACTTGCCAGGAAAGCAGCAGCCAGTTAGAGGGAGTGGATTTGGATGCCCCTTCTCCTAACCTCCCTGACCAGGTGTCTCTGACAACACCTCAGTATCTGGAAATATCCCTTTGCTAGGGACAGAGTCCCACCATCTTTCTGCCTGGAAAAGAATGAAGCATCAGGAGAAGGGTGTGCAGGAACATCTAGCTTTTAAACGTCTATCTGCATTTTCCTCCCAAGAGCAAGCACATAAAGGAGTTATGAGCCTGAGGAAGCAAGGCCAATAAGTCTCTTAAAATTCAGTTGAAGTTTTTAAAATGATGACAAGAGCTACTCCTATGGTGAAGGAGCACAAACCAGGGTTGGTAAGGGGTGTGACAAAGATTTTAGGTTCTCTCAGAAACTCTCTGCTCCTCCTTTGTCTCTCTTCTCACAATCTAAAATTAATTGTGGACTCCCTTTTCTATTCCCAAATTAAAGAGAGAGAAGGCCAGTGAGAGATGCATGAGTTAAACAAGATTTACTTATTCTACTTAATGCAAACTCAGTGAGAGGTGTCCATTCTAACGTCCTAATCTATGTTGAAAAGGCTTAAACTGCTTGACCACAGGGCTAAATTCATCAGTTACATGTTTTCATTGATCCATATTGAGTCTGTAAAAAGTAATCTCATTCATTTAGCCTCCAAATACTATCAACATCCATAATAGTATCCATATCTGGGCCACCCAGGGTGGTTCTTTTTAATCATTTCTTTTTCCGAATGCAAATGTTCTTCATGTGAGCCTGTTAAACAAATAAATGCTCTCTGACGTATCGCCGAATGGAATGGAATGCTAAGCCTGTAAAACTATACTCAATTTTTGAATTAATTGACACTATCATATAGGTGGGAGGCAGTTACCTCTAATTCTGCAATTCAAAATGCAATTCCAAGTTCTTGTGCCTGTGATTCAATTCAGCTTCCAGATAACCATCAGAGTTGTTTATCAGAAACTTCCTGCTCCTCATTTCTGATTACTTCTGCTGCTTCCTTTGTAGCTAATGTGACAAATGATGCAATGCATGTTTCAACTTCCACTTTGGGTCTATACCAATCCACAACTGCTCTTAGGAACAAAGGGAAGGCAGGGAGAGAAATGCTGACAGTTTGCAGAGAAGCCAGCCCATAGTTGGATCACTGCACCATGTTATGTACTTTTGACACAAGAGAACAGAGAAAGAAATGTGCCTACTTGGAAAGATGTGAGTTGTTAATAGATCATGATTATGGAAAATGGTTGAGTTTCTGGGAGAAAGCTGTGTTTTATATTGGCAGGAAAACACACAGAACCTTAGATTTTGTTATTGTGGGCTTTTTTGTTGTTGTTGTTAAGCTGGAATGGGTTCAACATTTTTGCTTACTTTCCTTTATGACCTGTTTTCTGACCCCGTTAGCAGATTTCGGCTTGAATGTCAAGCTGGAGGTGAAACATTGACTTGGAATAGGCAGTTTCAGTGCAGTAAATGGATACAGAAGAGAAACTAGGAAAGGGATGTGGTTATGAGTTTAGCTGGGGAGGTCTGGGAGGTTCTTCCAGAGAAGACACAAGTTTTGGGCTCTGACTAACCCCATTCCCATACCAATCTCTCTCCCATTGGGCTATCTGGGGGATGTTGTTTTAGTAATAGCTCCCTCCTCACTGTTGAGTCCTTGCTGTGAGGTTTTCTTGGGGTATGTCATTAATAGAGCCAAAGTGGCTCCAACTAGGGAGTAAGGGAAAAAATGTTCCTGAAGCCCAGAGGAGGAGAAGCTATGCACAGCAGCCTCTACATGCCACAATTTATCTGTATTTGTCTGTTCTCACACTGCTAATAAAGACATACCAGAGACTGGGTAATTTATAAAGGAAAGTGGTTTAATTGACTCACATTATCACATGATAGGGGAGGCCTCACAATCATACAAAAGGCAATGGAGAAGCAAAGGCACATCTTACATGGTGGCAGGCAAGAGAGAGCATGTGGAAGAGAACTCCCTTTTCTAAAACCATCAGATCTGATGAGACTTATTTACTATCACAAGAACAGCATGGGAAAGACCCACCCTTACGATTCAGTTACCTTCCACCAGGTCCCTCCCACAACACGTGGGAATTATGGGGGCTACAATTCAAGATGAGATTTGGGTGGGGACACAACCTAACCGTATCATTATCCAAAATGTATATCTCATTAAATCACCCAGTGTTCACATTAGAAATGACTTAAAGAGATCACTTGGTTTAAATGAGAACCAGAGAATTAAGTGACTTACCTGAAGTCACTCAGCTAGTTAGTGGTAAGGTGAGAATTAGGACTCAGTTCTTTTGATTACCAGCCCATATTATTTGCATAATGTAATGATAAGCTTTGGACTTTCTTTTCCAGCGGAGCACACAAATTTAGGTGAAAAGATGAATTTTAAAACATTTTAGAGCTAGAATCTCACTTTCTTGCCCAGGCTGAAGGCACCATGATAGCTCACTGCAGCCTAGAATTCCAGGGCTCAAGTGATCCTCAGACTCCTGAGCAGCTGGAATTATAGGCATCAATCACCATGCCTGGCCTGAGAAGATGCATTTAAATAAAGTAATATATTCACACACCAATTGTGGAGTAGCTTCTTATACATTTTCCTTATTTGATAAACTAAGGCATGAGAATGCAGAAATTCTCTGTGCATGCTCATGTCTGTGGCACCTGATTTTCAATGTGTGTGCATACATTGCAATTTACTTTTCAGTATTACCAAATTAAAATGCATTAATTTGATTATTCTGCCTAGGTGACCTTTGAAAAAAGTGATCTTTGGATACAGTATGGAGGGTGAAAGGGATTCTTAAAATTATAATATAGATCTATGATTTGAGAAATAACATAATGCAGATAACTTAAATGTGCAGTAAACTAAATATCCAAATCCATAGAAATCACCCCTAACAGATCTGATCTTACATGTAGGAATAACTTCTGGAAAGGAGTCATTGGAGAATCAATTTAAATGCTTTTAGAACCTAAAAACACAATCCAAGAAACATGGGCACAAAAACAGGGATTACTTTATGTTTTAAGTCTTTTTTTTAATGGTTACATAATATACAGTATAGGTAAATTAAAACAGACCCGACACAACAGTCTAATAAAGAAATACCAGAAATAATAGGTAACTGGTGGGCATATTTTTGTCACTTGCATCACCTTATACCTTCACAAGCTTCTATTAGCATAGCTCGTGGCAAAAAAACACCATCTCCAAGTTGGCGAACAGAAACATTTGTTGAAATAAATCTACCATTTCCAATGTCAGCCTTCAGAAATGCCTAGGGTGGACAGGTGGTTTGGTAATTGTTTATAACTGTTCTTTACATAGATTAAGTAACTGTCTTCTGCTTCCACAGGAGGAAAGGTTCTCAAACAGCAAAATATCTAACTGCTTCACTGGCAACAATAACTTTTGTTAATCTCTTCTGATTATCAAAGCCATATGGACTCTTTGCAAAAACTTAGAAAAATCAGAAAAGCATAAAGAATATAAAATTCCTCAGAATATCAGAATCTAAAGATCATCACAGAAAATTAATATTTTGTTGTTTCCCTTGAGCATTTTTCCTGAGCTCATAATCATAATTTAGATAATACCATGTTCTTAATACTGAATATCTGCTTAAAAAAAAAAAACTCTCATTTTAACACTTAAAATAATTGAGAGAGTAAATTTCAAATGTTCTCATCACCAGAAATTGGTAAGTGAGGTAATGGATATGTTCATTAGCTTGATTTAGCCATTCCACAATATACACATATATCAAAACATGTTATACACCATAAACAATTTTTATTTGTCAATTTACATTAATTAATTAATTCACTGAAAAATAATTTGTTGAAGAAATCTTCCCCAGGTTCCTATATTAGGTTTAGCACCTGTGCCTTATATTTTCCTAACAGCATGAATGTCCTTCATTGTAAAGCTCACATTTTGTTATAGTTACTGGTACAATATGTGCCTCCTTTGCTGGACAGTAAACTGTGTAGCAGGACTTTGATTGTCTTTGTAAGTCGCCATATCCATTTATCTTGCCCCAAACATGGTAGATTTCCAGTAAGCCTGCTGAATGAATGAAATGCAGAAAATCTGTTGAATGAATGAAGCATAAAAATTACCCATAAACCGTACATATTATCCAGACATAACTAAATAACATTTTATAGTTAAAATTTTATAATCTACTTTTTTCCACTTAAAATTATATCTCAAGCATTTTCCTATACCCAAATGAAATCCTTTTTTTATTGCGTGGTATTGCATCAAGATGTGCCAAATTTTCTATTCATTCTTCATTGTTGATCACTGCCCAAATGACCTGCTTTTTATTCTTTTTCATCTTACTCTTGCACTTTTAAGTAACATACCCACAGAATTATTTCTTGATTCTTCAGATATAAGTAATATCTCTTAACTTCTTAACTCCCAGGTTGTAAGATGAGATTATCTATCCCTTCAACTTTTCAGACACCCTCCTTCACCTTGATCTCTCAGTCTCTTTCATCTATACTTTTATTTCTAGATTGTCCATGTTAATTATTTTTATAATCATAGTTAAATCTTTCATGCTTTTGTGCTTTTAGTATAATTGATTCTACACTTGATCTTAGCCAAAGGGCCAAGAACCTCTAGATAGATAGATAGATAGATAGATAGATAGATAGATAGATAGACAGACAGATAGATTCTAAAAGTGGGAAGCCAATATAGTTTTTAACTATTGACTATGTAAATTGTTCACTGAAGAGTAAGAACATGGACTCTGATTACATTTGTTATCTTGTTTTTTTCTACAATTTTCTATTGACACTTTTATATTTTTTATATTCCCATTTTGGTTTTTTCCTAGAATTACGAACTGTCTTAATTTTGTTTTTTTTTTCTTTTCAAATTTTCAATCATGATAAGTAATCTATTAAGTCTTCCCCCTCCCTCTTTTTAAGACCTCAATCCTTGAGCATGCTAACCTGCTGCTTTCAAACTAGTTACTTTCTAAATCTGACGCACAGGTGTCTTCCTGGGACTTCTCTTTTCTTCTTCCCTGGATTGAATTCCCTGTCCAGAATCACAGGACTTTTTCCCTCTTGATTTCTGAATTTTATTTTGCTAGAGAACATCCTCAGGTAACTTTCTAGGAAAGGATGTATGTGACACATATTTTCTGACTCCTTGCATTCCTGAAAATGGTTATATTTTATCCAGATATTTGAGTGATACTTTACCAAGGTATATAATTTCAGGTTAAATATAATTATCTTCTAGAACTTTAAGTATTATTCTCTTGTGTTGTATTATCCAGTGCTGCTGATAAGAAATCCAGTATCATTCTAATTTTCCTTTTCTTTCTTTCTTTCTTTTTGATTTTCACAGAGTCTCACTCTGTCACCCAGGCTGGACAGTGTAGTGGTGCGATCTCAAATCACTGCAACCTCTGCCTCCTGGGTTCAAGCGATTCTCCTACCTCAGCTTCCAAAGTAGCTGGGACTACAGGCATACACCACCATGCCTGGCTAATTTTTGTGTTTTTAGTAGAGATGGAGTTTCACCTTGTTGGCCAGACTGGTCTTAAACTCCCAACCTCAGATGATCCACCCGCCTCAGCCTCCCAAAGTTCTGGGATTACAGGAGTGAGCCACCATGCCCAGCCTGATTCTCATTTTTCACAGGACCTTTTTTCTTATTATCTCCTGAAGCTTTTAGTCTCTTCTTTTTTTGTTGATGTTCTGAAATGTTAGAATGGTCTTTGGGTCTTTTTTTATGTACTAATTTTAATTTGGAGGCTCTTACTCTTCAAGGGTGAAAAAAAAGACTCCTATATTATTTATGTTATAATTTTTTTCCATTTTTCTCTATTCTTTATTTTTGGAGATTTCTATTATGAAATGTTCTCCCCTCTATTGGCCATCTGTGTTTACTATTTTCTGTCTTGTTAGAACTTTTAGTTTGCGGTTCTACTTTCTAAGATATTCTTCAATATCTTCCAGCTCTTCAGTTACTTTCATTTTACAACTGCATATTCAACCTCCAGACTTTTTATTCTTTCTCCATACGTTTTTCATAACTCCTGTTCTTGCTTTACAGTGGAATGTTCTCTCCGATTTCTTTAAGAATGTTAACTAGAAAGTTTCTAAGTTTTCTTTCTTTCCCTGAATTATCTATTCCATCTGTGGTCATTATTTATCTTAAATTCTCAATTTTATGCTGGAGATCTTTGTGAAATCCCTGAAGGTGACCCTGTGTATGATTGGTAGCACCCTCATGTTTAATAGTTATTCAGTACAAAGCTGATGAAGAACCCTGTGTGCAGGGTAAGGAGCCTGCTTCTCGCCAAGCAGTCTTCCTTCCAGGGTGATCACACAGTGAACTAGTCTTTACTCGGGATATGCATGAATGTCATATTGTCAATTTTATTTAAGAAAAATGTATGTATTAGTTTTCTGAGTATGCCGTAGCAAATACCAGTCTGGATAACTTAAACAGCAGAAATTTATTTTCTCCATTCTGGAGGCTTGAAGTCCAAGATCAAAGTGTCAATGGAGTTGCTTTCTTCCTAGGCCTCTCTCCTTGGCTTGTAGTTGGCCATCTTCTCCCTGTGCCTTCACACGGCCTTTCCTCTGTGCATGCCCATGCTTCCATCTCCTCTGCCTACAAAAACACCAGCCATATTGGATTAGGGCCAACCCATATGACCTAATTTAACCTTAATTACCTCTTTAAAGGCCCTGTTTCCAAATACAGTCATATTCTGAAATATGGAAAGTTAGGACTTCAATATGTGAATTTTTCTGCATCGAGGAGACACATTTAGGCCAATAACAATATATTTGTCAATGTTTATTTCTTTATTTGCTTGTTGGCTAACAGGCAGACATTTGAATGCCTGGCATTCTCCACATGGGATGAGAAAAACTGGTGGAGAGGTTGACTTTTCCATATATAAACTTTCAAGTATTCCTCGTATTTTTGACCCTTTTCACATTTCTGTCTTTGGCGAGACTTGGAGATTCTGAGCCTTGAGCCCCTCATAGGCTCTGCAGTTGTGCTCCTCCCTCAGCTGCCTGCCTCCTACAGCCGCTTCCTCCACATTGTCCTTGGGAGACACTGCATCTTCTTTGTCCTGCACCTTCCTGTGCCTTTGTGGACCCCTTACAGCTGCTTTCTCTCCCTTGCTTCCTCAAACACCATCTCTGCTCTCATTATTTCAGAAGTTTGCTAAACCCTCTCACCTGCTTACATTTTTTATCCTGTTCTTTTCATCATTTGGGGTTTATACGATCATTTTAATGGAGTCTCATAGAAATGACAGGTAAACACACATGCATTTTGGAAAGACCCCTCTGAATGCAGTATGGAGGGTACATTGGTGGGGCAGGAAGGCAGAAAACAGACTTATGGTCTTTGGGTTATTAGCCCTGGGCCTCCACAGAATGAGCATCACAGGCCCAGGGATGACAGGAGGTGTGGAAGGCAAGGGCAGCGTCCCAGGAGCCCAGGACTCTCTACCTGTGGGCAGCCACATCGCTGTCCACGTTTTGGTGGGAACAGTTCCCCATCAATCAAAAATTCTGTCACCACCCATGAGTCATCACTGAGTGCCTTACCTCCTTTCCTAAGAAAATGGCAAGGACTTTGTTACCTGTGCATCTATTTTTCCAGAAGTTGAGAAGTAACTGGCCCTGGGAAGATGACTCAGAGCATCAGAAAACCAGCACGTTTCTGCTTCTCTTACAAGCCCTGGTCTTGACAGACACAATTACCCTTTCTATTTACATCATAATACATCGATTGTGCTGTTTCAGACTCCAGGTAATGGATGGAGGGCAGTGAGAGGATGTGTGTGAACTTTCTGTCATGAAGGACAATTTACAGGAACTAATCATCCTGCAACGGTCGCTCAGAAAAAAGAAATTCATCAACCAGGCACCCCGAATAGGTATTTATATTCATGAACATCACTTGACTCTGAAGAAAGAGTTCCCAAAGAAGCCTCCTAGGAATGTTGCTGGTGTCATAAAAATGGAAGGGAAAAGTTAAAGAAAAGTTAAACTCATGTTTTACTGCAGAATTTATTAGTGTTTTTTATTCAGCAGTGTAAATCCCTAAGGCTTTAGCATTTCCCAGACTTATTTGACCACAGAACATGTTTATCATTGGACAAACTGGGAAATATCATAAGCCCAAACGCATTTTATGAGGAGTCCAGCTAGACTTTTTTTTCTTTATCATTTAAGTTCATGATTAGAGCTACTAGTAATGTTCTACCACTCCAAGGAGAAAATTTAAAATGTCACTTTTTGCCCTGAAGAGAGGGTCTCAGGGTATGGAAATTTGTCTGTTTTCACTCCTTCTGAGGATTACCTGTCCTAGGAAAGGTCACCTTCCAACACGAAGCTGCCAAACCTCTACTCACCATCCATGAAATGGTCAACTCTGTTTGCATAATCACCCTTAAAGGGTGATTATGGGAAACCTATGTCTGAAAAAGAAAGGATCTGATTTTCCACATTCACTATTCTTTTTGCATTTTAGGAGTAATCTGAGCAACAACATGGTCAGGATAACAGAAAAAGACTTAGTGACCTTAAGCAGCAGTGATGTTTAATGCATCTATTCATATAAAGTATAAATACATAGTTGAGCCTCACCTCATTTCCCAACTTGTTTTCTTTGTATTTTAATTCCAAATAGTTGTAAAGTTCCTGGTCAGAGGAAGGAGTTGGTCTCTACAGAAATGTAGCCCAGTGGAAATCCATGGACCTACCTTGCAAAGGAGAACCTCTTTGAGTAGGCAGGTGTGTCCTAGACGAAACTGGTTGCAATGGATGAAGTTGGGCTTTTCATAAGGGAAAGTCAGTTATTCGAGAAACAACAAGCAATGAGGGCTACAGAGGTGGACAGAAACTTGGGAGGCCAACATTCTGGAGCTGTGGATTTCAAAGATGTTACAGGTTATGGGTTCAGACCTTTCGCAAACCTTGGAACAAGATCTTTTCATCTTCAAGGCTTCTGTTATCCACCTGTAGAACGTTCTCTTCGTTTTGAGAGCTAGTTATTTCTGTTTATGTGTGTGTTTTTTTCTGTCTGTCCCCCAGTTCAGTTATGAACTTACCTCCCACTTCTTTTAGTCCATGACTCCTAATATACTGCTTAAGCATGGTACATATTTGTTGTTGGGGATTGACTATGTGTGTCCTATTTAGGAGAAAGGCTACATCAATTCAAGATGGTCTCATAATTGTGAAAGCCAATGAGTCCTTGAAGTGTGATTATGGGAAACCTATGCTGGAAAAAGAAAGGATCTAATTTTCCACAGTCACTATTCTTTTTACATTTTAGGAGTGTTCTGAGCAACAACATTGCCAGGATAATAGAAAAAGACTTAACAGCCCTAAGCAGCAGTGATGTTTAATTCTTCTATTTATATGAAGTTAAATATAGATACATATTTGAGCCTTACCTCATTTTTCAACTTATTTTCTTTGTACTATAATTCCAAACAGCTATAAAGTTCTGCCTTGTGCTAAGGTGCTTTTATGTTTTCAGAAACAATGATAATTGTAATAAAGGGATGTTTTTAATTTGAATGGAGAAATACAATTATATAACCTGATAGATTTATTCTATAAAAGTGCTATTCTGCTTTTTGAAGTAGGACAGTGCTGGGGACTAAATGTTTGTGTACCCCCAAAATTTGTATGTTGACACCTAATCCCCAATGTGATGGTATTTGGAGGTGGGGCCTTTGGAAGGTAATTAGGTCATGAGGGTGGAAACCCCATGAGTGGGATTAGTGCCTTTATAAAAAGAGACAGAAGAGATGATCTCTCTTCCTCTCTGCAGTGTGAAGATACAATGAGAAGTCATCCATCTGCAAACTAGGAAGAAGGCCCTCGCCAGACACTGGATCCACTGCCGCATTGATCTTGGATGTCCCAGCCTCCAGAACTGTGGGAAATAAATGTTTGTTATTGAAGCCATCTACTAGTCTATGGCATTTTTTTTTTTTTTTTTTTTTTTTTGGCAGCTCAAACTGACTAAGGTGAGCAGCATATCTGATTCTTGTTTGTAATGGAATTCATTCTAATATCTTTACTTCAATATTTCACTACAAACAAAGCACTTCAAAGCAGCTTTACAACACTTTTCTGTGGGGACACACTAGGGGACACACTAGACTTCTAAGTATGACATTTGTCAAGCTACTTGAATACAGGTCTGACTCTTGCTTTCTAGCTGCATGACCTTGGACAATTTATTTAAATTTTCTTAACTCATTTCCCTTTTTTTTTTTTTTTTTTGTCAAACCAATATTAAATGTAAGTCTCCTTATTTGTTTCTCTTGTGGGAGTAAATGAGATAGTGCACTCAGGGCCTAGTTATAAGTATTCAATAAACATTTGTCATTGTTGTTGGGATAATGATGTGTTGCTTGGTACTGTTGAAGGTGGCAATTCTGTCTAATCTCAGGTCCTCCAAGCCTACATTCTGTGCTCAGTCACAATAAGTGTTTATTAATGAAATAAAAGAATAAGATAAATATACTCACTAGGTTTTTCTTCTAATATTAGAAGCTCTTAGCCACCTAGTTGATTGAAGATGTTTTTTCAATTTATAGACTTTATTTTAGATTGAGAGAAAAATTGAGGAGAAAGTAGAAAGTTCTCATAGATTCTTTCTCCCCACCCCAACACCACCCCTCCCTTTAGCTTCCCCCTATTATTAACATCTTGCAGTTGTTTCAATTGATGAGCCAATATTGATGCATTATTATTAACTAAAGCCCATGGTTTCCATTAGGGTTCACTGTTGGCATTTTATATTCTATGAGCTTTGACAAATGCGTAGTGTCATGTATCCACCATTACAGTATCATACAGAACAGTTTCACTGCCCTAACAGTCCCCTGAACTTCCCCTATTCATCCCTTCCTGCCCTCAGCCCCTGGCAACCATTCATCCTTTTAGTTTCTGTAATTTTGCTTTTTTCCTAGAAAGACATGCAGTTGGAATCACACAGTAGGGAGCTTTTTCTGACTGGTGTCTTTCACTTGCACAATATATATTTTATATGTGTAAGTTCCTCCATGTTTATTCAAACAAAGCTTTGTTTTTACTTAGGAATAGAGTCATTTTTATGGGAATTATCCATTTGGCTAACATATCTCTTCTTAGTAAATCCTCATTTAAGGACTACTTCCTTGTTGAAACTCCTATTCTTAGTCTAATTTATTAATTTAACTGAAAACAGGCACACTCAAAGGGGAATTTTGCATCTTAAGGAGAGATTAAAAACAATAATTAAAAATGATTAGTAATTAAGTGCTAATTGGTAATGAACTGCTAATTAAAAGCAAAATTCAAGAGTATATGTATGCCTTTTTCCTTTCATGATTAATAAGTCCATCACTTCCTGGTGGGAGCCTCGATTATACCACAGGCTGTTAGGGACCTGTCAGATTCTCCTAAAGTAACATGAATTATTACTCATAGCGAACTGGCTGGAAATTCTTTTTTTAAATTATAACTATCTATAACTTAATTGCTTCTGTATGACTTTACTATCATTCCATTCTTGGTATCCTTCTAAGGTCAAGGTAATAGAAAAGAATCATTCATAAAGTTTAAAACTCCCCTTTTACTCATCTTGTCTGTCTCCCTGATTGGATCTCTGGAGGATCCTCCCTTTCTCCAGCTTGAGATATTGGGGGAGCCTGCCCCCAGTATTTCAATGTAAGTTCTATTTTCTATAAGTGTTGGCCAGCTGAGAAATAAAGAAAGAGTACAAAGAGAGGAATTTTACAGCTGGGCCACTGGGGGTGACATCACATATCGGTAGGACTGTGATGCCTGCCTAAGGCTCAAACCAGCAAGTTTTTATTAAGGGTTTCAAAAGGGGAAGGGGTGTAAAACAGGGAGTAGTTACAAAGATCACATGCTTCAAAGGGCAAAAAGCAAAACAAAGATCACATGCTTCTGAGGGAACAGGACAAAGGCAAAGCAGAACTACTGATAAGGGTCTATATTCAGCTATGTGTGTACTGTCTTGATAAACATCTTAAACAACAGAAAACAGGGTTTGAGAGCAGAGAACTGGTCTGACCACAAATTTACCAGGGCAAGTTTTTTCCCACCCTAATAAGCCTGAGGGTACTGCAGGAGACCAGGGCGTATCTCAGTCCTTATCTCAACAGGATAAGACAGACACTCCCAAAGCAGCCATTTATAGACCTCCTCCGAGGAATGCATTCCTTTCCTAGGGTATTAATATTAATATTCCTTGCTAGGAAAAGAATTTAGCAATATCTCTCCTACTTGCACGTCCATTTATAGGCTCTCTGCAAGAAGAAAAATACGGTTCTTTTGGCCTGACCCCGCAGGCAGTCAGACTTTATGGTTGTCTTCCCTTGTTCCCTAAAAGTCACTGTTATTCTATTCTTTTTCAAGGTGCACTGATTTCATATTGTTCAAACACACATGTTTGACAATCAATTTGTACAGTTAACACAATTATCATGGTGGTCCTGACATGACATACATCCTCAGCTTATGAAGATAACAGGATTAAGAGATTAAAGACAGGCATAAGAAATTATAAAAGTATTATTTGGGAACTGATAAATGTCCATGAAATCTTCACAATTTGTGTTCCCCTGCCACAGTTCCAGCTGGTCCCTCCATTCGGGTCCCTGGCTTCATGCAACAAGGAGATGGGGACAGCACAGATACAGCTGCCTTCATGCCTTCCCAGGGTGCCAGCCCCAGACGAGCAGGCCTCTTCTGGACTTAATTTCCTTGATAATTTTGTGTTCATCCTGTTCCACTAGATACTCTAAGATACGGTTTCTTCTGCAGCCCTTCAGCCTTCCCTCTCAGCTTTTTAAAGTTTACAGCCTTCAAGTGCTTACAAACAGTATGTCACTCCTCTGGTCTTAATTTAGAAAATGCGCAAATATATTTACTTGGCTTTTGGAGTGCTTTTTAAAAAGCCACCTTCCTGGGCCCTTGAACTTTTCATAGATGGGGAAAGAGAAGATTCTTCACCAAACTGCCTGAGACTGGGTGGTTTGGATTTCTTTAAAACAGCTGTTGTTTCCTTCCTGCTGTCATTTCTGCATCTAATCATGGGGGCAGCTCCTGATCAAAGAGCATTGTACTGGTGAGGCACCCATTCCCCCACATACGGGCTGACCCCTGGTGCAGAGTGAGTGAGGTGAGCCTGGTCAGGATGGGGTTGGGAGCACCAAGAAAGAGATGGCTCAATGCAGGGCCCTTGTGTCCACACAAGTTTCATTCACATCCCCAAAGCAGTGTCGAGCTCCTGAAGCCACATCAACTCTCCAATACTAAGCCCCTAGGTTCTTTGAGCAAAGTAGTAGACTGAGAACCAAGAAGACAATGAAGAATAAACATGAACAATGGCTGAAAATTGGGGTTTTAGGTTTTTTATGAAATACGAAAATACCAATCATATTTGTATCTGTTGGGGTTTTATCAGAAATCTTCTAGGGGAACTGTGATGGTTAATATTTAGTGTCAACTTGATTGGATTGAAGGATGCAAAGTATTGTTCCTGAGTGTGTTTGTGAGGGTGTGGCCAAAGGAGGTAACATTTGAGTCAGTGGACTGGGAGAGGCTGACCCACCCTCAATCTGGGTGGGCACCGTCCAATCAGCTGCCAGTGTGGCTAGAATAAAGCAGGCAGAAGTTGGAAGATAAGATAGGAACACTTGTTGAGTCTGCCGGCCTTCACGTTTCCCCTGTGCTGGATGTCTTCTGCCCTTGAATATCAGACTCCAAGTTCTTCAGCTTTTGGACTCTTGGACTTACACCAGTGATTTTCCAGGGGCTCTTAGATCTTCGGCCACAAACTGAAGGCTGCACTGTCAGCTTCCCTACTTTTGAGGTTTTGGAACTCAGACTGGCTTCCTTGCTGCTCAGCTTGCAGATGGCCTATTGTGGGACTTCACCTTGTGATCATGTGAGTCAATACTCCCCTTCACGTATACATCTATCCTATTAGCTCTGTGCCTCTGGAGAACCCTGACCAATACAGGAACTAAAAGAGGCTAAGCAGTTCTCAGAACTAACCACTGAGACTTTTCCTCTAGGAACTTTGGGGTACTGCAGCTCCTTCTCTTTTGGTCAAAAAAACTGCAATCATGGCTTCTCTTGTTTATGATTCTTCCAGAAGCTTTATGTGTTTTCTTTCTTTCTTTCTTTCTTTTTAATCACTCATCCTCTCTCCTGGAACTCTGCTAGGAAGTAGAAGTGATTATCTACATTCCATAGAGGAAGAAGTGGAGCTCAGAATGGGTAAGTAACTTGGCTGATGTCTCCCAGCTGATATGTGGAGGGGTGTTGGGGTTCCCAAAGAGCCCCTCCTTTCCCTTTCTCTTCTCCTTCTCAATCTGGGGAGGGGTGGGACAGCATCACATGGTTTTGAAGGGAGAACCCCATATGTATGCCATGCTCCCAGTTTGTCTCTTCCCTCAGCACTAACTACAAGGCATGATCAAGAGGAATACTCACTGTTTATGCTCATGTCGTTCAAGAGAAGACTAAATCAGCAGACTCAGCCAGAGCATCCCTGGAAACTTACCTGAGCACTGCCCATAGTAATTCTTCTGTTTGCTACTGGGTTTCCTTCATCAGTTTTAATCCTTACACCTCTTCTGTAAAAACCATGCTGAACATCCATTCTGTCCTTGCTTAGTGGGGCCATTCCCAGGAGCAATGGTTACAACCTACTAACAAATGCGCTTATGCAGATCCTCAAAATAGAGTCAAACTTCCCCACATCTTAGGGCCTGGGAAAGATTTGCAGTTTCTCATTCTATAATGGAAGTTATAAGTTGATGTTGATGCCTCACATCAGTTTCCAAATTAATATTTGCTATATGGAGGCCTGCTAATTAATATGAATCTTTGCTGAAGGTTCAGATCAGCTATTTGAAATGGGAGGAAGGTAGAAAGCAACTTGCAAATTCTGTGCATAATTAGGTGAGGAACAAGCTCACATGATGAAGTAAACAACTGGGCAACATTTGCATGATTCCTTTTTCTTCCAACACAAGACAAGACACAGGGAGCTGACTAGCATTCTGCCTTTGCTGTGAGTCTTACTTCTTATTTCTCCACCATTTGGGAGGATTCTCAAAGCCAAGCACAGGCAACACTGTTTTGCCAACATTTTCTTATATTATCCAAGGGACTGCCAGGCAGCAAAGGTTACCCTTCCAAAGTCAACCTGACACAGGTGTCTTCTGTTTCTGTAACTTTTCCCTCAGCTGATACACTTGTGTCCAGAGAAAGGCCACAATTTGGGTTCTGACCTCTGAATGCCAGCCAGCCACAGAGTACTGAAAACAGTTATTACTTAACCCCAACACTTACTGAGTATCTACTATGCCCTAGAACCTGTGATAGAGTTGAAGATAAAAATGAACAAGTGAATGTCCTGCTGCCTTTGAGGTATTCTCTGCCCACTGGAAGAAGACACATTAAAGACACCATTATGGTGAGCGTTCTGCAGGTACACAGGAGGGAGTCTACCTCTGGTGGGGGAAGGAGGAAGGGTTCAAGAAGAGCTCCCAGAGGAGGCAATGCCTGTTGTGAGACTAGAAAGAGGATCAGGAGCTGGCCAACGAGCAGCGGAAGCGGGCTCATTCTAGACAGGGTGCTCCTGACACAAAGAGGCCAAGCTGTGAGGAAGTTCCCAGTGTTCCAGAAACTACAAGTGGTTTCCTAGAGTGTATGAAGTTGTGCACACAGGAAAGTTCTCACAGGTAAAGTTAGACAAGTCAGCAAAGGCCTGCTCCTGAACCTGAGATGTGGTTCTTGGTGGACAAAGTCAATGAGGGCTTTCAACAGGGAAAATACATGGGAGGATGTATATTTTAGAAAACACACTCAAGCTTGTTGGGCTAGATGGACATGTCAAATAAAGATGATAATGAGCATGTTGGGTGTCTACTGTGTGCCAGGCACAATGCTGGGATGGCAAGGGCACAGACACCAGTCAGAAATCTTCCAGCTGAGTTGGGTTAGCTGGGAGCAGCCCAAGGTGCCAAAGAAGCCATCAAACAGCATGGTTAACATACCCATGCCTTCCCAGATCCAGATCCCAGCTCTGTGGGTTATTAGTTATGTGGCTACGTAGCTCAGGGAACTTCTCTGTGTCTCAGTTTCTTCACTGGTGAAATGAGGAAAACAGGACCTACCTCATAGAGGTATTGTTGTGAGGATTAAATGCATAGATGTATGTGATGTCCTTACTTTGGCTTCTGAAAGAGTTAAGTGATTTCTAAGTGTAGTTCACATTATCTGAACAATGGTAAGGACTGAAGACAGAGCTGGAACTTCAAGACATGTTAAGAATAAGAGGTATCGGGGGAACCCGCCCCCAATATTTCAACATAGGTTCTTTCTATTTTCCATAAGTGTTGGCCAGCTGATAAATAAAGAGAAAGAGTACAAAAAGAGGAATTCTACAGCTGGGCTGCCAGGGGTGACATCACATATCGGTAGGACCATGATGCCCACCTGAGTCTCAGACCAGCAAGTTTTTTATTAAGGGTTTCAAAAGGGGAGGGGCTGTAAGAACAGGGAGTAGGTACAAAGATCACATGCTTCAAAGGGCAAAAAGCAGAACTACTAATAAGGGTCTAACAAAGATCACAGGGCAAAGAGCAAAAGCAGAACCACTGATAAGGGTCTATGTTCAGCAGTGCACATATTGTCTTGATAAACATCTTAAACAACAGAAAACAGAGTTCGAGAGCAGAGAACTGGTCTGACCACAAATTTGCCTGGGTGGAATTTTTCCCCACCCTAATAAGCCTGAGGGTACTGCAGGAGACCAGGGCGTATCTCAGTCCTTATCTCAACCACGTAAGACAGACATACTACAGACTATACTACAGATATACCACATACTACAGACTATACTGAAGGAGACAGGATGGTGGAATCCAGTGCTTCTGAAAGAGTTAAGCACTTTATAACTGCAATTCTCATTATCTGAACTAAGGTAAAGGCTGGAGGCAGAGCCAGAACTTCAAGAAGGAATTGGCTGACACAGAAACAAGAACATGGATTCTTCTGAGAAGTAAAGAAAGATGTTTCACAAAAGACCCACTTTGTAGGTGGCAATGTGTTGATGTGCTGGGTCTGATACAAACTGATCCCAACAGAAAGTTCCTCTCATCTTCAGCCTAGGAGATCTTTAGGCCTTCACTCGGATCTTCACTCAGGCCTTCCCAGAATACCCTCTCAAAAATTTTCACCTGCTTTTTCCTGCACACTTGAACTCTCCCTTTCTGCTTGTTCTCTTTGGCACTCACATTCTATCTCACCAAATTATCTGATTTCTTGTTATCTTCCACCCTAGGATGTAAGCCCCATAAAGGCAGGAATTTTTGTCTGTTATGTTCACTGTTGTAACCGGAGTTAAATGCTGCTTGGCACAAAGTAGACACACAATAACTATCTGTTGAATGCCTGATGAATGAAATCCTCATGTAAGTACTATTGGAACAGAGAATAAGGTATGACTATTGGTCAACTAGCATTCAGAAACTATCTGCTGGGCCCTATGGGCAATGCTGAAAAAGAAAATGGAAATTCTATCATCAAATGTTTAATATTTGAAGAAACGAAACGAATGAGCCCATGTGGTAAGAGATGACTGAACCCCACTCTCCTTCTAAAGCTATGCTTTTTCTCCCTTGTAACCTCGTCTCCAGGCAGCTGTCCGTCTTCTGGATCCCTGGCAACTCCAGTCCACAGCACCCTTTCTCCTCCCAGCCTAGGATTCAGTGCCTGTAGCAGCCCAGTCATGCCACTCTCTCACACCAGCCTGGCACCTGGGTGTCTCCTGAAAGCCTCCTCAGAGCTGTCTTTGATGGGCAGCTCCTGCTGCCTGTCAGTCCAACTGCAGTGAAGGTGGTTGGGGTCAAATTCCAATTGTCAAGGTGATAGGAAAGACCTCAGCGTGCTCTGTGGATGCAGAGTATGAAAATCAGCAAAACCAAATGAGGTGTGTGCTGTTTTTAGAGGAAGCACTAGGTAGACTATTTCAGTACAATTCTGTTTATTCTTTTCTGTGCAAACCCAAATTTAGTGTACCCAGTACACATGCGTATGAATGCATACCACATAGAAATGCACAGACATCACACACACCCACAACAGGGATGTGAGTGTATGCATGAACACACACTCACACTCACACACCATTGTAAGGCTTGTCCTCATCCTAAGAGTTTAAGGTAATAGTTTTTTTTTTTTTTAAGTGGATAAATGAATGAATGAAATCACTATTTTATCTGTAATAATTTAACAGAGGATGGAACATAATAGCTACCCAATCTCAACCATCCCAGTTTTAAACATTTATTAATATTGGAGTTTATTTTTAAAAGAAATTCAAAAACTTAGGGTAAAATGTTCCCCCAAAACTTTTACTGTTGCCTGGGTTTATTATTTTTCAGAATTCAATACATTTTGGGGAACTGTTTTTCCTTTAAAGAGTGGAAACTTCTGAAGAAAATAGCCATGTTACCAATGTCGTTACGCTGAAGCCACAAAGTCAAGTTAGTGGCAATGGCCCTGGACTGAGTGCCAATTGAACTGGGTTTCAATCCTGTCTTTTTTTACTATTTTTAAATGCAACTGTATGCAAATTGCTTCTTCTCCCTGAGTCTCCATTTTCTCATTTATAATTTGGGGAGTGGGGTAGAGAGTCTTTACTTAAATATAGGGCATTACACATCCATACATCCATATTTATGTGCCCCCTTAAGATCCCTCTAAGATATTTTTATAAACAAAGGCTAAGCTCTTTAGCCATAAGAACCCATTGTGGGTGTAGGACATCAATACATTTCCAGGAGGGAACACATTGGGTCATCGGGTAGGTGGTGACTGATCAAACAAGGCGGAGGAAGCCAGAGGAGAAGACAGTAACAAAGAAAGAAATACAGCCATGCACCTGACTGAACCTTGGAGAGATTTGGGATTCTGCAACACCAGTTATGATTAAGCATCGGAGCAAGCCACAGATTGATCCTGGACTGGCATGATTTTGCCCCATCCTCAGGGGACATTCGTCAACATTTGGAGACATCTTTGAGTATCATGACTGGGAGGTGCTCCTGACGCCTGGGAGTTAGAAGCCAGAGATGCAGCTAAACATCCTACCATGCACAGGACAACTCCCTTGGCAAAGAGTTATGCAGCTCAAAATGTCAAAAATACCAAAGTTAAGAAACTCCACTCTACACCCAAGAGTTGATCTCCCACTCTGAAACCCTCTCCATATTTGAAGACTAACAGATACCCATCTATGTCACTGTTATGGGCTGAATTTTTGTCCTCAAAATCCATATGTTGAAGACCAAACCCCCAGTACCTCAGAATGTGACTGCATTTAGAGATGGGGCCATTAAAGAAGTAACTAAGTTAAAATGAGACTTTTAGAGTAAGCCCTTATCTGATCTGACTCGTGTACTTATAAGAAGAGGAGATTAGGACACACAGAGAGACACCAGCGATACACATGCACAGAGAAAAGTTTGCATAAGGACACAGAGAGAAGGCAGCCATCCGCAAACCACGGAGGAATGTCTCAAAAGAAATCAACCCTGCCAACACCTCGATCTTAGACTTCCAGCTTGCAGAACTGTGAGAAAATGAATTTCTGTTGTTTAAGCCATCCAGTCTGTAATACTTTATTATAACAGCCCAAGAAACTAATATACCCACTATGCAAGCAATGAGAGGGTTCTTCTCCAAAGAAATGGGATGAACACAGAGAAAAGACCTCAAATCTGGTAATTATGGATCCCCAGAATTATTGCCCACTCCCCTACATCACATTAAAGGGAACTGCCAGCCTACAATCACTGTTCCCCACCCACCAACCCCCACCTCACACACACACACAACACACAGCTCGAGATCAGCTTATTGTCCGGCTCTTAAATATGACGTAACAGCCAAAGATCTCTGAGGAACATCTACAACACAAAAGAGAGAAACCAAGATTAACAAGTAGCATATGCAACACTGGAAAGAACAGAAATAATTTGGAAACACAATTTAATCTTTAAAAACTCTTTAACAAATATTCTTAAAAAGAGTAGTAAAAAAAATCATTGCATTAACAGAGTACAACTAGCTAACAAGGAAAAACTATTGAAAAATAAATACATGAGCCTGAAATTCGAATAGTAAGTAAAATATAATAAAACCAATGTTGTAGAACAAAGGCAAGAAGATGTAGGAAAATGAGAAAGGTAAGATGTGTCAAGGATCAGTCCAAGAGGCCCCACATTGATCAACAGGAGTGACAAAAGAGAAAAACAAAAAGAAAGAAATCAAAGAATTATCGCGAAGGATTGTCCCAGAGTCAAAGGACATGAGTATCCAATTAAGAAGCCTATCAAGTACCCAAGTACTCAAACTGACAACTTACATATGTGCATACACATGCAGACACACACACACACATCTGGATCCATCACTATAAAACTTCAATACATCCATAATAGAGAGAAGATACTGAGAAGGTTTATCAGGAAAGATAGAAATTTAAAAGAGACCTATGAAAACCAAGAACTTCAACCAGCATCAGACCTGTCATCATCAGCCACACTAGGTCAGAGAAGATTTATTCTGCACATGAGGTTGCCAGATGCCCCCAGGAGTTCTGGGATTCATGCCATGTGTGATTGGCTTGAAGTCCTTGGTCAAGCCCTGATTCCAGGAGGGATTCCTGACAAGTGGATTGCTCCTGCTGCCCAGTGCCATATTTATTTCACAGAATCCTATGAGATTGCCAAAAAATGGCAGCGATATGATGATTTTAAGTGACTCTCAAATACATCTCACCTAGGACAAGTTCAGTGCTCTGAGTACTGATGATGGTCCATCACTGAACCTTGGCCTGAACTGTATGTGTGGACCCCTAGGTCAGTTCTCATCTGGATTTGTTCCATAGTTTCACTTCAGATCTTCAGCACCCAAGTGCAGCTGGGGTGGCAACAGGCATCCTTTACTCCATTTGACTTTACCACTGATACCTAGGGTGGTCATCACACTGCCCCATTCATCTGATGGGCAGTCTTTTGACAATGGCTACATCTGTCTTTACCTGGTGCTTTCAAGATCTTTGCTCTGCAACAGCAAGGGGCTTTTCCAATTGATGTCCTCCCCTGCCTCCACAGATGTGGGGATGTCTTGCACTCCTGGATCAGCTGAAGCCATTCCTGATGAGAGACAGACGTTTCTTGTGCCAATGACGCTGTTCTTCTCATTCATTTTGTCCTCTCCACTGGTGGCAGTGAGTGGAAGGCAGGAGTGCAGTTAACATTAAAAGAATCACTGTCTAGGAATGTAGTAATTACAGCATAGAGTTTAAGAGAAGATAGGGTTGGAAGCTATGCTCTATGTTTAGATTGTAAAATTCTGAAGAGTAAATTCAACATAATCAGAAAGCAAATTATTTTTCACATTTTCTTGCATACTCTGGATAAGACTTGCATATTTGGTCGTCATCAATGAAGCACAGCAACAACTTTTGAGAAAGTCATTGAAAGCCAGTATTCATGGTGCAGTATTACCTGTAACAATATAACCAGACTCCAATAAATTGTATTGTAAAAGTGGTACAGATCTATATTGTTCATTGTAAACAAGTTCCCAAGAACTTGGCATCGTGAGTAATGACAGTACTGCTACTTTTCTTCACGACTGGAGATATGGAATTAGCCAAGAACACAGAGATAGTGCCTGGACACTATGAAGAAAGAATTTTCACATGCACTGATTAAGTAATAAATATAAAAGTACCTCATCTGTATCCATTATTCTGAATGATTTTCAATAAAACACTATACCCCACATGGGCCCATGAATTTGGTAATACTTTCTTAGTCAAATTATTTATTTAGAAAAAGTTCCCACAAAAAAATATTTATCGGAGGCCCCACACATCTAGGAGCAACACTGCTGTTAGGGAATTACTTGAGGGTGTGCCTCAGCCCAGCAAGTAAATCAAGAAAACAGAAGTCTTGGGATCCAGGAAACAGGAGATTCAACCCAGAAAAGCAAAAAACACAAATCTCAAGATAAAAAAAAATAAACCCCAGTCTAGAAGTCAACCAGTGTTGATCAGAAGGGAAGAACAGAGTTTCTAGGGGAGAGTAGAGAGTTCCTGGGGAATGGAGAGTTCCTGATCTTGGGAGTTTCAAGGTCAAGCTCTTAGGCCTTAAATAATAGCTAATATAATTTTGACATTTTGAAATAAGTAAATGATAAGAGCAAAATTGCTATGAAGAAAAACAAAGGCAATTAGAAACTCTCAGAAAAACAAAATGCTGTACAAACCAGGAAACTAATCAATGTATTCCACTTGATTCTAGAGTTAACCACATTTACTTAACTAAACACTGTTAATTGATTTTAAGCTTTTATATACAACCTATAAACAAGGCATGAGACACAACTGTGCTCATAAATAAAATGTAAATGTCATCAACTTTTAACAACAGAGAGGTAAAAATTCAAAAGATAAAGACTGGGAAGTGAAAGTAGTGCAGAGGAGTAAAGGGAAAGTTGGATGGCCTCATCTTTCAAAGTCGTGAAAAATTAAGGATTCATCAAAATGTGGAATCAAGGATTACAGTCCAATGACAAATGTAGAAATAAAATTGTATATGTTTTAAAGTTACAAAGTTATCCCATGAAAAAGACTATATTGGGAGGATGGGTAGATAAATGGTGGGTGTAATGAACTAAATACCCATATATTAGAGCAGTACATACTAGAAAACGTATAACATTGAATTAATTGAATTTATCAGGATATTACCTGCTAGGGAGTGGGATTTGAGACACAGTGGGGTAGGAAATTGTTACTTTTCATTATAAATATTTGATTTTAAAAGTATATACAGACATTTCTTTCATAAAATTAAATTCTAAATACAATTTTTTAAAAGGTGGCTATACAAGATTATTTCTAAGGTTTCTTTTATATCTAAAACTCATAGAAAGTGCTCCCAAAGCTTAGTCTACTCAGGAGGAACGCTGGAACTTTTCCCTTCAGAAAGTCTGGTATATATTCAAGCTGACTGTCTGATCAGGAGCCAGTTCATGCCACTAGGAACCTCACAAACATTTTGATAAATGTCAAATTTTCACTCCTGACCTTATTTTATCTTCTCAACAGCCCTCTGAAGCAATTATTATGATCATCTGCATTTCAAAGATGAGATTCAATGAGATTAAATTAATTGTCCTGAATGATATGAGTTTTAAATTGTTAGACCGAGATTCATGGCCTCACCATGCTAAGTCATTTTCTCTCCCACCACATTATGCTTTTTGTTGAGCAGAAAGAGAAAGTAAGAAAAATTATCTGCCCAAGAGCCAATCCTTCAGTAAGATGTCTATATAAATGCACTGCCCTGAGGTTATAGGGTAGCTCCTTTAGGAATCTGATGGAGCAGGCTGACAAACTATAGCCTCTTCTCCACTTGGGGTCATGAACATCAGCCATCTGACAACGCACTTCACCAAGGCTGTGAGGCTCATAAGGACCTGGAAAGACTCATCCTAAGTGATTGGCACCAACACAGTGTGCAGCATCCAAAGGGCACTGGATGAGACCATTTAGACCCCAACTGAGCACCATTCCTTACGTTTGACCCACTCTCATTCTTGACATCTTTTACAAGGCCCAAGTCATGATGAGACACTCCTACATTTCTCTCTCATGCTGCAGTGAGAATGCTCTCAGCACAGACAGTCATTCAGAGTGGGAACTCCAGGAACACTCTGAGATGCCACTCACGCCTGCCAAAGAAAACTCCCAATACCTGTCTTCCCAGGATGTGCTGTCCACTCAAGTTACCTGCATCAAACTCATGCTTGGTGCTGTTGGGCTGCAGAGTTTCTAAAGAAGTTGTTTACTGGAAATAAAATCACAGAGTTCTTTACCTGCAGAAACTCCATGAAACACTGGACAGAGCTTACATAAATTTCCACTGAAAATATTACTCATTCCAAGTGGATCTGCCACATGGGTAATTGCAGCATCATAGCAATCTTGTGAAGTCAGTGTGGTCCCTCAGTGTGGTCCCCCTGGCTCCCACATGGTCCCTCTGACTTCCTTTTCCCTCTTGGGATGCTGGCTGCTCAGAGATGGACTTCATGGCTCTCCTCCAGGTGGTCCAGAACAACATTGCCTCCTCAGATCTCTTCCTTCTTTCCCCTTATCTCAGAGCTACGCTTAGGAGATAGGCCAGTGACTTGATAACTAACAACACCAGATGGTACGTATTGTTGTATTGCCCCTCCCGATAACATGTTTGCATTTTGCAGGTGATCTCTGGTAACTAAATTTAAAGGCTTGGCAGATGGAGGAATGTGTGGGCCCTATGTGACATAGGCCTCTTAGAAGTCCTATGGTTAATTGCCCAGTTGTAGAAACATGGAACATTTTCCTTTAGGCACCTATATATTTCTCAGTGTTATATTTTGGTATTATTTTAGTTTTATAGTCAAGTCTTATTGGTCATAGTATGATCCACTTTCTCAAAAATATACTGTTCAGTAAAATAAGCTCAGAGTAATGATAGAAATCACCCCCTAACTCCAAAGAAATATATATACAAAGTTTCCTTGATATGTAGACCTCTATTTTTAATTCATATTGTTTTTAATATTCAAAAGAGACATAAAGGAAATACTTTTAAAGGCTCAAAGTCATACTTAAGAAAAACATGAAATAAAAAGGTAGCAAAATAAGTATGAAGAGCAACTTACATATAAATTGTCTAGAATCAATTTTTATATTAGACTCATATATTCTAAATGAGAAAAAACTACAATGCTTTAAATAAACACATAGGCTTTCTCCTTTTAGTAGGTAAAATATATAAACTTAGCCTAAATTTCTTGAATGGATATGCAATAAACTATTTATAACATCTTCCCTGTCCTACTTAACTTATGACTAATCCTAAACAATTAGAGAGTCAGATGGTTGAGTATTTAAAGAAGCAAACATCTCAAATAAACAGAGGGTCATATCTACCTGAAATCCAGAGCCCCACATCCCATATAGCTGTGGGTCCACTTAGCAATAGCTGCAAATGGAAGCTGCAAAAGTAATTCTGCAGAATCCTGCAGCCTAGAAGTTAGGAAAGATGAGGGTCCGTTAAGATCTGGATAGTGTAGTCAGCCTGTGGGGGCAAGGAGGACTCCCCAGGTACCTGTAATAGCTTCAAAAGCAACTTTCAGATTTCTGTAAATTTCATGAAATTCTTCCCATGTGGACCCTCCTCTGGAAAATTGGAAAACAAAAACCTACACCCACTCACTGCTGATTCTTTATGACGCTCACATCACTGAAATTCCTCAATCCCCTCAAGGTAAAGCTTTTGCTAAAGCGAGGCTGGGTCTGCCCCCAAAGCCTATCATTTCCCTAACATTTAAAAATATTTTCTCAACATTCTCAGGCAGTGTTCAAAATCGGCCTGATATATATAGAGCCTCCTTTGTGGAATAACAAGATTATTTTTATCATTTTCTGATTCTCCAAAATCTGACCTGTCACCAAAGAACTTCTAAAAATATCAGGATGATAATGATATCCTTCGTCATATCCTCCTGGCTTACGGCTGCATTTGTAGAGCTGGGTTTTTATTTATTTTCTGAGGGTCCTCTCTGATCACAGCACTCATCATTTCATTGCTTCAAGAAGATGTGAGACAGAACAGCTATCTCGGGAAGGTGGTGGATTTTGCTTCCACCTTTAAAGACAAGGTGTTTTTGTGCAATATTCAGTTCAGTTCACTCTCTGCCTATCTCTTAAATCTCATATTTTTGTTGGAAGTATATTGGAATAGATCCTAGAAAACAAATGCTGACTGAGGAGAAGCATTTTGTTTTTTTTCCCCATAGCCGATTCAATTCAACAGCAGCATTACTGAGTGCCTACCATGTGCCAGGAATATAAAGATGAATAGAATATTCTTTGCCCTCAAATAGCTCATAATCTACAGGATAGACAGTCCCACTAAGAAGTAACAAGCTATCCTGTGAGAAGAGCAATAGTCTTATTGCTGTTTATATAAACTTACAAGAACGGGAACACCAAAAAGGGAGCTACAAATACTGCCCAGAGAAATCAGAAATGTGATGGGAAACCAAAGGTATTTTCAAGATAGATCCCGGCAATTTCCTGCTCAGAGATTGTGTCCCATTCTTGATATATCTGGGGTTGCAAAAAAAAAAACAGAAAACCTTGTTTTAGAGAATTGTGAGCAGCATCTGCTCCTTGGGTAGAATTTAGAATGTATCCTTGGGGATATGTTGGTTTTGGTGAGTCTTTTTCAGTCATGTTTAGATAGAAGTACCTACTCACTGGCCTTGCAGGAGCCCTGGACAGAAGGAAGTTTCCAACGGCAGATGCTTCACCTGGAGAAGGTTCACTACTCTAGCAGTGACAATTCTCTCTTCACATTAGGCATGCTGTATCAATTATCTTGTCAACTGTTATATTGTCTATCGTGTCATCAATAAGTGCTTCCTTCTTTTGGCTGTAGATTTGGGGGGGATAAAATGAAGACTTCCACGCATTAAGAACCCTGGACCCTTGTTCCAGTGGCAGGAGGCTGGGGCTACAGGAAAGAGGGAACCCATAGAGCACTGCCTTTAAAGGGAAAATGACGGAATTCAGGAATAGTGATACATGGTATCTTGTTTTAGGTTTTCCTTTCCTCTGTAGTGAAATATGTTAAATACTATTACCTCTTCTTGTTGCGTTGGTAAGCATTGGAGAGTAAAGAGCAAGTACAGTATTTGTGCTTTGGAGTAAAACGGACTGAAAAAGGGCTAGCAAATGATCGCGAGTGGTCATGAAGAAGCTGGGAGCAGCAGACTGGAGCAGGAAGGCACATGGGATAACCAGAATGGACTTAGGGAACATGTAGGCCTTCTCTGAGCATTCTCAGGAATATTTAGGGAAGGAGGCAGGATGATCCACTGGCCTCAATCCATTGGATGTTAAAAGAAAGAGGCACTGTTCCCCAACTCCTCCCAACCCTGACACATGCCTTCACATTGCAAAGGCTAAAAGAACTTTGGAATAATCTCCATTTTTCAAGAAACAACAGTTCTGGGTTTTGAAGAATGAGTAGATGTTCACTGGGCAGCAGAGAGAAAACAAACGAGTAAAGACTTTTACGGAAAAACAAGCATATGCTGGAATGGCTAAAGCAGAAATCTCAACCACTGTCATGACTCATGGATCTGTTCTAAGCCTTTCCAAGGTTCCACATCCAAACTGCCTTGCTTTTCTCTCTTGCCAGCATGTGCCTTATGCAGACATGCAGCTTTCTACTGTCCCTAGTTGGCTAACCAGCCTTTCATTTTTTTTCCAACTTCCAAAATGTTGGTTTTCTTTTTCATCATATCTCCCCTCTTGTTCTTAGAGGTTCACTTATTTTAAATTATTTTACTGTGAGGTTTTGGACAAGAATAGAGATAAATGTATGTGTTCAATCTGTGGTCTCCTTCCCCAGTTATATTTTATTTATCTATTCATTATTGTTCCACCTAATGGAGAATAGCATGACACCAGGATCTTGCTTAGAAGTAGCTCTCAAACCCTAAAAGGGCTTATAAAATCACAGTCCCTCACTCAGGGTTAGAATGAGCTGTAAAAGTCAACCTGTCTAAGCTCCTACCAGATGCTTAATTCTGGAAACTCCTTCGCTTGCCTGTTATAAATTTAACTTATTGAGTGAAAATGTTGAAAAGCTGTGTTATCATTTTGCTTATCATCATTCATCATATTTAGTAATTATCAAAATAGCTGCCACTTATGATGCACATTCCATGCACACCACCCTGTGCTGAGGGGTGTTTATGCCTCCCAACAATTCTATGAGGGAGGTGTTATTCCACTCTCCCCACTCCCTGTTTTGCAGAGAAGGAAACTGGGATTTAGCTCAGATTTAACTCACTTCCCAGTCTCTTGTAGTTTGTCCATGGCAGGCAGAGCCTAGTTTTAGACCACTGTCAGGTTCCAAAGCTTATCCTCTCAGCTGTGATGGTTTCCAGATTTAGTACTATGTGACTCGGAAAGAACTGCATTGTTCTGCAGGGTGGCTGGCGTGTGCTTTCTTCTTTTCTCCACTGACAGCTTTAGTTGCTGGTGTTGTTGCCATTGCCTACATTTGAATCCTCAGGGTTCTGACCCACTGTAGTCCCTGGCTGACTTCTGTCTGCTACCCAGATGACTTTTTTTTTTCAACTGATAAAAATTTAGGAAACAAAAAATAATTTTAAAATTCGTTTTGACAAAACAATGAAGATAAATATGTCGTCAAAATGATGTACAATGCACTTTTAGGTAGTCTATAAATGGCACTGCATTGATTATCAATTACATCCATCATATCAAATCACCATTGTTAATACATTGAGTACAGTTGAATTAAAATGTTGACAAACCAAAAATTTCAGGTTTGGTGGGTTTGGTTTTTTGTTTTTTTTTTTTTGGTAAAATAACCACATACTTTTTCCTGTCAATTTCAGTGGTTGAGGGTCCACTGTTAAAATAAGCAGTGAAAGAGAAAGTACCCATAACCCCAAAGCAGATAAGACAGGACCAAGTCACAGCTCTGTGCTTGCTGTGTCTTTTGAGCAATTCACCTAACTTCTCCAAGCCACTATTTCAAAATCTGCAAGAAAGAACCCTAACACGCAATAGTATTTTGAGTGCAACTGAGACAATACATGTATAAGTGGTCAGCACAGAGTTGGAGCTTAATAAAAGCACATTTACCAGCTTTATCCAAGAGTGTCCAGCAAGTGTTGAAGAACTGCTTTTGTAATAGATTCGATAATGGGAGATAGACATTGAGAATACAAGTAAGCAAACAGAAGAGCTTGGATGCCTGAAATCTCATGTATTCATAAAGCATCTCCAAGACTCCCAGGGTTGGCCCCTCTAGTTCTCACAGCTATAGTAGTCATGGGACTGGACTCAGAAACTCAGAATTGCCAGCCCATTTAACTGCACCTTGATCCACAATGTTGTGTGTGGCACACAGTGTTGCCTGTAACCTCCTACACCTCCATCACTGCTAGGTGCAAACCCTGCTCAGCAAAACTTTGAGCATGCACAGTTCAGAAGATATGAGAATTGTCTCCTGGGGTCACTATGGGGGTCTTCTGTGGATAACAAATACCATGGGAAAGGCAACTTATTAAGGTAAATATTAAAATCTCCTAACGTCTAAAGTCAGCCAGACATACATTTAAATCCCAGCAGAAATTCTCTGAAAGGTTTGCCTCCACCCTAGGTCTTCCAACATTAGAAGAACTTCAGAGAGAAAGTAGGACATTTTGTGTCTCTTGGGTATTTGGGAATCAAGGTGCAGACTTGGGGTAGCATTGGAGATCCCATGAAGAATTGAATACCTAGGCTTATATCAGAGCAGCTGCTATCTATACATGCCCCCAGTGTCCCTTAGCACCCCAATATTCCAAGAATGGCTCCAGGCATGGCCAGCTCCCCCACAGTCATTTCAGATTGGAGCAGGCTCCTTAGAAGTCCTTGGTGTCTGAGTCTTAGTCCCACAGTGGATGCTGGATATGGTTCAACATTCTGGATTCATGGAGAGAGGAGGGCATGTGGCAAAATATATTTAACTTATATTATTTCTTTCCTCATTATCCCCTCAATCGTCCTTATCCTAGAGACATGTGCCTCTCAGTCAAGAAGTTATTCTGACTCTCAAAGACTCCTACAGGAAGTGGGTTGCTAGTATGGCACCATGAACAGGGTTCTTAGTGGGCTGAGAGCTGAGATGGAGCTCCAGTCACACGTCTGTCACTGATAGAATACATCAGTCAAATTACTTCATCTCTCTGGGCCTCAATTTGTTTGTTTGTTGTTTAAGTTTTTTTAAAAAACTTCTTCAGTGAGAGCAGGGGTCTTGCTTTTCTCTATATGGGATTGGATCGTCTCTCTTGGCCCTTCTAATTCCAATGATCTCTAATGTTTCTATAAATCTAACAGGAAGGAGCTGAGCTAATAGAATCATATGGCTAATAGGGAACATTTCATAATGTTGATTGTAATACTACAATCAAATACTTCTGTTTTCTCTGCTGAGTATTTGACAGAACCATGAGTTATAGGCTGGGATTTCTGGATCCTGTCTGTGTTGTACATGAAGAAAAAATGTTGAGAGCTGTGGCCTTTAAGCTGTTGAAAAGACATATTTCTCATAATCTAGGTAGCTTTGACACTACACACCACAGCCTGACAATTAAATTTCTCCTTCTCTCTCTCCCTAATTTCAACCAGTTGATATGCCACATTGAAAGTTAAACCGTTCTGATGCGAAGACACCTCTTTTCTTCAATCAGAACCCAAAAAGCTGTCAGTGCCACTTTCCTCATTAGTAACCAATCTGCTTGCCCAGACAGTGCCTCACAGTTTGTATCCAGTGAAAATGCTGCTCCCTGAGAACAGAGGAGCAAACACAGCTGAGGAATGGAGTAGAGGTTTGCAGACAGCCCCAGGAGCTGAAATTAAATGTGCTGCTCACCTCATCAAGACAGGGGAAGTGAGTGCTGTTGAAGCTTAAGAGAAGCGCTCCTGATCAGTGATATGTGCCTGAAGAACATTATCCATGGCTGATTCAAGGAATCACTCAGCTCAAGTCTTGGCTTGTGACTGCTTTTTCCCTGCATTAGGTGCTCTTTTGAATCAGTACAAGCCATGTCGTCTTCTCCAAGGTAGCTGCTGCCACCTTAAAGTAACTAATGAACCCCATTCCTTTACTGCCATTACACGGGAAACACACCGTATACATCAGGCATCCTAATCTTCC
The DNA here is from genome assembly GCF_008728515.1 of Papio anubis. Lineage (NCBI taxonomy): Eukaryota > Metazoa > Chordata > Mammalia > Primates > Cercopithecidae > Papio > Papio anubis. The sequence continues at coordinate 61,951,424 of NC_044983.1, forward strand.
ACTTTAGCTTATTGCAGGGCACAAGAGGCTGTCTAGAAACTTACTCTGTATTCCTCCAAAAAACTTTAAGGCCCTTGAGCAAATGGACCTCAAGGAAATCTGCTGAGGGTGGTTTGTCACAAAAGACAGAGGACCCCCAAGTCAGATGGCCATTAGTCCCAACAGAGGAAGTAAAACAAAGAAGGCACCAAAAGAAAAAAAATGGTTTGCATAGAATTCCATGTGAATATCTTAGTCATGGTAATAGAAGTGAGCAATGGAAGGTGGAATAAAAATTCTGGAATTCTGGAAGATCCCAGCCAGAGAGAGCTTTGGATCTGAAGGGAAGGGAGGTGACTGGAGATCCTGCAGAGCCCACTTTTTTGCGGGCATCATAATGTTCTCTTCATCCCCCTCTGCCCCAGCTAATGTAGCCAGTGGTGGTTCTGCTCTGCAGTCTGAGGTCCCTTCAAAGAGATGAGTGAGCATATTCTGCCTTCAAAGGCTCCTTTATTCTTTTTTTCTCTCTTTAAACAGGGATCAGAGTTGAATTACCTTTTTGGAGATTTAGATGATAGTACCCCACTTTACTGTAAAAGAAAAAAAAAGAAAGCAAGAAAATAATTTGCTGCATTAAAACATATAACCAGGGAGGCCAAGAGAGTGGGTCATTTGAGGGTATGAGCACTGTAAGCCTCAACAAGAAGAATGCTTACTGTGTGTCCTCTGAATACCTGAATACTGTCTTCTGTCACAGCCTGGTGGTTATCTTAATGCAAATACTTTATTTTTAGTTTTTTACTGAAGAAGACATGCATAAGGAAAAGTGCACATATAAGTGTATAGCCTCACATAATGAGCACACTCAGGCAACTGGCACCCAGAAACAGAAAGACACAGGAAGCCCCTTCCCCTAACCTCCTCCAGGCACTCTGCCCCTGAAGAATAACTATTATCTCACCTTAAAACAGCATAGATTAATTTTGCTGTGTTTGTACCTGATACAGCTGAAATGATGAGTGTAATCTCTTGTGTCTATTATTTCCCTCATCATTGTTTGTGGGATTCATCCATATTGTTGTGTGTAGCTTATGTCAGTCTCCTCACTGCACATACCACAGTGAATATGCCACAGTGTATCCATTCTGCAGCTGAATGGCATCTGGTTAGCTTCCAGCTGGGCGCTATTTCAAATAATGCTGCTATGAATGTCTTGATACATGTTTTTGGTACACATAAGTAGCAAGTCATAATTTTTAGTAATGCTTGGTGTATTAGTTCATTCTCATGCTGCTAATAAAGATATACCTGAGACTGAGTAATTTACAAAGGAAAGAGGTTTAGTTGACTCATAGTTCAGCATGGCTTGGGAGGCCTCAGGAAACTTACTCATGGCAGAAGGGTAAGCAAACACGTTCTTCTTCACATAGTGGCAGCAATGAGAGGTGCCAAGCAAAAGGGGGATAAGCCCCTTATAAAAGCATCAGATCTTGTGAGAACTCACTCACTATCACAAGAACAGCATGAGAGTAACCACCCCCATGATTAAATTGTCTCCCACCGGCTCCCTCCCACGACTCATGGGGATTATGGGGACTATAATTGAAGATGAGATTTGGGTGGGGACACAGCCAAACCATATCACCTGGCCTGAAAGAGGATGCTTATATATTTTTCTGTTTTCCAAGTTCCATTTTAGAAATCTCAGTAGGAAAGTGTGTGTTGAATGTATTTCAGAATCTATTAGGAAAAAAAAATAGGAAAATAAGATGATTTCATACTCACATCATCTCTCCACAATATTTTGGCAGTTTGTTCTCCAAAATCAAGCAGCAACGACTAAGATTACACAGCAGCTCTGCTTTTCACAGCTGTGGGACTGCCGCATTCTCACCTGACAACCTCTTCCCACCTCCCAGCAACAACTTGTAATCACCTCAGTCATGTTGTCTATTTTCAGCTCATATAAAATTATTTCTCTTTTTTTCAAAAATACTTTTTCCCAGTCTAATTTTGTCCTCCAAAAAATTCTCTGGTGAATTTGAAAATTAAAATTAAAGATACACTAGTTCAGCCTAGTATCCTGTTTTCAAAATGACACTGAAAAATGTTTTATGGGAACTAATTGAGCTAATTGAAAAACAAAAAAGAAAAAGCTGTTCCCAGGCTGTGTGAGAGAAAGAGTGGGGAATGGGGAGGTGAGGAGTGGGGTAAAACATGGCCCCCAAATTCTTTACCACTCCTTCCACCAAGAGGTAGAATCTGGGTGGTGCGTGACAGCTTGACCGATTGAGAAACACAGACAAGGCACTGTGTGGCTTCAAGCCTGGGTCTGAGAGGGCCTTGCAGCTCCCTCTTGGAATCCAGCCACCATGCTGTGAGATGCCCGAGTCACGTGGAGAGGCCACATGGAGAGGCCAGGTGGAGGCTTTAGTCAACAGTCCCAGCTGAGACTGGCCTTTGAGTCATCCCAGCTATAATGGGTTGAATTGCATCCCCAAAGCTGATATGGTGAAGTCTAACCTCCAGTCCCTCAGAATGCACCTAATTTGGAAATAAAGTCATTGCAGATATAATTACTTGAGATGAGGTCACATCGCGGTAGAGTGGGCCCTTAAAGTGTCCTTACATAAGAGACACATTAAGTGTAAGACACAGACACATGGAGAAGACAGCCATGTGAAGATGGAGGCAGGGACTGAATGATGCTGCCTCAAGCCAAGGGACACCTGTGGTTACCAGAAGCTGGAAGAGGCAAGGGAGGATCCTCCCATAGACGCTTTGGAGGGACATGGAACTGCTGATGTGTTGACTTTGGACTGTGAGAGAACACATTTCTGTTGTTCCAAGCCACTCAGTTTATAACATGTTGCTATAGCAGCCTTGGAAAATGAATACCCCAGTCCAGATGCCAAATATGAGAATAATGCCAGCCCCAGCTGACCAAGTCTTCCCAGATGAGGACCCAGCACTGGTGAACACACAAGCCATCCCCACCTTGCCCTATCTCAATTTCTGCCCCACAGAAAGAGTGAGCATGATACAGTGGTGGTTATTTTATGCTTCTAAATTTGAGGTGGTTTGACCTGCCCTGGTAGTAAGTGGAGAAGAAAACCATCACAGTTTCAGACCCAGGTGCCTCGCTCTACACTACACAAGGGGCAGACCGGTCATCTCTGCTCTGAAAGTGTGCTGAGCCCCAGTGTCCTTTGACAAAGAAGAGTAACTCAGTTGATCATCCCGCAGGAAGCATGAGCATTGAACCAGGAATAAGACGCAATGTGTATTGAGGATTTACTAAAAGCCAGGTAATCCTCTAAGGCAAGCTTGTCCAAACCACAGCCCATGGGCCACATGTGGCCCAGGACAGCTTCGAATGTGGTACAACACAAATTCATAAACTTTCCTAAAACATTATGAGATTGTGTTTTTTGGTAGCTCATCAGCTATCGTTAGTGTTTGTGTATTTTATGTGTGGCTCAAGACCATTCTTCTAGGCTAAAAAACCTGCCAGAGTCACAGAGTTAGTACATGGTAATATATAGGCTTCACACATCAGGAGATGGCACCAAGAATCAAGAAGCTTACCACACTCATTGGAAAGAATGGATGTGATGGGGCTAGTTTCCAGAAGAGGACAGTGGCCTGAGTGTTTATCCACTTAATGGGCATTTCTTGAGCTCTGCTGTGTCACTGAACCATGCTCTTCTGGAAGGCACAATCTAATAGGGGATTCAGACATGTAAACTCACAGATATCTTTTCTTTTTAGTTCAGGCCAACGCTAAATTATTTCAAAAGAAACTGTTGTAATTAGGAAAATGAGAGAAAATAATGCAAACAAGAAAAGGAGCAGTGAGGTTCCCTTGCTGATAGAAGCAAAGAGAAACTTGAGATCAAAGATAGTTATAGTTCTTAACTATAAACAGAAAGTTTGGGATAAGTCAAGGAGTGGAATGAGAAATTCAGCAGTGGCCTGGTTCTGTGAGTCTCAGCAGTGCACCATAGACTTTCAGGACCCAAGGTGTCCTATTAAATTGGACCCAGCCCAGCTGGGACAAAAACACTCACAACCACATCTAGATGAGCTCATTTTTGGACTGCATTTTTCCCTCAATCAAAATATATCTTTTGGAGTCTCAAAGGAGAGGAAAAGGAGGAAACAGCAGAGATAATACCTCCAGTAGGAAAGGGCATTCTCTGGTTCTCCCACTGCTCAGGACAGCCCGGGCACCACATTCCCCAGAATGGTTACCTGCACTGATGGGAAAACACATTCCAGACTCGGGGCATGCCTGTCATGGTGGCCCTGGCTGTCATCCAGCCACTCTAAGGTGTTGCCCTCTTTTGCAAAATTGGCAGATATAGGTCAATGAAGCCCCTGACCTTAGCTCACTCCCCTGGACTTTTGTCCCGCCAGCCCATCACGACTGCGTTCACCATTTCTTCAAGTGGAATATTTCTTCAACAACTTAAAATAGTTTCAAAAAATGTTTCACAGAAAAGAGAAAAGGTCAAGGTTACAGGGAGCTGGCTCACCTTTTTTTTTTCTTTTTGACCACTGTTAGAAAATCATTTTGTGAGCTAACATAAGGACTTTGGTTTTTATTTCTGAAATATTTTATTACTGTTTTTAAAAGATAGTGAAAAGCACTTCAGGACGTTCAGTTAGGGAAGAAGTGACCCGGCCCCAGTCCATGGTTTCCTCACACCCTCCATCACCTCCACTGCCTGCTACTCATCTGTAGGAACTGAGGAGACTGGAACCCCTAAAAGTCAAACAGCTTTCTCGCTTCTGTTTACCAGGCAGCAATACATTACCTACTGATTTCAGAATAAGGGAAACATTTCCAGTAGAACATACAGTATCTTCCTTTGAGGATCTTTTTTTAACCTCCATTATCTTTATTGCAGCCAATGGACATAGAGATAGGGTCACAACCACAGCATAGGTGGAAAGAGCTCCAAATTCTCCTAGTTCCCACCGCGATGTGCTCTAAAGCTCTTAATGATATTTGCCCTTTCAACATAAAAGCCAATCACATAAAATGGAAGGATGGAAAGTCAATAGCTGGTGCACTGGCAGGAAGACTGTCATTGCTCTCTTGTCACATGCAGATGAGGGACATTTCCCTCATCTAATCACCTTTGGTGCCAGAAGCAGCGTACTTCATGATTGGGGCAAACTCTGGGCCAGATCTTGTGGTTTGAAATTCAGGCTCTGCAGTTTACTGTGATTTTGAGTGACTGCTTAATCTCTCTGAGCCTCTTTTCTTCACCTGTAAAGTGGGGGTAATGATGGCATCCACTTCTTAGGGTAGTTGTAACCAATAGGTGAGTTAATACAAGAAAGCCCTTTAATAACTATGCCTTAATGTCTTTGCTATTACTTTTATTCCTGTAAGAAAAGGAGCCAAAGAGTGGAATAAGATGAGTTTATATTGAGATCCTAAAAGACAGAAAGCTAGTCCCTGTTCTCAATCCTCCTTCTAAAACCACTTTAACCATCAGCTCCCATGATGGTATTCTCATCTATGCAGACAGCAAACTCAGCAACAAGAAAGAACTCTTAATACTTCTCCTCAAGTCACCAGAAACTCATAGGAAGGCACAGAAGACCAAGTTACAAACTACTCCTTTCATTCCTGTATACATTCTCTATACCTGTTGACAAGCTGCCCTGTGGTGTATGATATGTAGGGCCAATTAATCAAGGATTATTTGAAAAACATTTTGGAAGAAAAAAAAATCAAGCAATGGATAAGGTTGAGTGGATTTGCCTAGCTGTCAAATTGCATAATGCCAAAAAGTAGACTGAGAGGAAAGTGGGTAAGAAGAGCTAAACCATAAGGGCTCCCTTCTTTCTACTTTTGTACCAGGCCTGCCCTTATTTCATAATCAGTTTTCTTACTGGCATAGTGGCTCATGCCTGTAATCCCAGCATTTTGGGAGGCTGAAGCATTAGGATTGTTTGAGCCCAGGAGTTTGAGACCAGCCTGGGCAACATAGTGCAACCCCATCTTTACAAAACAATTTAAAATTAACTGGGCATGGTGGCATGGGCCTATAGTCCCAGCTACTCAGGAGGCTGAAGTGGGAGGATCACCTGAGCCCGGGAGGTCAAGGCTGCAGTGAGTGGTGAGCACGCCACTGCACACCAGCCTAGGTGACAGAGTAAGGCCCTGTCTCAAAAAAAAAAAAAAAAAAAAAAAAGTGTCTGTATCCTCTAAAGTCTATATCCTTCCTCCTAGCACAATGTCTTACACATATCTCTCTTATTTTTCAAAAACAGAATGACAGGATGGATAGATGAAAGAAACATACATACATATGTGATAGGTAGATATACAGATTATTGAGAGACAGAAAGAGAGAGAGATGTGAGTTACTTCCTATTCTTAATCCATTTGGAAGATAAGTATCTAGTTTTTCACAAGTACTCACGATCTCAGTTATGGAAATCTCTGGGTTTCACTTAAATCAGTTTTCTGTACAGGAATAGGCTTTTTGTGCATTTCATTATACCACAAATTTTCTTTTCAATTTCCACGAAAATTTTATCTTTCATTTCATATGAGCAATTTTCATACTAGCTGAGACACCAGCTGAAACTGTTTTACAAAGTGATTTTTCTTTCTTTCTTTAGAGAGTGTATGGCGAATTGCTTGTATTCATAGAACCAGGTCACTGCTGAATTTTACATTCCATTGTTTCATTTACCCAAGACTTCGGTTTTCTAGTTAAGAACTAAAACTGTCTTTGATCTCAACTTGCTCTTTACTTCTGTCAACAATACTTGGTCACCCTTTCTTTCAAATGTTTTTTTTTTTTTTTTTTTTTTTTTAACCACAGAAAAATCAGTTTTCTTTTACTTCATGAATACCACCATGAGATGTGGACGCCTGGGCAGTCAGCTAGATGAACTCACTGAGCATCTTGATCTCAGACCAGTCTGGAAATATGATATATCACGGAACTTGCTCCCCACTTGAGCCCCCATGACATAATGTCTTAACTTGCAGGTCATCTTCATACATATTTGTATTACTTGTCTCAGCATAAATGAAATGCTTCAATAACAACCAAATCTCTTATGTATAACTATCTGAAGAGGGGCATCAATATTTCAAAACATTTTCTATAAAGTAAGATGGTGAGCAGATTTGGGGGTTTTGTTCCGCAACATTTTTTTCCAGTGTCTATTGGAGATAACACCATTCACCTTAAGCTTTAGAGATGAAGGAATATTTTTAATAAGGAGTGATGTCAAATAGTGTATGCTATAAAGTAGTATGTGTAACTCAAATTCAGTATCCTTGCTTTTCAGTTTCCATTCAAGAGTTCAAAAATCCAGCCTGTTGGATTTCTGAACTTGATTTTGAGGCTTGAGCATATAGAGTACTACTTGCTTTTCTGGAATTACTTGGCTTGAGTTACATCCTGTGAAATATTCCAGGGATTGCTGTCTATTCGTTTTGAATCTATCTAAGATAAATCAGATAACACTAAAGATACTTCCTTTATTGCCCAGAAATAGACTGAGCTTAAATTTCAAGTCTGTTATTAAAACTGAAAATGCTTCCCCTAGGAAATCTCCTTCAAGATTGTCCTTGAAGAATGGAAGCTTCTCCTGGGCTGTGTGTTCTTTTTCCTTCCTCATTGGCCCTTGATCTTTCTGCTTTCATCTCGATCTCAGCCCAGCTTGCGCCTCATTAAAACCACCTCACTGTGGACTGATGAATGAAAAGGAAATCCATGCCATGTAAAAGAAACCCCTTTCTGACAACCCAGCACCATAAAAGACAAAATCTCTTCATTGATAACAACGCTAACGTTGGGGTAACACTTGAGTGGATTTTCAAAGCCCTCAGTTCCATGGGCATTCTCTCCTTAGAGCTCTGAGGTTGGCAATTCTCCCTGTGAAGTGATGGTAATTATCCATCCAGACCTCTTGACTGTTGTGAGACAATCCTGGGACCTCCATTCGGGGCATTAGATGTAACTAAACTTCTAATTACCACATTATGCAGCCTTGAAATAAATTGAAATCTGAGATTTCATTCAATTAAGAAAAGGCGCCCGGAGTCCACTTAGCGATGCAGTGCCGACTAGAGCTGCTCATGGCTCGGAGCCAGCTGTACCTAAATGGCGATGTGGCTTCTCCACCATGCTCACACTTTACGGCGATTGCTTTGCCCAGATCAACTGGGTAGCAGTGTGTCCATTATTAAGAGACCTGTATAAGTCCATTCTTTTTACAAAACAGACACTCTCACATAATCATTGAGGGGTATAAGCATCATTTGAGTTTACTTTACAGCAGTTTTCCCAATGTCAGATGTCAGAATGCCCTAAGGTGCATATTAAAATATCCTACTCCAGACCCACCAAAGCAAATTTTCCAGGAGATTCTCAGGCTCAGGAATGTATCAGAAACACCAGTTTCATAGCGATCTTTATCTTTGAAATGGGTGCAAAAACACAATTCACTTTTATCGCAAACATGTATGAAGTGAATAATGTGTCCTTCCTGCAATGTTCTCTGACAGACACAAAGAGAAATTAAATGATAAATTAATAATAAAATATGTCCGTCTTATATACCAGGTGCTTTGTATAGTCATTTCCAGATTTTCACAACAAATATATGAGGTAAATTGTAGTTTTCCATCTTACGGATAAGAAACTGAGGCTGAGAAAGAATAAGTCACTTGCTTAATTGCATAGCTAGTAAATGGTGGAACCCCAGTCATTCCAGCTCCTCATCCCATGTGCCAATCATTACTTTCCCTGATTTCCCTTTCTCCTCAAGCAAGATAAGATGCGTGCTTGGAGCACAACACAAGACAAAATGTGTGTGGGCCCCGTGAGGCTGGCCAAGTTCTAACAGCGCTCAGCGAAGAACTATTGGTGTAGTCTCGATCAAGTCAGAAAGACTTCAAGGAGGAAGCAAGGAGGACAGGTAAGATGAGGTAGGTGGGAAGAAGGGAGTGTTATAGGGAGGAGAAAGGGCAATAGGGAAAAGAGCATATTGCTTTTTAAAAACAGTAACAATAAGTATTTATCAAGCACTGAAATGCCAGGCATTTTCTCTGTGCTTTAAATGTGTTCTCACGTTTAGTTTACTGCTCACATCAGCCCAGTGACAGCAGGGACTCAAAGCCCCATTTTGACTTTTTGAAGTCCCATGTCACAGAGAACAACTAAAGTTCTGTCCACTTTTTTCCTTCCCTCCCCTTGTCCCTTGTGAGGAAATTCACACTCCAGTGAGGAAATTCACACAGCGTGAACCTTCTGCAGACGGGCCAGCTGGTGCTGGGAGAGGGCCAGTCCAAATGTTGGGAACCCCAGAGAAAGTTTTATTTCATGTTGCTAAGCAAATGCTGAAGTATGTGGAGCTTATGAAAACCACTTGAAGTGGACTAAATTGTTCATAATAATTAAATGTTCCGGGCTCTTCAGAAAGTTCCACGGTTATTAGTCATGTTCTTTGATCCACGAACTTGCTCTCCTCAGAGTGTGAATCAGAGGAGCAGCCCCTTTGTGTGCGACACTGAAGGGCCCTGAGACAGGGGTGGGTGCGGGTGGTGGGGGTGGTGGGTTAGGCATGGCCAGCACTGCTCAGGGAGACAGGACCATTTCTCGGCTTTGTAATTGCCTTTAATGTTGTTTTAAAAAACTTTACACTAAGAATTGCACAGAACTGGGGACTGGACTTTAAATGATTGAATTTGGTCTCCCTCCAGTGCCCCATCCTTCCCTTCCCTGGCACCCAGCATCTTTATGCCTCAGGTACCAAAGCTGTCAGGGGAGCCTGACCCAGGAGGCAGACTTGCCATGTGCCGCAGCTGGTATTCTTCCTCTCTCACTTCCTTGCAATCTCTTATCAAAACTCAACAGCATAGATTCCCATTCCATCACTGCTAAAAGATAATGATGAGAAAAGAACAAACTGCACCTGTTCTAGGAGGCACATCAAAGGTGCTCTTCAAATGTTAACTCTTCCAATATTCACCATAACTTTAGGAGTAAGAAATATTTTAATTGATGAGAAAAATAAGGAGGGGTTGAGTGATGGAAGGTTATGTTGTTAATAAGCAGCAGAGACAAGATGTGAATCCAGGACCGAGTCAAAAGTCAATCATTTTCTACTGTACATGGGTTAGTTTGGGTCCTTGGAGAAGCAGATGCAGAGTCAGGATTAAACATGTAAGTGATTTACTGGGGAGCCCATGTTAAGGAAAGGGGAGGGAGCAGGAGCAGGCAAGGAGATCCTGCAGGTGAAAACGCAGGTCTGGCCCCTGTGAAGGAGAGAGAGAAGGGCAGGATGGGCTAGGAGACCCTTAGCTGCGGCACAGTTCCTAGAAAGGTTAGGCCAGCTGATGGGGATCCCTGAGCCAAAGTGGCCTGTTGGAAGAGCCCTGCATCTCTAGAGAGATCTAGAGGTCTCTAAGAGCATTAGGACTGGGCCATGCTCAGCCCTGGGCTGGGAGCAGCCTGGGGGACATTGGCCTCACTGTGAACAGGTAGTGGATCCAGACGGGAGCTGCTGGGCTATCAGTCAATGTTCTCTGCAGCAGGAGATCCGAGGTCAGAGTTGTGCCTCTTCATTGCCACCACGGTCACCCCATTACACGGCAAGATCTACTTTACACAGATTTGGGAAGCAGCTCCTCCATGGATCCCATAGGCCACTCTTCCTGAGGAGAGATCTGGATGACAGAGGTTAGGAATAGGAGCTGCAGTTCTCCTTGTTAGTCCTGGGACCCCATCTGGTTCTCATCCTCTGCCTCCTCCACTGTCCGTTCAAAGGTCCTTCATCCTCAGCTACTACCTAGGCGGGGCTCGGAGGACAGGGCTGTGGCATGTGTCCATTCACAGTTGAAATGGGGCACAGGAGTATTTGTAGGTATCCAAGTGGATGCCCTGGGTTCTGGGTTATGCAAATTACTCCCTGTCCCCATTGTATAGAAGCACCCTATCTCCTCTGCTGACAGGGGCAGTGACGCCCACCAGGATGGTAAGCCCTCCTCCCACCAGCTGGTCCTTGGACACAAGAAGTCCAAAGTGCCTTTGTGGCAATCTTAGCTTATAGTGCAATGGGACCCTTGTTGTGCCCTCTTGCAAGAGCACACTCCCCACTGGAAACTCCCAATTGTGAGAAAAGGAATCACAAAATCCCCATGTACCATTAGGAGTGATAAGTAGAGCCATCCCTGCTTTTGCCTTTTGGTTCCAGACCCATGCATTCTTCCATAAGGAACACAGTGGCATATATAGGCCTCTGATTTAATGTATGCACAGCTACAGCCTGGAGGATGGCACCCACTCTCCGAATGCTGCCTCCAAGCTGGCTTTTGAGCTATGCCTTTAGAAGGCCATTCCAGTCCTCTACAAGGCTGGCTGCTTCTGGATTTGGTGTGTGATACATGGTCATGGGACCACTCCTGTACCCACAGCTAGTTCCCTGGTCAAGTGTTACACTGTGTGTGAGCCCATGTCTGTGAATAGGATATTCTGTAAGTCCAGCGATGGTGCTGGCTGAGGGGCTGACATGGGAAGGCAAACCATGTACAGAACAGGTGTCTACTCCTGTGATAATGAGTTGCCAGCCCTTCGGGATAGAAGGGGCTCAATGTAGTTGCCTTACCACAAGAGGCTATCTGTCCCCTCGAGGAATATTGCCATACCAGGGGCTCAGTGTAGTGTCTGTGGCTGACAGGTTGCATACTCAGGCAGCAGTAACTCCCATGCTAATTGGGACTCCCTGCTTCTGGGCCCAAACTCAACTTCCATCTCCTTCCCTCCATGCATGTGCCCTTTTTGCCAGTTATGGTGGCTGATGGCGAAGGCTGCTCACCTCATCTGCTGAGCCACTTTGTCTACTTGGTTATTCAAGTAACCAAGTAACCAGGTGAATGCTTTCTGGTGGGTGCTAATATGTGATACAAGTGTCTTCCCACATCAGTACATCCATTCCCAAGCCTGTAGCTCAGACCTCCTTGTCTCCAGTCTCCCAGTTCTCCCCTTACCGGATGTCCAGGCCATTGGCCACTTCCCACGAATCTACTTCTGTGATTTATATTATCATCCCCGACCTCAGAAGAGCACCATCAACAAGCCCTGTAGACTCAGATTTCTCAACAGCCGTGGTGACTGCCATGTCATCTGGGCCCTCCCCGGGAACATCATCCTCTGATCAGTCTCCTGGTCTTGCATAATACACCCACTCTAGCATGCCTACTTCCCTGTGCTTTTTTATGCCTTCCTCTGCTGTCTGCCAAGGAAACTCTTGCATTTTCACTTTGTTCAGCAAGGGCCGTCACTCTTTCCAGGTTTCTATGAGCCACTCTAGCAATGAATTTGCCTCAACCCCAGGGGTCATCACTAGTATTCAATCCCATGTTTCAACAAAGGGTGCCCAAGAAAATGAGTTTTTGTTAATCTAATCATACACTCCAGCCCCTTTGATCCAGCACCTTCAAAAGCTATTTCCAGGAGTACTCCTCTGATAGCAGCTACATTCTAGCAAGTCCTGAAGCCTCCTCAGTGTATAATCTCTTTCCTCCTTCTCAGACCCAGCAAGTCCTCAACCAAATAATGCTGGGATTTAGCCTGATGTTCACCTGGCAGCCAGATGAGGACATGGCAGCAGCTCCTGTTGACCCATGGAGGAGAGGTTTCTGCAGCCTTTGCCACAGAGGGGAAACACTAGCTTGTTCTAAGAAAGGGTGGGTTGCCTTGGCAAACTCAGAGGACTTGGGGCAGTCTTCAGAGATGTCCACTTAGATGTCTCCCTTCCATGTTCCAGGGCCCCAGGTTTTCTCATCCAGGGCCCTGACCTTAGCATAATGGACCTGCTCTGCAATTCTAAGTAGCTGTCTAACGGATAGACACTGCTCAGCTGTGTCCAGTGTCTACTGCAGGAGATGGGGGGTCCCTTTGTACACTGCCAAAGAGAACCTCTGGCTCTCACATTTAGCCTTTAACTGCTTGTCAAGGCCTCAGTTTTTCACTAGAAATGTTCCCATCTCATTCTCTGAAGGGCATCAGTGCAAATGAGTAGTAACCAGCCAACCTCACTGCCCTTGTAGACATCTCCCCCTGCCCCTGCAATTTTCAAACTCCTGAATCATTACTCCTGCAAGGTGGCTCCCATCACTGGGGAGTCTTCCAGGTTACCATGGGCAAAAAGTTTAGTATTTGGGACTCCACTCAGTGCCAGAGATCACTCATTTTCTATCTACCACTCAGGATGGTGCCCTCTTTGCCTTCCAGGCTGTGAGTAAGCCCATCTCACAACCCCATTTTACCACCTGTCTTTTCACCCAGCTCCTGACATTACATGTGTTAGTTTGGGTCCTCCGGGGGTTAAGTGTGCAAGAGGCTTGTTGGAGGAAATGTCCCGTGAAGGATAAAGGGGAGGGAGCAGGAAGAGGCAGGCACTGCCTTCAGGCCACAATGCAGGTTGAATGCCTGCGAAGGAGACGGGGAGGGAGGAGCTTGGATAGGAAGAGTCTGGGACTGTGCACAGTTCCTTGAAAAGTTCAGTCAGCTGATGGGGAGCTGTTGAATCAGAGTCATGTGTCGGAGGAGTCCCGCATCCCTCAGGAATGGACCTGTAGTAATACCACCACCATGGTCAGTCACTAGCTGGGAGCAGTCCACAGGAAATGTGGCATAGGGGCAAACACAGTGGACAGTCCGGAGTGCTAACTGTTGGGGGCATCAGCCAAAGCTGCTCCCTACAGCAGAACTCGGCAGTGCATTTTCATGAGCACCTCAATAACACACTAATGCCCAGACTAAGTCTGGCCATGACGTTAAAGACAGATAATGGCTTGAGATTTTAGTCACCCTAGATAACATTCACATTTTGATAGCTATATATTAAAAAATTACAACGATAGAGGGATTTTAAGATGTGTAGCAGGACCAAAGGGAAAAAGATAATTTGGTGCAATTGAATCTCCCTTTGCCCTCCTCAAATCAGATCACATAGGAAGCTACTCTGTATGGTGCCATTTTTGAAGAAATACATGCCCTTGATAACCTTATAAAATGGAAATGATATCATTTTAGAATTCAAAGGAAGATGGTTCAATTAGGGAGTTGGGAATGAAATGCTCAAAATAAAGTCATTTCTGCCTTCCTATCTTGGGCAGAGAAGTGAATAGTGTTACAGTTGAATGAAGCAATTTTTCCACCTGCATTTTTAATAGCCAGGGAAAGAGAATGGTAATGCCAGTCTGCACAGACTCTTAAAATTGGAAGGGACCCAATAAATCATGTTCATTGTACATTAACCTCCTATTAGCAGTAAAACCTGTGCAAGATTCTCACCCTCAATTCCTAAGACGTTAATTGTCCTAGACTTGCTTGCCTCCAGTGACAGGGACCTCACTACTTCCTGAGATAGCCAATTTTGTGGTTAGACTGCTCTAGTTTTATAATGTTGTTTTCAAAAGTAATTGAATCAGCACTATTTGCCACACTTGGCCATGTATTATCAAATATTATCTCACTGACTCCCTAAAATTACCAGGGAGGAAGAATTTCTTTTCCTGTTTCATAAAAGGGGAACCTGAGATTCAGAGTGGCTAAGTGGTTTGCTCAATGTCACACAACTGGAATTCAGTTCCAAGCCCGGTTCTCTTTCTCCATCTCCCCGCAAACACCTTAGAGTGTGCTTGAATCTGTCTCTAATTTTCACTTCCACTGATTCCAGTTCATACTCAGAAATCTCACAGAACAAGCCTACTCTTATCACACACATGATGTTCCTTCCAGTGTCTGGGTCAGCCCTTGCATTATACTGTATGTCATTTTAGTTTCCAGATTAAATGCCCAATTTCAATTGTTTCTCAAATGTATCATTCCCAGATATCCTCAGAGAGTCTCACCCAGATGCATTTCAGGTTTCTAATATCCCTTTTAATGTGACACATCTTGAACTGAGCACATCCTCCAAGCATGTTATGACTTGTGTGATGTGGAAAGAAGCTATCACCTCTCTTTCCCCACACACTGTACTTCTGTTGATGCAATGACATCGTGCTATTGACTCTAAAAACATATAAGCAATTAATGCCACTAAATCCTTTAACAGGCAGCTATTAAATTGTATCTTCCTCATTCTATACAGGTACAATGAGTTTTTTGAATCATATTCATTCTGCTTAACTTAAAAATATTTCAAAAATATTGTTATACTGTTTATTGTATATTGCAATACTGTTAAAATTAATAGTCTTTTTTTTTTTTTTTTTTTTTGAGACAGAGTTTTGCTGCTGTTGCCCAGGTTGGAGTGCAATGACACAATCTCGGCTCATCGCAACCTCCACCTCCTGGGTTCAAGTGATTCTCCTGCCTCAGCCTCCCGAGTAGCTGGGGTTACAGGCATGCACCACCACACCTGGCTAATTTTGTAATCTTAGTAGAGAGGGGGTTTCTCCATGTTGGTCGGACTGGTCTTGAACTCTCGACCTCAGGTGATCCACCTGCCTCAGCCTCCCAAAGTGCTGGGATTACAGGTGTGAGCCACTGCGCCCATGTTAGTCCTCTTTACGTGATTTCAATGCCAGTTTCAATTTCAATTGAAGATGACCTGATTTCAGATGCTACCAAATCACGTCATCATCAATAAGTTAGTGTTTTTTGAGAGAGCCTGTCCCACTACCACATATTGCAGGACCTACTAAAATGTGATGTTTTTTAGGCCAGATGAGGTGACTCATGCATGTAATCACAGCACTTTGGGAGGCCGAGGCGGGTGGATCACTTGAGGTCAGGAGTTCAAGATCAACCTATCCAACATAGCAAAACCCCATCTCTACTGAAAATACAAAAATTGGCTGGGCGTGGTGGCATGTGCCAGTAATCCCAGCTACTTGGGAAGCTGAGGCACGAGAATCACTTGAGCCTGGGAGGCAGAGGTTGCAGTGAGCCAAGATCACACCCACAGCACTTCAGCCTGGGTGACAGAGTGAAACTCCATCTCAAACAAAATGTAGTATCTTAGTCTACTTTATGCTATTATAGTAGAATACCACAGACTAGGTAATTTATAATGAAGAGAAATTTATTTGGCTTGCAGTTCTGGAGGCTAGAAAGTCCAAGATCAAGGCACGACATCTGGTAAGGGCCTTCTTGTTATGTCAAAACATGGCAAAAGGCATCAAACAGCAAGAGAGCACAAAAGAAGGCCAACCTTAATTTTATAATAAACTCACTCCCACAACAACATTAATCTATTCATGAGGGCAGAGTCCTCATGACCTAATCACCCCTCAAAGGTCCTACCACTTAATACTATCGCAATAAGCCATTAAGTTTCAACACCTAAATTATGGAGGAGACACATTCAAACCACAGCATACTACCCCCGCCCACTTATGTGCTTCTCATATGCAAAATACACTCATTACATCTTCATAACCCCCAAAGTCTTAATTTGTTCCAACATCAAAAGTCCAAAGTCCAGTGTCTCATCTGAATCAGATATGGATGAGACTCAAGGCATGATTAAGTCCAAGGCAAATTTCTCTTTAGCTGTGAGTCTGTGATATTAACAAGTTACACGCTTCCAAAATATAATAGTGGGACAGGCCTAGGATAGACATTTCCATTGCAAGAGGGAGAACTAGGCAAAAAGAGAGGGGTAAACAGTTCCAAATAAGTCCAAAACCCAACAGCAAAAACAACATTGAGACTTAAAGCTGGAGAATAACCTCTTTGACTCCATCTTCCCCATTCTGGACATACTGAGGTGGGAGTTGGTCTCCCAAGGCCTCAGGCAGCTCCACCTTATGGAACTCTGTTCCAGGAGTCAAGGTCAAAGACCAAATATGGTTTATTATTACGCCATAGCCCAAAATGAGAAACAGCCCAGATGTCCTTCAACAGGTGAATGGTTTAAAAACTGTGATATAACAATATCATGGAGTACTACTCAGCAATTAAAAAGAATAAACAATTTATGCTCATAACAACTTGGCTTTGCTGGGCTCAGTTCACCCAGCAGCTCTAATAGATTGAAGTCTTGTCCCTGCAGCTTTTCCAGGCTGGAGTTGCATGCTGATGACCTTACAATTCTAGGGTCTTTGAGGCTGCCACCCTCCCACAGCTCCGCTAAGCATTGCCCTCATAGGAACTCTCCATGGTGGCTCTGCCCCTATGATAAGTCACTGCCTGAGTCCCTAGGCTGTCCACAATATCTTTTGAAATCTAAGTGGAGGCTTCCATGGCCCCACAACCCTCAAATGGGGTTGAATCTGAGTGTCTGCAGATTCAGCACTACATGGATGCTGCCAAAGCTTACTGCTTGCACCCTTCAGAGCTATGGCATGGGCCACACTTGGGACTTCTGGAGTGGTTGGAGAACTTGAGGAGCACTGTGCCAGAATGTAAGGAACAAAGTCCCAAGGCAGCGCAGGGTAGCAAATGGTGAGGTCTTGCAGGCACTGCTCTGGAAACCTTGCCTTCAAAGTCCTAGCTTGCCCCAAAGATCTCTGAAATGCCTTTGAGGTCATTCTCCCATTGTCTTAATGAATAGAATCTGGCTTCCTTCTACCCACATTAATCTCTTAGAAAATGGTCACTTGGCCACACCTTTAGTATTCTTCCCCCAATCATGCTTTTTTATTCTCTTACATGGCCAGGTTGAGCTACATAAGAGAATAAACCTTTTCCAAAACCTTTCCATTCTGCTTCCCTTTTAAATATAAATCTCGTTTTTAAATGATTTCTCTCAAGATGGCCGAATAGGAACAGCTCCAGTCTGCAGCTCCCAGCGAGATTAACGCAGAAGGTGGGTGATTTCTGCATTTCCAACCGAGGTACCCAGTTAATCTAACTGGAAATGGTTGGACAGTGGGTGCAGCCCATGGAGGGTGGGCCGAAGCAGGGTGGGGCATCACCTCACCCGGGAAGTGCAAGGGGTCAGGGAATTTTTTCTCCTATCCAAGGGAAGCCATGAGGGACTGAGCCTGAGGAACTGTGCACTCCAGCCCAGATATTGTGCTTTCCCATGGTCCTCCCAACCAGCAGACCAAGAGATCCCCTCTGATGCCTACCCCACCAGAGCCCTGGGTTTCAAGCACAAACCTGGGCGGCAATTTGGGCAGACAGCGATCTGGCTGCAGGAGGGTTTTTTTGTTTGTTTTTTTTTTGTTTTTCTCCCATACCCCAGTGGCATGTGGAATGCCGGCAAGACAGAGCTGTTCACTCCCCTGGAAAGGGGTGCTGAAGCCAAGTGGTCTGGCTTGGCAGGTCCCACCCCCATGGAGCCCAGCAAACTAAGATCCACTGGCTTGAAATTCTTGCTGCCAGCACAGCAGCAGTCTGAGATCGGCCCAGGACGCTGGAGCTTGGTGGAGGAGGGGCATCCCCCATTGCTGAGGCTTGAGGAGGTGGTTTTACCTTCACAGTGTAAACAAAGGTAGTTTGGAAGCCTCCTGGAAGTTTGAACTTGGTGGAGCCCACTGCAGCTCAGCAAGGCTGTTACGGCCAGAATGCCAGATTTCTCCTTTCTGGATAGGGCATCTCTGAAAAAAAAGACAGCAGCCCCAGTCAGGGATTTACAGATAAAACTCCCATCTCCCTGAGACAGAGCACCTGGGGGAAGGGATGGCTGTGGGCACAGCTTCAGCAGACTTAAATGTCCCTGCCTGATGGCTCTGAAGAGAGCAACGGACCTCCCAGCACACCGTCCAAGCTCTGCTAAGGGCCAGAATTCCTCCTCAAGTGGGTCCCTCACCCATGTATCCTGACTGGGAGACATGTCCCAGTAGGGGATGATGGACACCTCATACAGGAGAACTCTGGCTGGCATCTGGCAGGTGCCCCCCTGGGATGAAGCTTCCAGAGGAAAGAACAGGCAGCAATCTTTGCTGTTCTGCAGCCCCCAACGGGTGATACCCAGGCAGACAGGGTCTGGAGTGGACCTCCAGTAGACTCCAACAGACCTGCAGCAGAGGGGCCTGACTGTTAGAAGGAAAACTAACAAACAGAAAGGAATAGCACATCCACTCAAACACCTCATCCAAAGGTCACCAACATCAAAGACCAAAGTTAGATAAATCCACAAAGAGGGGGAAAAACCAGCGCAAAAAGGCTGAAAATTCCAAAAACCAGAATGCCTCTTCTCCTCCAAAAGATTACAACGCCTCACCAGCAAGGGAACAAAACTGGATGGAGAATGAGTTTAACGAATTGACAGAAGTAGGCTTCAGAAGGGTAACAGAAAACTCCTCCAAGCCAAAGGAGCATGTTCTAACCCAATGCAAGAAAGCTAAGAACCTTGAAAAAAGGTTAGATGAATTGCTAACTAGAAAAACCAGTTTAGAGAAGAATATAAATGACCTGATGGAGCTGAAAAACACAGCACGAGAACTTTGTAAAGCATACACAAGTATCAATAGCTGAATCGATCAAGCAGAAGAAAGGATATCAGAGATTGAAGATCAACTTAATGAAATAAAGTGAGAAGACAAGATTAGAGAAAAAAGAATAACAAAGGATGAACAAAGCCTCCAAGAAATATGGGATTATGTGAAAAGACCAAATCTACATTTGATTGGTATACCTGAAAGTGAAGGGAAGAATGGAACCAAGTTGGAAAATACTCTTCAGGATATTATCCAGGAGAACTTTCCCAACCTAGCAAGACAGGCCAACATTCAAATTCAGGAAATACAGAGAACACCACAAAGATACTCCTCAAGAAGAGCAACCTCAAGACACATAATCATCAGATTCACCAAGGTTGAAATGAAGGAAAAAATGTTAAGGGCAGCTAGAGAGAAAGGTTGGGTTACCCACAAAAAGAAGCCCATCAGACTAACAGCGGATGTCTCAGCAGAAACCCTACAAGCCAGAAGAGAGTTGGGGGCCAATATTCAACATTCTTGAAGAAAAGAATTTTCAACCCAGAATTTCATACCCAGCCAAACTAAGCTTCAAAAGCGAAGGAGAGATAAAATATTTTACAGACAAGCAAACGCTGAGAGATTTTGTCACCACCAGGCCTGCCTTATAAGAACTCCTGAAGGAAGCACTAAACATGGAAAAGAACAACCAGTACTAGCCACTGCAAAAACATACCAAATTGTAAAGACCATCAACACTATGAAGAAACTGCATCAACTAATGGGCAAAATAACCAGCCAGCATCATAATGACATGATCAAATTCACACATAACAATATTAACCTTAAATGTAAATGAGCTAAATGTCCCAATTAAAAGACACAGACTGGCAAATTGGATAGAGTCAAGACCCATGTGCTGTATTCAGGAGACCCACCTCATGTGCAAAGATAAACATAGGCTCAAAATAAAGGGATGGAGGAATATTTACCAAGCAAATGGAAGGCAAAAAAAAAAAAAAAAAACAAAAACCCACAGGAGTTGCAATCTTAATCTCTGATAAAACAGATCTTAAACCAACAAATATCAAAAGAGACAAAGAAGGGCATTACATAATGGTAAAGGGATCAATGCAACAAGAAGCGTTAACTTTTCTAAATATATATGCACCCAACACAGGACCACCCAGATTCATAAGGCAAGTTCTTAGAGACCTTCAAAGAGACTTAGACTCCCACACAATAATAGTAGGAGATTTTAACACCCTGCTGTCAATATTAGACAGATCAACGAGACAGAAAATTTACAAGGATATTCAAGACTTGAACTCAGCTCTGGACCAAGCAGACCTAATAGACATCTACAGAACTCTCCACCCCAAATCAACAGAATATACATTCTTCTCAGCACCTCATCGCACTTATTCTAAAATTGACCATAAATTGGAAGTAAAACACT